>NC_086445.1:889609610-889934610 GCF_028390025.1 Pseudophryne corroboree
GGGAGAGTGCTACAGTTCAACAACTACTGAAGCACTCCCCATACCCTGAACCCACTGAAAAACAATTACAAGAATAAGTGATTACACAATAGAGATAGTGTCCTAACTAGTTATCCATTACAAAAAACAAATGCCAAGAAAGATAACAGTTCTGTGAATAAAAGCCATACTTTAACATGGTCCATAATATCACATACCTCCCAACTTTTCCAAGCTCCCAACCATTGGCTGCAGTGTCCTTGGGACCTTGGGAGCACACACCGCATCTACACAATGCAGGGACAGTCTCTGGGCAGAACCAGTGCGAAGTTTCTTGACAACCAAGGCAAAACTTAAGCCTGCTCCCCCCCAAACCACACATCTTTTGATCCCCTCAGGTAAAGTGCGGAGGTGGAGTCTTAGAAGTTCAACAGCCACCATATGCATTAAGTTCTTCAAGGATGCTTCCCTCAGAGACATCTTTAGTTTGTTGATAGGGAAACTCAGGGGTGCTCCCCAGATCCCTGTTTCCTAGACACCTGCCTAAAGCTGCTTACTAGTAAAGCCGGTCATGTTCTGGAGGCAGCCCAGCGTCTCAGGGAGTGCTGGTCATGCCCTATTGTGATAAACCATGGGGGTTCCACGAGGCTACACACCCTCCATACGATGCTACACCATCTATTTGGTCATGATTTCAGCAGGACAAATGTTGGGAGGTACTGTATGATATCTTGAGTATGGGCCGGATGTATCATGTATCGAATTTGATTGTGATACACTTTGTCTGTAATCGTATACATTTTGGAATTTTTAATGCCAGTGTACAAGAATGTTTTCCCAGCTGGACAGCTTTTCCAATGAAAACTGTCTCATTGAATTACTGACTTCCGTGTTTATGTTCTTGGAGTCCTATTGCACATGCACAAGCCACGAGGGGACAGAGAGGGATCCTCATTTTCTCTCCCATTAACCCAATGTTCTCATGTGAATGTAAATGTCCGTTTATAACCTCCTTTTTAGTTATAGTTTTCCCTAGGGGCCTTCTGTTTCTTCCACTTTTATTAGCAACCAGGTAAACAAAACTTTCCCTCTCTCCCTTAGTCATCACTGTTAGTAGATAGGCTGCAAGCACTGGTATTAGGCATGTTTACCTCATTCGCGTAATGCAAAAAGAATGAGAAGCCATACAGATGTGTCCACCTACATTTTTCTTCCCTGCATATTAAACAGCCCTTCGAGTCACGCCATGCCGTGACGTGACTTGCAGCGCCGAACAACTTTATGTGTGACTTTTTCCATTAATATGTGTTAAATTTGCAAAATGATCTAAATAGGATGCATAAGCTGTTTATGCTGATTAAAATGATATGCGTCGGGCCAATATTCTGTATGTGCCTGTGGTTGTATCTGCATATGAAATGGTACATTACATTGTTTTCTAGGAAAGCACTGTAACATTTTAACATTCCATGTCATATGCAGATATAGGTGCACAGAGAATATAGATATACTGCATATAATTTTAATCAGCAGAGTCTACTTGTGCATGATAATTGCATAGTGACAGGGGCGGATACAGAAGAAAATGAAAAGGGGGGGGCACCATGATAGGGGAACGGTAATAGTTATATTTACATGCACCTAAGGCACGCGTGCTCCCAGATAAGAGGAGTGATATCACGGGGGGCGTGGCCTCACAGAATATGCCATCAGGTAATGATTGGCTGTAGGAGCACATCCTGGTTTATTGCCAATGTTTCACCCTGATGAAAAGGCTTATTGGGCCTTGAAATGTTGGTCACCTGTTCCATTAGTTATGGGAGCCTGGAAGGCACCCAGCACAATATAATTATTATAGTTTTTTGCTGGTGGTGGCAGGTGCAGCATACCTTGTTTTGGGCACTGCAGTGAGACTCAGACTGCAGGACACGAACTGCCCATCTTTGATTAGCAGAAGCAGCCAGCTGGATCTTCAACAAGCAGCATAAGACATCTGCATGACAGCCCTGTCACAATCACACGGGCTGCCTTCTCAAAGCTGAGCTGAGTTTGACTGCACCTAGCATGGTGATAAAGGAAGTGGAGGAGGAAGCGCTGGGAAACTGTGTGGTGCAGTGAGGGCTAATGAAGCCTTCTGTGCCGTCATAAGTAACAGTCTTACTCGATGCTGGCATTTGAACCCCGCGCCTGGGCTGGACTCTGGCTGGCTGGCAGTGGGGAGGTAGTGTGAGCAGGGGGAGGCTGGAGCTGCAGTAATTCTCCCCCATGGATCCGCCTATGCATAGTGATGCTAATAAAAAGCATTTTCAGCAGAAAAAAATGCCCAAACCTAAGGGAGTGACACAGGACCTTTCAGCTCAGTCATACTAGACATCTCCCGCTGCGAGGTATAGTGAAGCAAGATGTATGAGGAAAGGACACATCTGTACATTGTGTAATCTTCCATCTTCCCAGTTAGTGATTAGGCACAGTCAAACTTGGGCACACATCAGCAGATATTAGTGGAAAGTGTGTCTTTAGTGTCGTCATCACTGCTTTGTTGTTATAGCCAAGATTTCCCTTGGCCTATTCAACAGCTATAGCACGCGTGAGTAAATGGAATCTCTGATCACTCAGGTAAACAATTTTGTAAAATGGTAAATAGCCTTTATTGTAAATATACACACATAGTACACTATAACATTAGCAATTACCAGCCACTTACTAGGCTCCCACAGTAGTATGGGATTACAGATGCCTGTGAACTCCTGCTGTTACATTCTGGCTGTATTCCTGTGTCTCCTGGCCTTGGGTACCAGCTCACATAGCGTTCTTCACCATGAATTCTCACCACTGACGACACCACAATGCCTAAGCAGCTGCTGCACTTCAGAGGTACATCTACTCTTTGACCTTCCCTGCAGAAATCACCCACCAGTAGAGCTCATTGATCTTTTTATTCCCTACCCTGTCTATTCATAACACAAGAAGTTCAGTCAGGGTGTCACAGAGTCTGAAGAGTAGTGGAGGCGAGCTTTCTGGGTTCTTATACACAATGGGGTGTATGTGAGGTGGCCAATACAATATTGACCACCATATAACTAATAACATATTGTTAATTAGTGGAGTTCATTGATACTACCAGGGCTAGGAATGTAACTGTATGTCTTTTAACACTGTGCGACATGAGGTGCAGACTATATCATCACATTATCTCCCCCTACATTCTAGCTGTGTATGTGGCCCACAGTACATAAATCAATAGATCCTTACCGGGTCCAGTGGAAACATGATCAGCATCAATAGTTCTTGTATTTCTTCCCAGTGTTCCATCCAAATACATTAACCAAAGTCCCCGTTGGAGAGAGCCACTTGGTTGGGCAAGCAGACAGTGCAACAATGTAAATCAATAGGTCCAATAACTCCAGATGGGGACCTAATAATTTTTCTACACCCAACTGAGTAAACTCACATGTCAGGTAGTCCCAGTTTTCCTCCATAAACAAAATCTGATCTATGAGGCCCTCACTCTACTTTCCCAACACTGTATTCCTCAGGAACCCCACTTCCATCACCTCTGGTGCACCTGGACAGGGGCTTTCCTCCCCCTACCCCAGTGGGTAGTGGGCAACAGCCAAGTGGGCAACAGCCAAGTGGCATCCAAGTCCGGGAACAAAGGCAAATCTTCCATGATTACAGCCTCACTGTAGACACCAGGGAAATCACGCTTTTCAATCCGCACATAAAATCTGGTTATCATATCCTGAGTGACTGCTTCACTTGTGGCAGAGAGCAGCTGTAGCAGGTAGTGCCTCCTGGTATCCACCTGGATGTCCAAGATTATGTTATCTTTCTCACTCTCAGTCTGATACCATCCTGGCTGGCAATTGTTAATGTTATAGTGTGATGTGTGTGTATATTTACAATAAAGGGCATTTACCATTTTACTAGACTGTTTACCTGAGTGACCAAAGAATCCATATCCTCACAGCAAGTGTCAGGCAATTATTTTTACTTACATAGTTACAACATGGCTCAGTTGGAAGCACTCATGGACTGAATGCACATAGATAGTAAAATGCACATGCAAGAAAAAGTATACTGTATTATGAAACAAAGCTGTGTAGTGGAAGAACACATTGACTCTGGACTTGTGCACTATGGTTTTGTCAGGATGACCACAGAGCAGTATCCATCATACTGTACAGTTAGTTTTCATACTAGGCACTGACAAAGGTCCCAGCTCTTTTCAGAAGCTTCCAAACTGCCCTAACACTATCAGAGACCTTCTCACCAGCTTTTCCGGCATTGGTCATCAAGCTAAATCCCCCCAGACAGCATTTTTATACCTTAGACTCCTCCTCCCCTATCTAGACTGACAGGTAAATGACACTCCCACCTTGCCTTTGAAGGGGAATTCCTCACAGCTACTCTGATTAATTAGTCACATGCCTACATCTACACCAAACTTCAAGGGAGTAATACACTGCAAGTTAATCAAGCAGGTAAGACACACATTTCCTATATTCCAAACGCATGGTTTCCCTAGACCTAGCAGATAAACACCCCTGGTACCTTTGTAGCACACTGCCCCTATTGCTACAATAAATACTGTACAAACATATTGGTACATAACATAAACAGTACGAACATACATATTTTACACAAATTGACATGTGTCAGCCTCTAAATGAGCTCCAGAATATTAAAAAATCAAACGATTTACTTTAAAACATTTTCAGCAACAAAAATATATTTTGGGTAAAATAAAAGAAGTGAATATTAACATTTATTAAAATGTGTTTCTTTTGTGCCAGTACCATAGGCGTTTCTATAATCGGTGCAGTGTGTGCGGTGCACACAGGCCCCTGGGTCGCACATACTACACCCATAGAGTACATTTACCCCCTCTGGAGTCCTGCGGCGACAGCCCTGCAGTGCAGCTACAAATCACTTAGAAAATGGCCGCAGCAGCCATTTCAGAGTGATTTGCGCCTGCGCACTGGAGATGTGCCTGGGAACAAGGGTCGGGTGCCATGTTCCCAGAGACCAGACACTGGGGGTAATTCTGAGTTGATTGCAGCAGGAATTTTGTTAGCAGTTGGGCAAGACCATGGCCCTCATTCCGAGTCGTTCGCTCGGTAATTTTCATAGCATCGCAGTGAAATTCCGCTTAGTACGCATGCGCAATAATCGCACTGCGACTGCGCCAAGTAATTTTACAATGAAGATAGTATTTTTACTCACGGCTTTTTCCTCGCTCCGGCGATCGTAGTGTGATTGACAGGAAATGGGTGTTACTGGGCGGAAACACGGCGTTTTCGGGGCGTGTGGATAAAAACGCTACCGTTTCCGGAAAAAACGCAGGAGTGGCCGGAGAAACGGGGGAGTGTCTGGGCGAACGCTGGGTGTGTTTATGACGTCAAACCAGGAACGACAAGCACTGAACTGATCGCAGATGCCGAGTAAGTCTGAACCTACTCTGAAACTGCTAAGTAGTTTGTAATCGCAATATTGCGAATACATCGGTCGCAATTTTAAGAAGCTAAGATACACTCCCAGTAGGCGTAGGCTTAGCCTGAGCAACTCTGCTAAATTCGCCTTGCGAGCGATCAACTCGGAATGAGGGCCCATGTGCACTGCATGGGAGGCAGATACAGTATAACATGTGCAGAGAGAGTTAGATTTGGGTGTGGTGTGTTCAATCTGCAATCTAAATTGCTGTGTAAAAATAAAGCAGCCAGTATTTACCCTGCACAGAAACAAAATAACCCACCCAACCCAAATCTAACTCTCTCTGCACATGTTATATCTGCCTCCCCTGCAGTGCACATGGTTTTGCGCAACTGCTAACAAAATTCCTGCTACTGCGATCAACTCAGAATTACTCCCACTATGCCAGAGTCTACTAGCTGCTGGAGAGGAGGGGTCCTGCACCGAAAGCTGAACCCTCCTTTCTTAAAACACCCCTGGCCAGTACAGTATATTCCATTGTGCGTGATCTTTATTTCTTTTTTTACCATAAAATAACAGAAATACTGTAGTTAAAAGTATAAATAATAAAAAAAAATTTAAGAAATGTAAAATCAGGCATAAAATGCCTGTCTAGATGTAAATGATCTTTTTATTGCTTGCATTGGCTATTTCGGTTTACATAGAGAAAAAAAAAATTGTGATAAAATAAATTTATAACTGTGAAATAGATAAGATAGCCATCAAAATAGTTTGGTCGCTCTGTAAAAGGCAGTGTTGAAGAAAGCCATGATAGAGAAATAAGATGTCCATCAGCTGTTAGAATAGAGGAGGCTACACGTGAAAAGTGATAAAGACAGCAGAATTATTTTTGAAAGCCCTTATGTCAAATTTTGCATCACTTTATCCCTGTCCGAATTCACCACACAAACAAGGTTTTTGAAAGATACTGTAGAAAAGGAAGGAAAAAATAAACAGTATGACATGTGAGGACCAGCCAGCAAGGAGCAGCAGAGCATGAATCACACTTTTATCTCTGGTTTGATGACATACTCCTACTTTGCTACTGTCTGCCACATCACAACCTTTTAACTATCATGCAGGGCTTGTGATGCAGGATGGTTCTCCTGTCTGTGGAGTCATACTGGTATTTATTTGATCATTTACTGTTTGCAGAGTTGCGTGTGAATATTGGTGTGACAGTAAATGAATTACAAACTGGTCAAACCCCAAATAATTATCGATTCAAACACGTTACAGAGATTTTTAACAATCAACTAAAAAATCAACTCTTTAACTGGAGATAGTGCATAAAAAAAAAAAAAAAGGTAAATATAATAAAATATAGATTGGATAATATCTGTATGTGTAAAAATGCAGTTACTATGAATGCAAGGAAAATTCACTGTGACAAATGAGAATAGGAAATAGGTTGGTGGGTGTGAAAAAAAAAATCAGTATGTCAACTGTTTCTCTTCTTCACTCCTACACATTCTAGCCCATGGAGTAAGACATAGGGGTATATTTACTAAAAATCGTATTTTCCTGTTTGAGGTCAAAGTTCAATCACGAATGACATCGAAAGTGTAAATATGCAACTTTTTGAATTTAGTACGACTAATTTACTAAGCTGCTGTATTCTGCATTTTCGGTTTTACCGATGTCGATGTCATTCGTTTTTTTAGGCAGTGTTTTACGTGAGTGACTTGTAAAACACTGCCGACTTTAATACAATGAATCTCGGCCAGATCTGAGAGATCCATGCTGGGCTTCATTGTGCACCTTTTAAAAAAACAACAACAGTGTTATAAGTAAAAAAAAAATTGCGTGGGGTCCCCCCTCCTAAGCCAAACCAGCCTCGGGCTCTTTGAGCCGATCCTGGTTGCAAAAATATGGGGAAAAAAAATGATAGAGGTTCCCCCATATTTAAACAACCAGCACCGAGCTCTGCGCCTGGTCCTGGTTCCAAAAATACGGGGGACAAAAAGCGTAGGGGTCCCCCGTATTTCTGAAACCAGCACCGGGCTCCACTGGCCAGATACATAATGCCACAGCCGGGGGACACTTTTATATAGCTCCCGGCGGCCCTGGCATTACATAACCAACTAGTCACCCCTGGCCGGGGTACCCTGGAGGAGTGGGGACCCCTTCAATCAAGGGGTCCCCCCCCTCCAGCCACCCAAGGACCAGGGGTGAAGCCCGAGGCTGTCCCCCCCATCCAAGGGCTGCGGATGGGAGGCTGATAGCCGTTGTGTAAAAAAATGAATATTGTTTTTAGTAGCAGTACTACAAGTCCCAGCAAGCCTCCCCCGCAAGCTGGTACTTGGCAAACCACAAGTACCAGCATGCGGAGGAAAACCGGGCCCGCTGGTACCTGTAGTACTACTACTAAAAAAATACCCCAATAAAAACGGAAGACACACACCTTGAAAGTATAACTTTAATGCATACATACATACCTCCATATACACATACTTACCTTATGTTCACACGAGGGTCGGTCCTCTTCTCCATGTAGAATCCATGGTGTACCTGTGGAGAAAATTATACTCACAAAATCCAGTGTAGAAGGCTCTTCTTCTTGTAATCCATTTGTAATCCAGGTACTTGTCAAAATAAAAAAACGGACACCCGACCTCGCACTGAAAGGGGCCCCATGTTTTCACATGGGACCCCTTTCCCCGAATGCCAGAAACCCCCCTCTGACTTATGTCTAAGATGGTTCCTTCAGCCAATCAGGGAGCGCCACATATTGGCACCCTCCTGATTGGCTGTGTGCTCCTGTACTGTATGACAGGCAGCACACGGCAGTGTTACAATGTAGCGCCTATGCGCTCCATTGTAACCAATGGTGGGAACTTTGTGGTCAGCGGTTGACCGAAAGTAACCTCACCGCTGACCGCAAAGTTCCCACCATTGGTTACAATGGAGCGCATAGGCACTACATTGTAACACTGCCGTGTGCTGCCTGTCATACAGTACAGGAGCACACAGCCAATCAGGAGGGTGCCACAATGTGGCGCTCCCTGATTGGCTGAAGGAACCGTCTTAGACATAAGTCAGAGGGGGTTTCTGGCATTCGGGGAAAAGGGTCCCATGTGAAAACATGGGGCCCCTTTCAGTGCGAGGTCGGGTGTCCGTTTTTTTATTTTGACAAGTACCTGGATTACAAATGGATTACAAGAAGAAGAGCCTTCTACACTGGATTTTGTGAGTATAATTTTTTCCACAGGTACACCATGGATTCTACATGGAGAAGAGGACCGACCCTCGTGTGAACATAAGGTAAGTATGTGTATATGGAGGTGTGTATGTATGCATTAAAGTTATACTTTCAAGGTGTGTGTCTTCCGTTTTTATTGGGGTATTTTTTTAGTAGTAGTACTACAGGTACCAGTGGGCCCGGTTTTCCTCCGCATGCTGGTACTTGTGGTTCGCCAAGTACCAGCTTGCGGGGAGGCTTGCTGGGACTTGTAGTACTGCTACTAAAAACAATATTCATTTTTTTTCACAACGGCTATCAGCCTCCCATCCGCAGCCCTTGGATGGGGGGGACAGCCTCGGGCTTCACCCCTGGTCCTTGGGTGGCTGGAGGGGGGGGGACCCCTGAATTGAAGGGGTCCCCATTACTCCAGGGTACCCCGGCCAGGGGTGACTAGTTGGTTATGTAATGCCTGGGCCGCTAGGAGCTATATAAAAGTGTCCCCCGGCTGTGGCATTATGTATCTGGCTAGTGGAGCCCGGTGCTGGTTTCAGAAATACGGGGGACCCCTACGCTTTTTGTCCCCCGTATTTTTTGAACCAGGACCAGGCGCAGAGCCCGGTGCTGGTTGATTAAATATGGGGGAACCTCTATCATTTTTTCCCCCATATTTTTGCAACTAGGACCCGCTCAAAGAGCCCGAGGCTGGTTTTGCTTAGGAGGGGGGACCCCACACAATTTTTTTTCGAAAAAAAAAACACTTTCCCATCCCCTTCCCACTGATAAACATGCACGGATCTCATGGATCCGTGCATGCCTATCCAAACACGGGATAATAAAGCAGGTCTGTTTTTTTTAGCACTTTTTCACGAATTGTATTTCTGCACGGCAGTGTTTGGCTATTGTCGGCAGTGTTTGTGATTTGCACTTTTTAGTAAATTACTGATTTCTACCAAATTGCAGGCGTATTTGACCGATGGTGTATTGATTCGTGATTTTTTCCTAGGACTTCCAAAATATTACGAATGCCCTCATCACTGCCGAGATTTTTGATTAGTAAATTACCGAACTGACACTTTGAAGAAAAAACGGCATCTTGGTCAAAATCGGGACCTTAGTAAATATACCCCATAATGTGTGTTTTAAACATCCCCAATTAATAAACACATCTTCTTACTTTTGTATTTTCATCTCAATTCTCCCACAAATGCAGATGTCACTCTCGTTGTTGTCTTCATTAAACTGTGCACTATTTTCAGTCTCATCAATGTGCCCTTCCCTCTCTCAAATTACTTTTTTTTTAAGTAAGCAACCTTTTGATACCATTTGTTCCCCTTACTCTTATGGGGGCTACACACAGAGCGATTTTTGCCTATTTTCTAAGCGATCTGAGTAGATCGCTTAGAAATTAAGCAGAAATGGCTCCGTGTGTATGCCCCATAGCGATAGCGATGCGCGGCCCCGCACGTTGCTATCGCCGGCTCAGGTCATTCATGCATGCAGTATAAATCCATTCAGATTTCCTAGCATGCATAAAGAAAACACTGGTTAGCACAGATCGCTCAGCACACATTGCTGTGTGTATAGCGGTATACAGCGATGTGTGCTGAGCGATCTGTGCTAAATAGATAACTTAGCACACAGGCACAAGTAGCCCTGTGTGTATGGGGCATAAGATAGATATCTTGGTTCTGTTAGTCTCACATACACTGACCTGTGCTGGTTGTAATCCTAGGGCCGGCACTTCCATTAGGCAGATTTAGGCAGCTGCTTATTGGCACCGGTACCTGAGGGGGCAGCCTGCTGAGGTTGCATGGTAGAAAAATAAAGGATGTCTCTGAAAAAGAGACATCCTTCTTCTAGATTAGGAGTCGGTGGGCATAAGGAGCAGTGCAGTGTGTTATCAAACAGCTGCTCAGGGAGCCAGGCACAGGTTCCAGGTTCACTGCAGGCGCCTTTGCGACATTGTGGTTGCGCAGAAGATGCTGCTGTGCCCTGCCAGCGCTGTCAGCTCCAAGTCCTGAGTTACTGCTAGCACAGACCGCCAAACAAACAGTGCCTGACTAGAGCCGTCCCCACAGCACAGTGTATTTGCCGGGCAGAGGAGGAGAAACAAATCTGAGGTGAGGTAAGAATCTCCCCTCACAGCATACACAACACTGAACCGCAAGCACAGTGTGGGATCCTGTATCTCCCCCAATGCTCTCTTTCTCCATGATGTTCCCAGGTGAGGTCCTGTGTCCCATCTCAACCCTGATGTCCCTAGGTCCTACATACTTCTTCCCCCCTGATGTCCCTAAGTCCTATGTCCCTCCTCATCTTTGCCCCGTCTGGTGCCCATGTCATGTGCCACCCTTTCCCCATTATGTGTCCAGGTTTTGTGTCAACCCCCCCTCCCCCCCATGTCCTCAGGTTCTGTGTCACATCCTCCATCTAATGTGTACTGTACATGCCCTGTGTCACCTCCCCCATGTCCTCAGTTCCTGTGTCCCACCTCTCCCTCTCTCCACCCTCATGTGCCCAGGTACTGAGTCACCTTCCCCCACTCATGTGTAAATGTCCTGTGTCACCCACCCCTTGTCCCCATGTCCTGTGTCCCACCCCTGTCCCTGATGTCTCTAGGTCCTGTGTTCCTCCTTCCCTTTCCCCCATCTTGTGTCCATGTTCTGTGTCACCCCCTCCCACTCATGTTCCCAGGTACTGTGTCCCCCCTTTCTCCTCATGTATCCAGGGCATGTGTCACCGCCCCTTATCCTGTGTCACCCCCCCAGGTCCTGTGTCCTTCCTATCCCTCCCTATCCCTCTCTCTATAATCATGTTCCCAAATCCTGTATCATCTGCTCCACCTCATGTATACTGTACATGTCCTGTGTCACTTTCCCCCATGTCCCCATGTTCGGTGTCCCTCCTCTCCCACTCTCCACCCTCATGTCCCCAGGTCCTGTTTCGCCTCCTCCCCCTCATGTGCCCAGGTCCTGTGTCATCCCCCAGGTCCCGTGTCACATCCCCTCATATACCCGGGTCCTGTGTCCCTCCATCCCCTCCTACCCACCTCATGTGCCCATGTCCTCTGTCACAGCTACACCAGCTCATCCTATCTTCGAGGTGAGGAGGGGGGGGCAGAAAGCCAAAGTTTTGCCTAGGGTGCTTAGAAAACTTGCACCGGCCCTGTGTAATCCCATCTCTGTTACCATTCTAATGCTAACACATCCAATTCTATAATCCCTCTACTGCTCCTGTGACTAACACTACTGTTACTTACAGTTAGGTCCGTGTATATTTGGAAACTGACACAATATGTGCCATTTTAGCTGTTTGCCAAAACATGTTTAACTTACAGCTATAGAATGAATATTATTTAAAAATGCAGACTATCAGCTTTAATTTAAGGGTATTCACATCCAAATTGGAGGAAGGGTTAAGGAATTACAGCTGTTTAATATGTAGCCCCTCTTTCTCAAGAGAAAGTAATTGGACTATTGACTCAAAATCTGTTTCATGGACAGGTCTGGGCTATTCCTTTGTTATTTCTTCATCAGTTAGGCAGGCAAAAATTCTAGAGATAATTCCAAGTGTAGGATTTTAATTTGGATGCTGTTGCTTTGAACCCACCAAATGTACTCAAAGGATCAAGTCAGGCAGGCCATCTATGCAAAAAAAAAAAAAATTCAAAGAGATTGTGGGAACCTTAGGTGTGTCCTAATCAACAGTTTGGTACATTCTGAGAAAAAAAGGAACATACTGGTGATACATTCTGAGAAAAAAGGAACATACTGGTGAGCTCAGCAAAACAAAAAGGCCTGGACATCCATGGAAGATAACAGTGGTGGATGATCTCAGGTTGATTTCCACTGTAAATAAAAAATACTTCACAACGTCCAGCCAAGTACAGAACACTCTCAAGGAGGTTGAGATATTAGTATCCAAGTCTACCATAAATAAAAGACTTCACAAGAGCAAATACAGAGGGTTCACCACAAGGTGCAAACCATTTATTAGCCTCAAAAATAGAAAGGCCAGATTAGACAAAAAACACCTAAAATAATTAGGAAAATTGTGACAGTGTCCATATATATATGGACCTAACTGTATCTGTCTCATTAATCATATCTTTTATCTGCCTAAAACATAATCTCTGCAATAAAGAACTTTTTACCTTCATTCCTTTGACACCCCCACACATGAAATCTCTTTTTGTGTGAGCTACACTGCTAGCAATTCTTACCGACAAGCCTGTCTTGAGGTTATCTGTCCTCTACTCTTTACATTCAATCCCTTACACAATCTTACTATATCCCCCTCAAAATATCTACTATATCATCCCTTACCTTATTCAAAAAGCAGCTACAAAGATAATTCATACACATACTATTTCCCATCAGGACTATTAGAACCAACAACCAGTCCATCTTCCAATACCATAATTGTATTTTTTCAATCCATAAAACTGCCAAGGCCAATTTTCCTTAATAATCTTGTTGCTAATGCTGCCACCCTCTGCCATTTCCTGTACAAGCCTCCTGTTCATTTCCACAAATACAATTTAACATTTTAGATCATACCACTGTAATGTTGCACCTTCATAGATCTCTTCTGTAATCTCTATTCACCTTTCTTACCATGTTCTCTGGCAGCCAATGATGCCTATTATCCTCCCCTATCATCACTTACCAGTACCTTTTCCAAGACATCTCCCATGTTGGGCCTGTTCTCTGGAACAAACTATCTCAGTCAATCAGATTAACTCAGATTATCTTGTTTTCAGTGTTTTTTTCAACAGTTTGCTGTGTTTACAAATAGACAGATTTGTTGATGGCAAATATGGGAAAGTACCACAAAGAGTAATTTACAAACTCGATATACTAAAAATCAGCACATCAATTTTTACATGTTAAAAATACAAGTCATCATATTTATCTGTAGTTTCACAAACCATGGGAAAACCCATTGAAAGTCATGCAAGAAACAGAGAGGTGGTTCTGGAAAGTGATATTGCTAAAATCTCACAACATTGGCATACTATGGCCAAGTGCCCATGTTATGATTCTGACTGCTAATATAGCCACAGAGCCTGAAATTTGGTATGAATAACAATGTATAGTATTAGCCTCTCACCACTAAGTTTTTGTTATGTAGATCCAGTGGCACTGGACACTTTACATTAGTAGTGCACAAATAACAGTTCACAGAAATAATGCAACAGTAAAATTGGAAAGTAGTCCTGGATTTGGGAGTAGTTGCTTATGGACAATGGGGGTCATTCCGAGTTGTTCGCTCGTTGCCGATTTTCGCTATGCTGCTATTTGTTGCAAACTGCACATGTGCAAGGCACGCAGGGCGCATGCGTTTAGTTATTTAACTAAAAACTTAGCAGATTTGCTGTGGATTCTGCAGCGATTTTCAGTCGCACTGCTGATCGGTGAATGATTGACAGGAAAGGGGCGTTTCTGTGTGGTAACTCAGCGTTTTCCCGGCGTTTGCAAAAAAACGCAGGCGTGTCAGGGAAAAACGCGGGAGTGTCTGGAGAAACGGGGGAGTGGCTGGCCGAACGCAGGGCGTGTTTGTGACGTCAAACCAGGAACTAAACGGACTGAGCTGATCGCAATCTGTGAGTAGGTCCGGAGCTACTCAGAAACTGCTAAGAATTATTTAGTAGCAGTTCTGCTAATCTTTCGTTCGCTATTCTGCTAAGCTAAGATACACTCCCAGAGGGCGGCGGCCTAGCGTGTGCAATACTGCTAAAAGCAGCTAGCAAGCGAACAACTCGGAATGAGGGCCAATGGTAACAAGTTTCTGGGGCAGGATCACAGTAACACAAACATAATAAGTTTCCTGAAAGTTCAAAGTGACACTGGACTCTCAATAAAGGCGTGCAGGTGCAGGGGGGGGGGGGGGGGTGTATCAAGCATTGTAGAGAGATAAGCGGCAGATGTACTAAGTAGTGATAAAAGTGGAGAAGCGAGCCAGTGGACAATTTGTTCATGTCAACCAATCAGCATTGACATAACATTTATAATTTGCATACTATAAAAGCATACAGAGCAGCCGATTGGTTGCCATGCGCAACTTCTCCACTGGCTCACTTCTCCACTTTTATCACTGCTTAGTACATGTCCCCCTATATATATAAAGCATAATAATTAGTCTATGGGTTGCAATATACAGGTTGATGATGCAGTAATCTAGACATAATGCAAGTTGAACTGTATAGAACAGTCTCTGTAGTGCTGGGTTATTTAAGGGTAACTGAAGTTCTGATGTAACATGGAAATAAATCCGGACAGATAATACATAAAGAATTTGCAGATGAACAGAGAATCTGAATATCAGGCTGAAGCCAACAGATGTCAGGATCATAATCCAATGGTCAAAAGGCAGGTAGAGTACAAACAAATCCAATGCAAAAAAAAATTGACACAGGCAGACTGAAATTACAGCATATCTGATAACAGGCCAGTTTCAAACAGGAATCATTTGTATCATAAAAAATAGAGACGTGCGTTTTTTGCTTTTGGATCTAATTTCATCCTTGTGTTTTGGTTTGGATTCGGATTTCAGTAAGGTTTAAAATCGGTAAAAGAATCAATAATCATTGATTTAAAAAATCAATAAAAAATGATTAAAAAAATAAAATAAAAATCATGTCATTTTTGCAGTCCAAAACCCAAAATTTGGATTTAAAAATCTGAATTCTGACTCAGTTTGGATTGTATTTCCTCTGGAGATCTTGACTGGGTTTTGGCTTAGATATACAAAACTCGGGTGGATTCAGATTTCTGGAGAACTGAACCACACATGTCTGATACAAAATAGGCAGAAACAAGGTCTAGATCAGTTATTTTATTTCCACAAAAACCACTCAGTGATGTTCACTGGGTTCAGGAGGGGTATACCTATAAGACCTTGGGTGATAATATTGTTATGTAACTGTAGTGCCTTATTACTGCATGACCACTTACAATTTCCATTCCACAACAGAATGTGCATGAGGTATTCATCCTTGTCATATTCCCTTTCCAGTGTGTATTTTTTGTGAGATCTACTGTAAGAATTTTAAAGAACAGTTTTCAAGGGGTGCCATTTATTAATTTGCCCTGGCTGCTGTCAACCCTGTTACGCCTCTGTCGAACATGTTACCATATTAATTGAAGTGGTCATTTGGACTAGGTTGATGTTGGTGCAGGATAAAGACGTGGGTATTAGAATTTGAGTGTGCTGTGAGTATACTATATATTTTAGGCCATGTGCTGGCTGATGGCAGCCATGTGGGTTGTTTGTGTATCTATGATGTCTTTTGAACTCTGAGGAACTCCTGGATAGCTGTAGCAAAATCAGGAACAGGTGGAGCTTGGGCAGATATGGCAGCTGGAGATGCTGCCAGTTGCAGATGCTGCCTTTCTGCCTTTGCCCGTGGATATATTATTTTTAGGCAAAATAGAGAAATTGATGGATCTGTCCTTAACAGTACAAAGCTATGTCTATATTTTGTGTAGTAAATAAGTATCTGTGCTGAAGTTTAGTACTGCACTAAAAATAATCTAAAAGATTTCAAATACAAATAATCTGTTCACAAAAAATATACACTGTCATAAAAGATAATACAAGTACAAAATTGAGAACACACAGTAAACTGTTGCAGGCAATTAGACATTTGCTTTCATTGTTCTAACTTTCATTAGATCAATAAAATGTAATGTTTGCCGTGCGTTACTGTACAGATGTAGCCACCTTTATCTTGACTGTTTCTCCGCCGAGACGGGCGTTTAGTCACGCTAAGGCGATAGCTGAGTTTAATCACAGGTAGGCGCATTGAGGCGATCTAGATACTCATCATGCATTACACATCTCCACCACTGTGTGGCTAATGCTAGACCAATCCAGTACTTTCGATCGTACAGTTTAGCGGCGGATTGATCTACAGCTCTGGCAATACTGTAGGCGTAACGGGAGGCGGTGGAAAAAGTATGGAGTACTGTATGTGTATGGAGACGCAACTACAGTAATTGTGTAAAGGGAAGAATGTACAGGACAATGTATAAACACCGTGCTTTTAAAATACATGAGCGTCTGGGAATGGAGGGCTACAGTAGCTAGCAGGAGGCGGTGGAAAATACCGTGCTTTACAAATGCGAGCGTCCGAGTCCTCTAAGGCATAAACCAACACCAATGGGGTGGGGGCCGGGCGCTGTTTGCAGTACTTTCACACATGAAATTGGGAGTCTCTCATGAGGCGTCGTGGGCTAGGGGTGAAGGCTCCCACCTCCCACGCTGGGGGTCCAGGGTTCGAGACGTGATGTGCCTTCTTTTTTTTTTTTTATTGTAATAATACACTGTATTATTTTATCTACATTGTAAGACAGTCAATGGAAAGGTGCACACAAGTTACATATAAATTAGAGTACATCTGCAGGAGCGATTCTTTACGCTAAATGCAACTAAACAGCGGGAATGAAATGAGGGTATTCTGACACTACTAACTGAGCAAAACAGTACTGTAGATCTTCAGCGTTTGTGTATTGCACATGACCTGAATTCCCTCCCTGTGCAGGCTCCCAGGGGGGAAGGGCGATGGGGGTAGGGGGAGACGATGGGAAATACTGTACTGTGCCTTTGAAATGCAATTACATGAGCGTCCGAGTCCACTACGGCATACTGTAAACCAACACCAATGGGAAGGAAATGCCAACCATTTTTTTTTATGTGTTCCCGTGACATTCATTTAAAAAATAAAATATTTTTCTCTAATACATCCAATGGAAGGATGCACACAGGTTTCACATACAAAATCAAAGTACTGTACATCTGCAGGAGCGATTCTTTACGCTAAATGCAACTGCACAACGGCAATGAGTAGAAATTAGTGTATTCTGACGCTACTAAGTGAGCAAAACAGTACTATATACAGTAGATATTCGGCGTTTGTGTATTGCACATGACCTGAATTCCCTCCCTGTCTACTGCATGATCTGTGCAGGCTCCCAGGGGGGGAGGGCTACAGTAGCTAGCAGGAGGCGGTGGAAAATACCGTGCTTTACAAATGCGAGCGTCCGAGTCCTCTAAGGCATAAACCAACACCAATGGGGTGGGGGCCGGGCGCTGTTTGCAGTACTTTCACACATGAAATTGGGAGTCTCTCATGAGGCGTCGTGGGCTAGGGGTGAAGGCTCCCACCTCCCACGCTGGGGGTCCAGGGTTCGAGACGTGATGTGCCTTCTTTTTTTTTTTTTATTGTAATAATACACTGTATTATTTTATCTACATTGTAAGACAGTCAATGGAAAGGTGCACACAAGTTACATATAAATTAGAGTACATCTGCAGGAGCGATTCTTTACGCTAAATGCAACTAAACAGCGGGAATGAAATGAGGGTATTCTGACACTACTAACTGAGCAAAACAGTACTGTAGATCTTCAGCGTTTGTGTATTGCACATGACCTGAATTCCCTCCCTGTGCAGGCTCCCAGGGGGGAAGGGCGATGGGGGTAGGGAGAGACGATGGGAAATACTGTACTGTGCCTTTGAAATGCAATTACTGTACATGAGCGTCCGAGTCCACTACGGCATACTGTAAACCAACACCAATGGGAAGGAAATGCCAACCATTTTTTTTTATGTGTTCCCGTGACATTCATTTAAAAAAAAAATATTTTTCTCTAATACATCCAATGGAAGGATGCACACAGGTTTCACATACAAAATCAAAGTACTGTACATCTGCAGGAGCGATTCTTTACGCTAAATGCAACTGCACAACGGCAATGAGTAGAAATGAGTGTATTCTGACGCTACTAAGTGAGCAAAACAGTACTATATACAGTAGATATTCGGCGTTTGTGTATTGCACATGACCTGAATTCCCTCCCTGTCTACTGCATGATCTGTGCAGGCTCCCAGGGGGGGAGGGCTACAGTAGCTAGCAGGAGGCGGTGGAAAATACCGTGCTTTACAAATGCGAGCGTCCGAGTCCTCTAAGGCATAAACCAACACCAATGGGGTGGGGGCCGGGCGCTGTTTGCAGTACTTTCACACATGAAATTGGGAGTCTCTCATGAGGCGTCGTGGGCTAGGGGTGAAGGCTCCCACCTCCCACGCTGGGGGTCCAGGGTTCGAGACGTGATGTGCCTTCTTTTTTTTTTTTTTTTATTGTAATAATACACTGTATTATTTTATCTACATTGTAAGACAGTCAATGGAAAGGTGCACACAAGTTACATATAAATTAGAGTACATCTGCAGGAGCGATTCTTTACGCTAAATGCAACTAAACAGCGGGAATGAAATGAGGGTATTCTGACACTACTAACTGAGCAAAACAGTACTGTAGATCTTCAGCGTTTGTGTATTGCACATGACCTGAATTCCCTCCCTGTGCAGGCTCCCAGGGGGGAAGGGCGATGGGGGTAGGGAGAGACGATGGGAAATACTGTACTGTGCCTTTGAAATGCAATTACTGTACATGAGCGTCCGAGTCCACTACGGCATACTGTAAACCAACACCAATGGGAAGGAAATGCCAACCATTTTTTTTTATGTGTTCCCGTGACATTCATTTAAAAAAAAAAATATTTTTCTCTAATACATCCAATGGAAGGATGCACACAGGTTTCACATACAAAATCAAAGTACTGTACATCTGCAGGAGCGATTCTTTACGCTAAATGCAACTGCACAACGGCAATGAGTAGAAATTAGTGTATTCTGACGCTACTAAGTGAGCAAAACAGTACTATATACAGTAGATATTCGGCGTTTGTGTATTGCACATGACCTGAATTCCCTCCCTGTCTACTGCATGATCTGTGCAGGCTCCCAGGGGGGGAGGGCTACAGTAGCTAGCAGGAGGCGGTGGAAAATACCGTGCTTTACAAATGCGAGCGTCCGAGTCCTCTAAGGCATAAACCAACACCAATGGGGTGGGGGCCGGGCGCTGTTTGCAGTACTTTCACACATGAAATTGGGAGTCTCTCATGAGGCGTCGTGGGCTAGGGGTGAAGGCTCCCACCTCCCACGCTGGGGGTCAGGGGTTCGAGACGTGATGTGCCTTCTTTTTTTTTTTTTTTATTGTAATAATACACTGTATTATTTTATCTACATTGTAAGACAGTCAATGGAAAGGTGCACACAAGTTACATATAAATTAGAGTACATCTGCAGGAGCGATTCTTTACGCTAAATGCAACTAAACAGCGGGAATGAAATGAGGGTATTCTGACACTACTAACTGAGCAAAACAGTACTGTAGATCTTCAGCGTTTGTGTATTGCACATGACCTGAATTCCCTCCCTGTGCAGGCTCCCAGGGGGGAAGGGCGATGGGGGTAGGGGGAGACGATGGGAAATACTGTACTGTGCCTTTGAAATGCAATTACATGAGCATCCGAGTCCACTACGGCATACTGCCTGGAACGCACGACGTCTGAGACGCACGACGTCTGAGACGCTCATTGAGCATAAGGACGGTGTCATGGCTGCTGGAAGGGACCGTCCTTACTCTATGGGTGAGCTGTGTCTCCTCGTTTGCTGGCGGGACAGAACTCTCGCCAGCAACGAGGAGAAAATGAGGGCATACCGGAGGGCCAGCAGGGACATCCTCCGGAAGTATAGCAGGAGGAGAACGGTGAGGTCTCTTCAGAGGCGATGGAGTGACCTCGTTAGGAGGACCCCAAGACGCCTGCAGGCCATAAGGGATTGTAAGTACAGTACATTACTGTAGATTACTGTACTTTTTGTCAGGTTGCTAAGCGATCCAGCTTGGTATACCGTAATGTGCATAGACCTCGCTTATCCCGGTGTAATTGAGCTAGGGGATTGTGACGCTCCTTCAGCATTGCCCCCTGGACTGTGAAATGTATGCCATACTGTATCTCACTACATATCCGAGCGCTGCCACGTGCTGGGAGTTCACGGTCGGCGGCCATTTTGTCAGGTTGCTAAGCGATCCAGCTTGGTATACCGTAATGTGCATAGACCTCGCTTATCCCAATGTAATTGAGCTAGGGGATTGTGACGCTCCTTCAGCTTTGCCCCCCTGACTGTGAAATGTATGCCATACTGTATCTCACTACATATCCGAGCGCTGCCACCTGCTGGGAGTTCACGGTCGGCGGCCATTTTGTCAGGTTGCTAAGCGATCCAGCTTGGTATACCGTAATGTGCATAGACCTCGCTTATCCCGGTGTAATTGAGCTAGGGGATTGTGACGCTCCTTCAGCATTGCCCCCTGGACTGTGAAATGTATGCCATACTGTATCTCACTACATATCCGAGCGCTGCCACGTGCTGGGAGTTCACGGTCGGCGGCCATTTTGTCAGGTTGCTAAGCGATCCAGCTCGGTATACCGTAATGTGCATAGACCTCGCTTATCCCGGTGTAATTGAGCTAGGGGATTGTGACGCTCCTTCAGCATTGCCCCCTGGACTGTGAAATGTATGCCATACTGTATCTCACTACATATCCGAGCGCTGCCACGTGCTGGGGGTTCACGGTCGGTGGCCATTTTTAGTGTGCATAGAACTCGCTTATCCACATAGGCCCCTGTGTTTTTAACTACTATATTGAGATGCACATTTCTAGGCCTACAGTATTTAATATACAATAAGCAGCATTGTTGTTAGGCAATAATTGAAGAATTTACATACAGTACTGACATGTACTGTATGTAATGCTTGTACATCATGTCAGTCGACCCTTATGCTGTACACTACTGTAAGTCTCACAGGGCCCATGCACTTCCAAGGAGGGTTATTTACTGTACTGTATCTGTTTCATACAGGAAACTAATTGCAGTCCATAACACTGAAGTGGTATTTTCAGTACTGTACAGTATACAATACTTAAATTTGAACATCAGGTACTGGATAGTAAACATGTACAGTATTAACTTCTATCATAAAACTCTTATGCATTTTCAGATGTGTAAATTTTAGACTACAGTATTCACAAATGTTTTTTCTCCATACAGGAATTATAGTTGGACAACATGCCAGTAACTATCAACAAAACGATGAGCAAGATAATCGCCAACATGAAAAAAGAAAATAAAACCATCAAAGAGATCCATGCATGGCTCAAGGAAAGTGGCATTATAGTCACTTTAGAAACGGAGCGCTATCATGCATTCGAGAGAACAACGCCCAGATTTGTATTTCCTACAAAATGCACATGGTACGTACTGTACACTACTGTAATGTTTAAATGACTTGCTTTATACCATAAAATTTTTTTGGAAATAAAATAAAAACTTCATCAATTGTAACTGTGATTGTGCTGTTCATGAATTCATATTTTTCATACTGTATTGTACTGTAGGAGAGTGCAACAAATTGTGGAGGAACTAACTCGTGAGGATGATGAGCGTACTGCTTTGCAAATAAAACGAATTCTCCATTCCAAGTATGACCTGGACATATCGGCCACCAGCATCAGAAGGATGCGACGGAAAATGGGATGGACCTTTGGCGCAACAAGGTAAAATACTGAAAGCAGTATAAACCATACAGTAAATGCACTGTTAATAATCCCTTGATACGTGATATAACAATGCCATAAATCATTATACAGAGTGTGTACTTTATACTATATACAGTATGTGTGTGTGTATATACTGTATATATTCTATCCCAAAAGAGATACCTACTGTATAGGCACTCAGAGACAGCAATGAAGCATTGCCGGCTTATTGTGATGATTACATACTGTATACTGTGTGTGTGTGTGTATGTACAGTATGTATATATATATTACTCTGTATGTACCTTAATGTACTGTATGTACAGTTTAATGTATACAGTAGGTATATAATACAGTATACTGCACATACAGTCTACTGTATATACAGTAATCTGTAAATCTGTAATTTCATAACTGTATCTGATTTCATTATTTTTGGCTCTTCACAGGATATCTCCAATGATAAGAGATGTGAATAAAGAAAAGAGAGTGGAATAGGCACGGCGATGGATTGAGAGTGGTGAAACATTTGATGATGTCATTTTCACAGATGAATCGTCTGTTGCCCTTGAGCGGTTCTCCAGAATGTCATTCAGGAAACGTAACCATATCTCTTTAAAACCACGCCCAAAGCATCCATTGAAAGTCCATGTATGGGGAGGCATATCACGATTAGGAGCTGGTCCCCTATTATTTTTCGAAGGTACAGTACTATACTTTATTCTGTGCCTGTGTTCTGTAAAAATACATGCTGTACTGTAGAGTACGTGTAACTGCACAATAAAAGGAGTTGCTTATTAATGAACAACATTTTTTGATTTCTGTAGGGATCATGGATAAGAAATTTTTCCAAGAAACAATAGTAGAGGAATGTATGGTGCCATTTGTGAATAAATATTACCCAACTCACCATAGGATATTCCAAGACAATGATCCTAAACACTCCGCCTCAGCCAAATTTATGGAAGAGAAAGGTATGAATTGGGAACGCACACCACCAGAGTGAGTATTCTTTCAACAGTGTACAAGTAAAATTTTGGATAGCACTCTAGTACTGTAAAAAAAAAAATTGTTTAATAAACAGTACAATATTGTATGTTTAATTTTCTCTATTTACTGTAATGTCATTAATTTTTTCTATACGCTTTTTTTAAATTTTTATATAGATCACCAGACATGAACCCAATCGAATTAGTGTGGGCTCAATTGAAGAGGTACATTAGGAGTGTTGCAAAGCCAACAACAAAACAGCAACTGGTGGATGGGATAAAGAAATTTTGGCTAGAAGTACTCACACCTGAACATTGTAATAATTATATAAATCACCTGTATAAAGTATTACCTGTTGTAGTCGAAAGAAATGGTCAAGCCACAAATATGTAGTTCTGTACTGTATTTTCTGTTTAAAATTTTAAATTGGTGCATTATTAAAAAAAATTATAAAATTGCCTTTGTCTGATTATTGCATAAACTAATGTAGAATATTATACAGTAGTAATGTTATTGATGTGTATGAACAGTTATTTTCAGTTTTATAAGTCCTGAATAAGAGTACTGTACATTTTGATCAGTGCAGTACATGGAATCGGATGTTGTAATACTTTTTTTTTACATTAATATTGATGTTTTTCCAATAAATATTCAATTTTACAGTATGGTACGGTACAGTACATGAGGGTACCTGTACAGTATGATACGTCATTATGGGGGAGAAATACTGTATCCACTAAATGTACAGTAAAATGTTTTTTTCTTATTACAAACACACAAATGCATCTCAGATGGAAATATGCTATACACAGCAGACAGCTTATGGTGACAGAACTTCCCTACTGTATCCCCACCCATAGTCGTGGTATATTTTAGATTGCCTAATGAGACACTCCTGCAGCATTGCCAATGATTCATGTAAAACCTGTGTGCAAACAGTATCTGTATTGAATGCAAAGTACAGTAAGAGTACAGTATACAGTATTATCAGAGCCAAACCTGACCAACATGATGCCCTAGGCTAGATTTTGGCTGATGCCCTCTTGCACAGATGCTACGTAGTTCCGCCTCTAACCCTGCACCCCTTTCCCAGCACCATCACCCATTTTGGCGCTCCTACCCCCTATAATCTAAATAAGAACAATGTGCACATTTAGTGCCAGCCCAAAACAGTGTACAGTATGTTCTTGCTGGGAAGGGGCATGGTAACACAATAATACCCGAAGATGAAATGACACAACACAGTACTGCAACTTTATTCACATTATATCATGCAGTGGTGTCTCTTATTCTCATGACATCATATCATAGTACCACATTACTCCTAACAGTAATGCCCCTTATTCACATTACACCCCACCACATTCATCTTTATTTACATTAGACCACAGGTTCTCAAACTCAGTCCTCAGGACCCCACACAGTGCAGGTTTTGCAGGTCTCACAGAATCACAAGTGAAAAAATTAGCTCCACCTACTGTATGGACCTTCTAAAATGTGTCAGTTAGTAATGAATACATCTGTGCACTTGCTGGTTTACCTGCAAAACATGCACTGTGTGGGGTCCTGAGGACCAAGTTTGAGAACCACTGCATTAGACCATGCAGTAGTGCCCTTTCCTTATGTTACACCAGAAAATATTGTAGTACACCTTATACACATACAGTACAGTAATGCCACACATTAGTAATGCATTTCATATTTAAATTTTCTGATTTAATTTCATAGAGCCGCAGTCACTCACAGAATATAGGCATGTACTGTAGCATCTCATTTTATTCAGCAGAAGCTGATTATTCCCGTTTGGCTAGTTTGCCGCCTCTGTACAGTATATTACAATAGAAAAAAGTTATAGTGTCAGTGAAAAAAAGCACCTCATGACAGATACTGTACACAAGCTCATGTCTAAATACTGTATACTGTAAGCAGTGACATTAAGGGGTACAGTACTGTATATGCAATTGCGGTCGAATTCCGGCAGGAATACGGAAAAAATGGACACGGGATCCCCCATCTTTTTAGAACCAGCACCGGGCTCTGCGCCTGGTCCTGGTGCAAAAAATAAGGGGGACAAAAAAGCGTAGGGGTTCCCCATATTTTTTGAATCAGCACTGGGCTCCACTAGCTGGACAGATAATGCACAGCCGGGGGACACTTTTATACCGGTCCCTGCGGCCATGGAATTAAATACCCAACTAGTCACACCTGGCCGGGGTACCCTGGAGGAGTGGGGGCCCCTTAAATCAAGGGGACCCCCCCTCCAGCCACTCGATTATCTCTATCACCCCTGTGTATTGTAGCTAGGGGATTGTGACGCTCCTTCAGCATTGCCCCGTAGCCTGCAAAATCTGTGCTGTTATTTGCTCCATAGCTGAGTGCCTCCTAGGAGCTAGGAGTCACAGGCGGTAGCCATTTCAATTGAGTCTGCCCTGCTATAGAATTGTATGTGTACATTACCGTACGGTGCATAGAACCTTTACAGTAGAAACTCTCTTGCAGCTTTGGCCTGCTTTACTGTATGTACTGTAAAACTTGTGTTTTGTCAGTTTGCTATGCGACCGAGCCCGGTGTAACGTACTGTAATGTGCATAGACCTCGCTTATTTCTGTGTATTTTGGCTAGGGGATTGTGACGCTCCTTCAGCATCGCCCCGTAGCCTGCACAGCTTATGCCATTTCTCATTCCATACCCGACTGCTGCCTGCCACGAGGTGGGGGTTCAGGAGGTGGGGGTTCATGGGTAGTGGTCGTTTTGACAGTGTGCTATGCGATTGAGTCCGGTGTACCGTAATACTGTATGCAATCCTACAGTAGCTTATCCCTATCTCCCCTGTGTATTTTGGTTAGGGGATTGTGATGCTCCTTCAGCATTGCCCCATAACCTGCACAAGGGTTCAGGGGCGGCGGCCATTTTGCCAGTGTGCTACAGTATGTGATCGAGTCCGGTGTACCATAATGTGCATACTGTGTATTTTAGCTAGGGGATTGTGACGCTCCTTCAGCATTGCCCCATAGTCTGTACAATCTGGACTATTACTTGCTCCGTAGCCTAGGGCCTCTGTGGGGCAAGGAGTCATAGGTGGTAGCCATTTCTATTCAGTCTGCCCAGCTACAGAATTGTATGTGTACTGTACGGAGCATAGAACCTTAACCTGCATAGAACCTGCACATTATGGTACACCGGACTCGATCGCATAGAACCGCTCATGCAGCTTTGCCCTGGTTTATGTGAATAAAAAAAATAATAAAGTGTCTGAAAAAAACTAACATGCATTCGTACTTAAGGAATCGAACCCTGGACTCTGAGTATAGGAAGCGAAACACTTCACCACTTCGCCGCAGACAAATGTATAAATCCATTGGTTTTGATTATGCTGTAATGGCTACGGGATTAGGACGATAACATACTGTACAAAATTCCTAATCTTGAGAGGCAATAGTGTACTTGTAACACGCATCCATTTGCGACAGTGTACACTACTGGTTTTACAGTACTGTATGTTTTGTCTGCGGGACTTGGACGCTCACATACAGTATTCATAAAGTATTGTAGATGGATCATATACTGTATGCTGTACTATTTGCGTCGGTGTCGTATATACAGTACTGTATTAAATAATGCAGCGTAATGAGTATTTACTGTATGCAGCGTAATGAGACGCCTTAGTAAAGTAGTCCTTATTATGTATTTCAGTATTGTATTTTACGGGAGACCACACGCATGCGCAGTGGTGATTGTAAAAAGCGACATCTGGTGGCTGATCGCAGGTATTACACGTAAAGGTAACGCCAAACGCCATGTCTGCCTCCGTGCGATTAGGTACGCCTCTCTGTGACTAGGCACGCCTCCCTACGCTGCATACGCTCTATCGGGACAAACGCCTCAGCCACTCAAGATAAAGGTGGCTACATCTGTACTTCCGATTGCATGTTCTGCTTATAGACATTTGTATAAATTGTTTTGTTTTAGTATTCTGTATTCTGTTTTTTTATGATTCAGAAAAAGTTCACTTGACCTAACTTCACCCTGATGAAATATTATTAAATAGTCTTAATTACAGTATATGATTTGAGGAAGGTTTTCTGTCGCAGACATTGTGAGATTCAGAGATGAGGGAAATTGTCAGTTCAATTTTGCAAGACAATTGCCTCATTCTGCATTTGGTCGCAAAAATGTAACATGCTTTGCTGGCAGAATTTGTCCGAAAGCCTTCTGAGTCCTACTCCAATGGCATACAGCAGAATGAGTCGACTACACTTGTCCTAGATATTTCCTTAAACCCATATGCAACTATACAAATACAATGGGGGTAATTCAGAGTTGATTGTGGCAGCAAATTTGTTAGCAGTTGGGCAAAACCATGTGCACTGCAGGGGGGGGGGGGGCAGATATAACATGTGCAGAGAGAGTTAGATTTGGGTGGGGTGTGTTCAATCTGAAATCTAAATTGCACTGTAAAAATAAAGCAGCCAGAATTTACCCTGCACAGAAACAATATAACCCACCCAAATCTAACTCTCTCTGCACATGTTATATCTGCCCCCCTGCAGTGCACATGGTTTTGCCCAACTGCTAACAAATTTGCTGCTGCAATCAACTCTGAATTACCCCCAATGTCTTTACAGGGAATGGAAAGCAAAGTGTGACTTTGTGGAACGGCTTGTTCTGAAATGAAGCTTTATTTCTTCAGAATGTAGCCATGATTTTGCTCATCCCTAGTAAAGGTATTTGCCACTTTGATAGTTATTTTTATGATTTCCAAGTCAATAAAAGAATAAAATACAACAACACAATTGCTGAGAACAATCTTTGTCAATTTCCACATGTCAAGCAACAGTCATTTTTCATTTTACTTAAAAATGTCAACTGTAACAGGTATACATTGATATTCCAGTAACTGTCAAGATGTGTAGTCTGTTGTGAAAGTACAAAAAATAATGGATTAAATACACCATTGAAACTGCAGTCTCTGAAGCCCATAGTAATTAAAGCAAAATATCTATAGCTGAAATTCTCATAAAAAAACATCTGGATTCTTAAGTCCCAGATGGCAGTGGCTTGGAGCACAAAATATATAAATAAAAAAGTCACACAAGAAAAGCAAATCTATACTAGGCAGAGTATATTTAGGGAAATCAGCATTAAATTGGTATGGTTTGTGATTTTCTTATATCTAAGGGGTCTTTGTACTAAGCCTTGGAGAGAAATAAAGTGGATGGAGATAAAGTACCAGCCAACCAGCTCCTTTAATTTTTCAAACCCATCCTGTAACAGGGGATGCATTCAATATTCCGGCTGTCGGGATCCCGGCGCTCAGCATACCGGCGCCGGGATCCCGACCGCTGGGATACCGACACCTATTCTCCCACTTGGGGTGTCCATAAATAGCGTGGCGCTCATAGTGCACCACCGTGCCCGCATCGTGATGAGCACAGTGAGCCCACAAGGGGCTCTTTTGCGCTCGCCCCACTGTCGGCATTCCTGCACCCGGCATCCCGTGGTTGGTATTCTGACCCCCGGGATGATGGTCGCCAGTATATAGATACCAACCCCTGTAACATGGTAGCTAGGAGGTGACTGACTGGTAATATCTCATCCACTTTATCTCTCTCCAAGGAATAATACATTGACCCCTTTGGTTTTGTACCACTGTTTTCATATTGTTTTCGTACCATTGTTTTTCAGAATGGGTTTCCTTTTGCACAAAATGTTATAGTAAATATTGAAAGAGATTGACACCTAACCCATGATGCTTAGATGAATGTGTGCCTGTTTGCAGAGCATATCCTGCATGTTTTTATACTGTGCATGGACCAGATCTGAGCTTATGAGCACTGCTGTAACAGGGAAAGTTTCTACCTCTTGCTGGTCCTGCCCCCCTGAACATGTAACATCCCAATGTCTTGCTGGAGGGGCAGGTCACCAGCACCAGGAAGAAGAGCACAGCTGTATTAAGGATGCTCTGGGCAACTGTGTAGCAGATACTGGCTGTAGGGTGCATTCCAGGCAACTTGCAAGCCAAATGAAAGTGCCATGGGGCAGCAACAGGTGGTTGCATCGCTCACACGCCACTAGTTATGGCCCTGCTTATGCACAGGCAATGCAGGGTTGTACACATTGGTATGTCCACTTATAAAACAAGACTGTTGCCTTTAAGGCCAAAATAAGTAAAGGAGTAGCGACTCAATAGCAGCGGGCATAGGTGTATCTTCAAAGGGTGCAAGATGTGCAGTGCACATGAGGCGCTGGATCCAGGGGGTCTACACCGCACACCCGGCACCCATTCTTTTATACTTATCATTCCTGAGTCCAGCATTGGCACCGCAGCACTGCAAAATCATCAGGAAAATGGTGTGGCAGCCATTTTGTGCATACACAGTAGGAAAAATAACTGGAAACTAGCAACTCCGCCTGGATGGAGAATGCACATGGGCCCCCTCCCCTCTTGATGCTTCCCTAGAAGGCAATGCAGATTTATATAGAAGATATATGTGTTTCTGTGGCATTTTAAGAGAGGAGGAGGCCTGTGGACAGACTCTGGGTGGGCCCCCTCCTCTCCACGGCACTGTAGGCTCTGGCAATGTGCAGGGAGTCTACCGTGCATGCGCAAGTCTCTGGAAACATGGCGCCCACCCTGGTCCGGAGACTAAATTCCTACTGCGCATGCGCGGTGGCCCTTTTGGAACTTATTTTTGCTGCAGCTGCTGCGGCTTCAGTGCCCATTGTGGGACTCTAGACAGGTAAGTATTAACACAGCATGGGTGCAGTGTGTGCGGTGTGGACCCCCCTGGACCAGAGCCGGATTAAGGGGGGGTCCCGGGGATACGTACCCCGGGCCCCCCTTTCCAAAAGGGCCCCCTGCCACACCACAGATCGGATCTTTCTTCAATCCGATCTGCGGTGCAGCGCTCACGAGCCCCGGCTCCCCGCTGCCCTGTCCCTCCTCCTCCTTCAGTACAGCGTGCGGCCAGTGCCGTTTAGCGGCGGGCGAGCCGTGCAACCGCACGGGGCGCCCGCCGCGGCACTTTGTGACTACTTATCTCCTCCCTCTCTGTCCCCCCGAGCGCTCCTGTTTGGGGGGGCGGGGCTTCGCGGAATGACGCGTTTGCGTCGTGACGTCACGACGCAAACGCGTCATTCCGCGAAGCCCCACCCCCCGAGCAGGAGCGCTCGGGGGGAGAGAGAGGGAGGAGAGGAGATAAGCATCGAAGGAGGAGGCGGCCGGCGCGAGGGACGTGAGTTGGCGGGACCCGAAGAGCGGGAAGATGTAAGTATTTTTTTTTTCTCTCTCTTTCTCTCTCTCTCTTCCTCCCTTCCTCCCCCCCACTTGACACCTGCCTGCCGCACTATGTAAAATGAGGATACCTTCCGCACTGTGTAAAATGGGGATACCTGCCGCACTGTGTAAAATGGGGATACCTTCCGCACTGTGTAAAATGGGGATACCTTACGCACTGTGTAAAATGGGGATACCTGCCGCACTGTGTAAAATGGGGACACCTGCCGCACTGTGTAAAATGGGGACACCTGCCTGCGTACTGTGTAAAATGGGGACACCTGCCGCACTGTGTAAAATGGGGACACCTGCCGCACTGTGTAAAATGGGGACACCTGCCGTACTGTGTAAAATGGGGACACCTGCCTGCGTACTGTGTAAAATGGGGACACCTGCCTGCGTACTGTGTAAAATGGGGACACCTGCCTGCGTACTGTGTAAAATGGGGACACCTGCCTGCGTACTGTGTAAAATGGGGATATCTGCCTGCGTACTGTGTAAAATGGGGATATCTGCCTGCGTACTGTGTAAAATGGGGATATCTGCCTACCGTACTGTGTAAAATGGGAACACCTGCCTGCGTACTGTGTAATATGGGGACACTTGCCTGGTGTAATGTGTAAAAAGGGGACTTTTTTTATTTTTATTTTTTCCACCTCAGACGAGGCCACGCCCACTTTAATGAGACCACGGCCATTTTAATCAGGCCACACAACCTTGTCGGGAGCGCGCGCGCATGCTTTTTCTTTTTCTGGCTATATGGGGGGGGGGGGCACGCAAATTTTTTTTATAGCAAGGGGGGGGGGCGCATTTTGAAATCTCGCACTGGGAGCCAAATTGTCTAGAAACGGCCCTGCGTGCGGCGCACTAATGACGGAGCCGCAGGCTTGCTGAGCCGGACAGCAATTGGACAACTGAGCCGTCGCTCAGCTGCGCTGACTACAGCTCTAAGAAGAGTGCTCTAACAGCTGTAGTCAGGGCAGCTGAGCGACGGCTCAGCTGTCCAATTGCTGTCCGGCTCAGCAAGCCTGCGGCTAAGTCATTGCCTGCGGCTCAGTCATTGGCGCGCCACACGCTGAACTGAAGGAGGAGGGATTCTTAGATAAATTATTTATATATATATATATATATATATATATATATAAATCCCTCCTCCTTCAGTGGACTAAAAAACTAATAAAAATAAATAAATATATATATATATATATATATATATTTTTTTTTTTTAATTAGTTTTTTAGTCCATGGGGGCCCCCTGCAATTTAGTACCCCAGGCCTCCTGGGGCCTTAATCCGGCTCTGCCCTGGACCCATGGTAGAAACGCCAATGATGTGTTTTCAAATGTTTTTATTACACCTGGTACACGCTGGTGCCATTTCACACTGATGATTTCATGACCAGTAGCATACTAGGGGCATTTATCAGAGTTGTTAGCAAACCAAAAAAGTTAGCAAATGGGCAAAATCATGTTGCACTGTAGGTGGGGCAGATGTAATATGTGCAGAGAGATTTAGATTTGGGTGGTTTATATTGTTTCTGTGCATGGTAAATACTGGCTGCTTTATTTTTACACTGTAATTTATATTACAGTTTGAACACGCCCCACACAAATCTAACTTTCTCCGCACATATTACATCTTCCCCACCTGCAGTGCAATATGGGTTTGTCCATTAGTGTGTTTTTTTGGTTTGCAAACAACTCTGAATAATCCCAAGTGTACAGATGTGGTAAGATGGAAACAACACTGCATAAGGGCGAATGCAGTATACAATATGCATGCAATGAGGGAACATGAAGTCCAGTAACTGTATATGACTAATTTCCATCCAACTAAGCATCGGCTCCTTAATGAACAATGGGGGTCATTCCGAGTTGATCGTAGCTGTGCTAAATTTAGCACAGCTACGATGATCTTCCCTGACATGCGGGGGGACGCCCAGCATAGGGCTAGTCCGCCCCGCATGTCAGTGCCGCCCCCCTCCCCGCACAAATACAAAAGCATTGCACAGCGGCGATGCTTTTGTATTTCAGGAGTAACTCACGGCCAGCGCAGCTCCTGCGGCTGGCCGGGAGTTGTTTGTCGATGCCGCTGGCCGCAGCGGCTGCGCGAGATGTCACGCAGCCGCCGCGGCCCCCTCCAATGGTCCGGCCACGCCTGCATTGGCCAGACCGCGCCTCTTAAACGACGGCTTAACGCCGCCGTTCAGCCCCCTCCCGCCCAGCGACCGCCTCTGTCTCAGAGGCGATCGCTAGGCAGCGACGACAGCCAGCGCATGCGCGGTTCTGACCCGATCGCTGTGCTGCGACAAACTGCAGCGAGCGATCTGGTTGGTATGACCCCCAATATACTCACATGGCTATACAGTATAATGATAACTGGTTTAATCGCACGATACACACCATCCACAATGTTTGATAGCAAATTGTAGAAGTAACACAGTAGATACTTTTGTATGGAGGACAAACAGTAGATTAATAGCTTTTACAAATAGGCAATATAGGGGAAAATGGATTGGAATAGCCAGCAATTTTATGAAAATAGTGTATTTCTGCTGATTGTCTGGTGATTTGTAAACCAAACCCTGTAAACATTAAGTGAAAATTCACCTTTTTTTGAATCTCAATTTCTTTAAAAGTTATAAAATACTACCTGCTGAATTATATTGACTCACTCGTGGTTCAAGAAACCACTGGTTAACCTGCAGTTTTGAAAAAGGAAGTGGTTGTTGTGACAAGCAAGATACAGTAATTGCAGCTGTCTTGCCTTTTGTTGTGTAAAAAAGAAAATAAATTTAAGGCACCTCCACTACCAGACCGTGCAATGCCACTTAACATCAGTCCTGGCCATCTAGGAGGGACACAAACGGATATACTTAGATATGGACGGGACAATGCCAAGTAGAATTGGTCCAATCATTGTACTCTTGCTAAGTGGGTACCATGGGAAAATATAATTTTGTAATGCTGTATCAATAGAAATCAATCAATCAATCAATCAATCAATCAGTGTGTATCTTTTAACCACTTAACTGGTTAATATTTTATTTTAACTAGTTAAAAATGCTCCTAAATTGTCCATTTGTTTGATTTAATTAGGTAATGTATATAGCCAAATGTATCCAACACAAATTATATTTTTTAGATACAGTATATGTATTTTTTCAAATTAATGAACTTGAACTTTAAAACATTAAAATTAATTAGAACTTTAACAATAATTTAATAATTAAAACTATAAAAATGATCTTAAGAAGACACCAGCAGGGGTGGGCATTCCTATGATGATCACCGAATACTGTTTCTAGGGAACAGGAGAGAGGAGGGGGTGCTGCACTGCAGTGAGCACTGAGCAGTGTCTGCTTGCAACAGTTCTACTATACATAAAGCATGGAGCATTGTGAACTGAAGAGTAACAATTGTAAGTGCTATCAGTAACATTGCACTTCTGTTTTGACAGGTGGTATTCAGTATGCCAGCTGTTGGGATCCCGGCGCTCAGTATACCAGCACCGGAATCTCGACACCCGGCATACCTACAACTACTCTCCCTCTTGGGGGTCCACGACCACCCTGGAGGGAGAATAAATAGCATGGCGCACTTAGCATGCCACCAAGCTCGCAGCGTGGTGAGCGCAGCAAACCCTCAAGGGTTTATTTGCGCTAGCCCAGCTGTCGGTATGCCATCAATCTGGATCCTGGCACCGGTATGCTGTTCGCCGGGATCCCGGCCGCCGGCATACCATACTACACCCCATTGCAATTCTGTTTTGACTGTGGGAGAGGAGGGGAAGCATTAGGGGGTGTTGCTGCAGTGAGTAGGGTTGGCCATAGGTGGGTTATCCATCGATGGTCATCATCAATGGTACCCTTGATGAGGAACCTTGATGGTGTAAAACCATATGTAAGGGAACCATCGATGGTTTAACCCATTGATGGTCACCCTTGCATTTCTGTAAAATTAACTGCGGGCCAATTATAGCCTGGGGTGGGGTTTCATGGGTGTCAGGGGACAGGGCTAAGCTTTGTGCCCTGACACTTTGAGTAAAAAATAAATAAAATTCAGTATCACTGAACCATCCATGGCAGGAAACCATCTGGTTCTCCCTATCGATTTTTAAAAGTATTCAACATTGGTCATAGACCATTGATGATTTCAAATCATCTGTGGTCAATGGACATCCCTAGCAGTGAGTTCTGTGAGCCTCTGCAGCCATGGGTGATCAGTCAATACAGTAGTAATTCCAAGGCAATAGAGAGAGGTTTTTGCAGAGGAGCACAGATTTCAGGGGAGTTGAAGCTGTATTAGGCACTGTGGTCTCCTGCAGCTGCAGGTGTGTAGTATCACTGGGATCAGGCAGTAATTGATCAGCTGGGAGTAGCTGGGAGTGGGAGCTGGAGACTGGGAGTGTAGCTGACCTTGCAGGGACTGGAGGCATACGGAGCTCAGCATTTTGAGCCAGGTGACGGCAAACAGATTCTATTCTATAACAGCATCTGCAATTAAATGAAACTTTTTTCTTTTTAAAATTAATTTACACATAAAAGGCTTCAGTACATATCCATTACAGATGCCTGACCATTTAAATTGGAACTTCAGCACCGACACATGGACAATGTAGACGGTAGATAAGCATTCATTTAAGGATTTTAAGATGCAGCAGAAGCTGTAATGGCACGACAAATGATAATACACATAATAGATCTATTTGGTTCCTGGTGGTGGAGTAAGCCTAGTAAATGTAACAACATGCGGTGGACAGATGGATACACTTCTGGCTAAGTGAGCCACCACTTTAATATTATATCATCAAATGCGTCAAAGCCTCCTACTGAGATTATTTGTCAAGCTTCTTGATATTTGTGAACACTTATATATCCAATGGACAATTAGCCAGCAAGTTCAGTAGACAAGTCTGCTCCGAATCTTTACTATTTATTTTTTGAAAGGGTTAGCTCTTATTGGATTCACTGTGCTAATGCAGTAGTTTTGGTAGATAGTCAATACAAATAATTTAGAGCATGCGGCAATAAGGGTAATTTTTCTGTGACCTCCACCATTGGTACGTCATTGTTCTGTATCCTCAAAAGATGAGTACAGTATGCCATTGTTCTGTAATTCTAAATTAGTGTGACATTGTTGTGTTAACCCAAATAGAGGAGGTAACTTATGAAATGTGTTTTAAAGGTGACAACCAGACAACCCCAAAAAGAGATGATAAATACCAGCTATGAAAAATCCACTAATTTGAAAATGAATATATTTATGCTGTAGGTTTTGTGGAAACTAAGCCCTGCATGAAAGGTCACAGTCATATACTTTTTTTTGTGATGTCCTTTAAAATCCATAATATTTAAGTATAATGTCAGTTTTCTGGGCTATCAAGTGGTTATCTATGTTTTATGCAAAATATACAAAGTGGCTGCCTCCCAGGTAGCAGATAACAAGCCTTGCGTATCCAAGGGTTACACTTTATTCTGTTTGATGTTTTCACTTTTATTGCAGCATTCCTGAGAGGACAGATCTCAGAGTAGAAAGGCCAATTGGATATTATAGATTGATGTTAATTTTAATAATGTCAAGATAGGAATAAAATATTTTTTCCCCAAGTACTTTCCCTAATAAAATTATTTTAATTAAACATAATGCAGCCAGACACTGATGTAATAAAAATGTATTTAAATACATATATGCATGTGGATTATACTCCTTTCTGTTGCTTGCTAATGCAATGTTTTTCATGCTAGAGTGCCTTCTAATACAAATTTGCTAGAACATTTCCCAGTATTGCAGGGCTTGTTGCTGCCCTAACACCTGCAATGAGTGCAGAGTCACCAGCGGCAACTATTTTCTTTGACAAGGGCTCATTTTGCAAATCAATGATTATTATTAACTTGTTACAATTGCAGTCTGCCTCATTCCTCCCATAGGCATTGTCTAATGGAATCTGACAGCACAATCCATATTCAAAGTGACTATTAGCAGAATGAAGTCGATGTCTTGACTATCTTTTTCAGCCATTATGTCAATTCTGAATGCTGATTGACAAACATATAGAAGGGTAGCCCACCCCCCAAGGGGAACACTTAGAAACATAGAAACATAGAATTTGTCGGCAGATAAGAACCACTTGGCCCATCTAGTCTGCCCCTTTTTTAACAGGTTACGAAAGTCCATTACGCAAAAAGCAATTCATCATTTCAATTGTTTTGGCATCAATCAACAATGTTACCTGAAGTCAAAAATCTCCCTTAAGACAGCCAGTTTCAGTTTTTCAGATAGGCTTTAATTATATTGTTATAATATTTTACAAGAATAAAATAGAGCTCAGTAAATCCCTTTATTTAAGGCATCATTTCACATGACCTTGATGCCTCTGATAAAATGATTGTGCCTTTGTAAGGACTCTTTTCTATGCAGTGCTTTAAATAAATGATCCCATATCCTAACCTGCTTACAGCAGTATGTGGATCATACTGATTCTGCATGCAGAAAAGCATTTAAACAATATTATCATACTGAACAAGGTATGCTAATTAAATGGGGGTATGGAAATAAGATAACTACTATATATTGTCTGGATGGAAATGAAGGCAGTGCTGACTGAAGTGAGAGTTTAGCCCGATCAAATCCATTGCTCCATATTTTAAATATGAAATGATCATAAAATAGGATTCGAATTTGAAATGAGTCAGACAAATCTAGGAGCCAGATGGATTTTTATAGAGTACTGTGAAAAGTGTCTACGCATTTAGATTTACAAAAACGTTATGTACACTATAGAAGTTAGGTTCCTATAAAGTTGTGGATGCTCTGGCAATAGAACTCCTGCATTTATCCAACAAACATTGGATCTTTTAAATTGAATACAGATACTTCTTAAAATAACACAAATGTCTGACAAACCAAATAAATAACACTGCATGCATCATAGCACTAAAATACTGCAGAATTGTTGTCCTTTAACACATTTACACAATATCTGCCTTTGAAAAAGGATGTCAAACCACCATTAGAAAACATAAAACATTCTAATTACCCTCAAAAAAGAATAATTAAACCCTCTTAAAATGGGTTTGGTTCGGTATCCTAGTGTTTACGAGGCTGGCGGTCAAATGACTGACACCGGCATCCCGATGCTAAGAATCCTGGAACCTGGTGGATAAGTATGCTAACCTTGTCCCCTCTCTAACCTTAACCCTTCCTTCTTGCAGGCTAACCTTCCTTCTCGCAGCCTAACCCTAACCTCCCTCCCCACAGCCTAAACCTGAACCTTCCTTCCCACAGTCTAAACCTAACCATCCCCCTAGTGCCTAACCCTAGCCGGCATACGTTTAGGCTGTCGGCTATTGGGGTTCCGGCATCAGGATTCTGACGGGTGTCGGATTTCCACTGCCGGTCTTCTGACCACCTGCATGCCGTATGTCAGGATGCCAAATACATCCCCTTAAAATAACACATTTCTCCTCTATTGGCATTTTGTGCCAAATTAGATATTTAGATGATGGAGACTAAAGTTCTCTATTTTTCTGTTTTCAAAAAGTGACAAAAAGATTCTTGATAATGAAAAGAGACCTTTGTTAGCTTTACTATTGTTAATCTAAGTCAATGTTAGGCAAAGGACAAATGCTACATGAATTCTAAATATGTGCTTGTGTGCCTTGATCTAAATAGTACTATGCAGCTAGCCTAACATGGTGGATGTATCTCAGCAGTGCTCCATGATTGTTTGACTCCAAACTCGATAAACCTACCTGTTATCCAGAGACTTTGACCTGTGGCAGCTCTTTTCAATTTGCTGACATACTGTACTATGGGTGATCTCTCATTGAGCCCTAAATCTTTGCTCCGGGATCAATTCCACCGCGCATGACTTCCCACCATTGGGTGCAACATCTCTCAGCCTCATCTACATGTGCTGACCCACACAGCTACATAGCTCTCTGCACCCTGTCTACCAGGCTTGACAGACCGACCTTCTATATCCCGATTAGTTTAGAAGCTTCAAATGATCTGGCTTCTTCATACCCATTGTCACTAATCTGTGTTGCTCCTTCCTAGGGGAAAACTCCCTCCAGTCAGTCCGCAGTTTCTTATATGTTTGTATAAAGGCAAATGTTTGTAAGCTCTTGTATAGATGGTACCTTGTTGCCTAAAAGTTTAATAAATTCTCAGCACAGATCTGAGGTTGGCGAGATTGCTCTGCAGTGGGCACTTTCTGTCATAAATAGTAGGATTATCCTAATATGTCCTAAGATGGTCCTTACCTGAAGAGGTGTCTATCAGTTGTTATCCTCCCTCCTTAACTTGGAGTTACATTTCTCTCTTAGGTTCCTGTCCCTGCCACTTCCCTTTAGCTACTTAACATCAGAACAAGTTCATTTGGCGTGTCACCTCTGCGATTACATGCCAAAATCTTCCTGGTGTCAACTTTCTCCCCCGTTCATGCAGGTAACCATTAACAGAATCTGACATGTATAACAGATGGCATATATGTGTCAGGAACTGGTGCAGAATCCGGAATTCGGGATCAGGTACCAAGTGGTTGACGTTAACCAGAACAGAGGCGCGGAGTCTAACACGCCGGAAGGTTTTCACCAGGGAACCCCACAAGGGGATATGGGCTTCGCGGCTTCTGACGTGCAGGTCGCGGCCCCCTGTCTGGGTCACTTGATACCTGAACTGGACTGGAGTTATGGTAGAGGTGTTGTATATGACCAACCGCAGGGATACACAAGAACAAACAGGAACTGGAGAAGGTGGCAGGGTGCACACGGCCAGATGGTACGCTGGGGCCGTGGAGATGGAACAGCAGCAGGCACTCCAGGGGTGACACAGGAGGTAGTGGCAGTCGGCAGACTAAAGTCGTCAGCAAGATGTTGAAGCTGGAATTCAATACTGGAACAAGGCAATACCCACTGGACAGATGAACTGAGACCAGAGAGGAACCAGGAAGCAGAACACCACATGGAGTAGTTATAACTGGCAAAGCCTCTTGGGATTGAGAGGCTTAAAAGAACAGGCTGGACCAATCAGTTGTGAGCACCAGACAGGCCCCCAGTAATTGATATAACATGCAGCTGCAGTGCAGACTGAGCAGGCTGACAAGCTGAAAAGTAGTTTCCAGGTAACGAGCTGTAATTACAGAATCCAGACACCTGTGAAGTCAGTTGCTGAGTGCAGGAGCAAAGGCACTGGGAGACAACTATGCAGGAGCTAGCTGTGACCTGTAGTTCCACAAACTGAAGCAAAGGTAATTTATAACAAAAACAAAACATGAGTGCTCAGGATTGTAACAGTACCCCCCCCCCTTGAAGAGGGGTTAAGAACCCCTAGAACCAGGCTTATCCGGAAATTCACAGAAGAAAGACCTCTTAAGTCTGGGTGCATGAAGAAACCGCTCTGGTACCCAGGTTCTCTCTTCCGGACCGTAACCCTTCCAATGCACGAGGAAATGAACTTGACCCCTCCTGAACTTGGAATCCAGAATCTTCTCCACAACAAACTCCTTGTGACCTTGAACTAACACAGCGGCAGGCCTTCTGGAAGGAGATCTTCTAAATCTCTAGGACACAAATGCTGGTTTCAACAAGGAACAGTGGAAAGTGTTATTGATCTTAAGTGATTTTGGTAAAAGGAGTCGAAAGGCTACTGGATTAATCTGTCTAATAATCCGGAATGGACCAATGAACCTAGGCCCAAATTTTTAAGAGGGCTGGCGTAACTTGATATTTCGAGTGGACAGCCACACCATGTCACCCACTTTAAGAGTACAAGGTCTTCGTCATCTGTCAGCAAATTGTTTGGAACGAACAGAGACTTGGTTGAGTGCCAGACGTACTCTCCTCCAAATTTTCCTCAGACGAGCTACAGGATCAAGGGAAGAAGTCTGTTGCTGCAGGATGTCAAAAGCGTTAGACCTAGGATGGAACCCAGAGAGACAAAAGAAGGGTGACATGGATGAAGAAGAGTGACTGGAATTATTATATGCAAATTTAGCAAATGCCAGATGGTCCACCCAATCGTTATGATACTTGGAAACATAACAACGGAGATACTGTTCAAGAGACTGGTTCACTCGCTCAGTCTGTCCATTGGATTGCGGATGATAACCAGAGGACAGACTAAGATTAATATCCAAGGCTGAACAGAAAGCTCGCCAGAATTGAGCAATAAACTGAGTTCCTCTGTCGGAGACGATGTCCTGTGGTAATCCATGTAATTTAAAGATATGTTGGATAAACAAGGTTGCCAATTCCCTGGCACTGGGGAGCTTGCGAAGAGGAACAAAGTGAGCCATCTTACTGAACCGGTCTACCACAACCCAAATGGTATTGTACCCAGATGACTTGGGAAGATCAACCACAAAGTCCATAGAAATATGGGACCAAGGTCTTGAGGGAACCGTAAGAGGCGTAAGATGTCCCATGGGAGCTTTACGAGGAGTTTTATGTTGAGCACAGATCTCACAAGCAAGAATGAACTCTCTAACATCTTGATACATAGAAGGTCACCAAACTGAGCGAGACAATAAATCCAGAGTCTTAGAAATCCCTGGATGCCCAGAGACTCTTCTTACATGAAATTCAGATAAAACTGCTTTCCTGTACTCTTTAGGGACAAAGAGGAGTCTTGAGGGAGTCCCCATGGGTGCAAGAGACTGTTTGGCTTGAATCTGGGAGACTAAATCTTGAGCAAGACCAGCATGGATATTGGAAACAGGAATAATTGGTTCAGAAGAGCAGGATGAATTTTGAATTGGAAGGAAGCTTCGTGACAAGGCATCTGCTTTAAGATTCTTCGATCCTGGCCGATAGGAGATCACATAGTTGAATCTAGTGAAGAATAATGCCCATCGTGCCTGTCTTGGATTCAGTCTCTTGGCTGACTCAATATAGGATAAGTTTTTATGGTCAGTGAGGATTGTAATCACGTGTCTCGCCCCTTCCAACCAATGCCTCCATTCTTCTAGAGCCCACTTAATAGCAAGCAGTTCACGATTTCCAACATCATAGTTGGCTTCGGCAGGAGAGAACTTTCTGGACAGAAAAGAGCACGGGTGAAGTTTAGAATCCACTGGATCTTTCTGTGATAGGACTGCTCCCACTCCCACTTCAGAAGCATCCACTTCCATAACAAAAGGCAGGTCAGGATTTGGATGACTAAGAACAGGTGCAGATATAAAGGCTTTTTTTAACTTGAGAAAAGCTTGTAGAGCTGAAGGTGACCAATGTGATGGATCCGCACCTTTCTTGGTCAAAGCAACAATAGGTGTAACAATGTCTGAAAATGAACGAATAAATCTCCTGTAATAATTAGCGAACCCAAGAATGCGTTGTATAGCTTTAAGGTTAGTAGGTTGTGCCCAATCTTGAATTGCTTGAAGCTTACTGGGATCCATGGAGAACCCCTTGGGAGAGATGACGTATCCTAAGAAAGCGACTTCCTTCACTTCGAATTCACATTTTTCTAACTTGGCGTATAGATGGTGCTCCCAGAGCTTTTGCAACACCATCTGGACATGGACTCGATGCTGCTCAAGTGACCGTGAATATATCAGGATGTCATCCAAGTAGACCACAACAAATTTTCCCAGGAATTCTCGGAGCACATCATTGATAAAATCTTGGAAGACGGCAGGAGCATTTGACAATCCAAATGGCATAACAAGGTATTCATAATGCCCAGAATGAGTGTTGAAGGCCGTCTTCCACTCGTCACCGGCCTTAATTCATATGAGGTTATATGCCCCCCGAAGATCAATTTTAGAGAAGATTTCCGCCATCCGGAGTTGATCAAACAACACGGAAATCAAAGGCAAAGGATAAGAATTCTTAACCGTGATTTTGTTGAGTCCTCTATAATCAATGCATGGACGTAAGGAGCCGTCCTTTTTTGCCACAAAGAAGAATCCTGCTCCTACTGGTGATTTTGAGGGACGAATAAACCCTTTGCTTAGGTTCTCCTGGATATAGTCTTCCATGGCTTTAGTTTCTTGCAAAGAAAGAGCATATAATCTACCCTTAGGTAATTTATCTTCGGATACCAGACTGATGGCACAGTCGTAAGGTCGATGGGGGGGAAGAGTATCCGCCTCTTTCTTGGAGAAGACATCCGCAAATGAATGATATGGAGTCGGTAGCCCCTCTGGTATAACTTGAGAGCATCGCACTGGCAAGGACAGACATCTTCCTGTACATTCTGTTCCCCACTGTAAGAGTTCTCCTGTCTTCCAGCAGATGGATGGATTATGGGATTTCAACCATGGAAGCCCTAGGACTATGGAGGCCATGGGGCAATTGACAAGGAGGAAAATAATCTTCTCCGAATGCAAAAGACCAGTAGTTAAATAAACAGGAGGAGTTTGCTGAGACACTTGCCCACTGAGGAGGGGGTTACCGTCAAGGCCACAAATAGTCACAGAAGGCTTCATCTTTAGTATAGGAATGTTCCAGGACCGGGCGAAAGATATATCCATAAAGTTGGCAGCTGCACCACAATCAACAAAAGCCTTGACTGCAACTTGCTGAGTAGGTAGACTAATTTGAACTGGAAGCAAGACTGAATTTTTTGGAGAGATTCCAGCCAGACCCAGAAGTAACTCCCCTTTTACCCCTGGGTCTTGTCTTTTCCCGACTTCAGGGTGCAAACATTAGCAAAATGACCCTTTGCTCCACAATATAAGCATAGGCCCATCGTTTGTCTACGAGATTTTTCCTGAGCAGAAATACGAAAGGCCCCAATCTGCATGGGTTCACTGGAATCTTCGGCTTCTTCCAAGGCTACTGCTGAGGGAGATGGTGACCCTCCACCTTTCTCCATCCTCCGTTCCCTGATCCGACGATCTACTCGAATTGCTAACTGCATGAGCTTGTCCAGGGTTTCAGGAGTAGGATACTGGACAAGGTAATCTTTAATTTGCTCAGTGAGGCCTAAGCGGAACCGACTTCGGAGGGCTGGGTCATTCCAACCACTATCACCTGCCCATCTGCGAAACTCAGTGCAGTATACCTCGGCCGTGTTTTTCCCTTGTCTCAGGGCTTGTAAGTGAGCCTCTGCAGAAGCTGCTCGGTCCGGGTCATCATAAAGAATTCCTAGGGTGCTAAAAAAGGCATCCACTGTGTGCAAGGCGGGATTCTCCGTTTTTAATCCGAACGCCCAGGACTGGGGTTCCCCCTGCAGGAGGGAGATGATGATACCTACTCGCTGAGCCTCAGAACCAGACGATAATGGCCGGAGTCTGAAATATAGCTTGCAGCAGTCACGGAAATTCTGGAACTGTTTCCGGTCACCTGTAAACCGATCTGGAAGATGCAGCTTTGGTTCAGGCCCAGGAGCTCTGGTTACAACCAATGACCTGCTAGTTTCTTCCTGGGTGGAAACTCGGAGCTTTAGATCTTGCAGTTGCTGCGTCAAATTTTGTATTTGACCAGCCAAGATTTGAGCCGGATTTTGCTGTGACGGGTCCATGCCCAGGAAGTGGTAGGCCAGTTATAATGTCAGGAACTGGTGCAGAATCCGGAATTCGGGATCAGGTACCAAGTGGTTGACGTTACCCAGAACAGAGGCGCGGAGTCTAACACGCCGGAAGGTTTTCACCAGGGAACCCCGCAAGGGGATATGGGCTTCGCGGCTTCCGACGTGCAGGTCGCGGCCCCCTGTCTGGGTCACTTGATACCTGAACTGGACTGGAGTTATGGTATAGGTGTTGTATATGACCAACCGCAGGGATACACAAGAACAAACAGGAACTGGAGAAGGTGGCAGGGTGCACACGGCCAGATGGTACGCTGGGGCCGTGGAGATGGAACAGCAGCAGGCACTCCAGGGGTGACACAGGAGGTAGCGGCAGTCGGCAGACTAAAGTTGTCAGCAAGATGTTGAAGCTGGAATTCAATACTGGAACAAGGCAATACCCACTGGACAGATGAATTGAGACCAGAGAGGAACCAGGAAGCAGAACACCACATGGAGTAGTTATAACTGGCAAAGCCTCTTGGGATTGAGAGGCTAAAAAGAACAGGCTGGACCAATCAGTTGTGAGCACCAGACAGGCCCCCAGTAATTGATAAAACATGCAGCTGCAGTGCAGACTGAGCAGGCTGACAAGCTGAATAGTAGTTTCCAGGTAACGAGCTGTAATTACAGAATCCAGACACCTGTGAAGTCAGTTGCTGAGTGCAGGAGCAAAGGCACTGGGAGACAACTACGCAGGAGCTAGCTGTGACCTGTAGTTCCACAAACTGAAGCAAAGGTAATTTATAACAAAAACAAAACATGAGTGCTCAGGATTGTAACAATATGACAATCCTTTTACATAATTCCTCCAAATTCTTCAATAAAGCCTGGGAGCCCTAGATTTCATGTTTTGGGGTCTGTTCTCCATTTTCCCTATAACTGCTGCCTCTTATTTGTTTTGACATACCTTCCCCACCTTCCCACTACCCACACACACCTACATACTGTACACATTTCTCCCTTCTTTTGTTTTGCAGCTAGCCACCCGTCCCTTTCACTTATATGCTTTCTCTTACCTGTCTAACCTTAAAACGAATGTCTCTACTCATTTGGATTATTCTACCTTTGGGGGTGGTCTTCAGGTTGCTGACTGTCGGGATCCCGGCGCACAGTATACCGGCGCCGGAATCCCGACAGCCGGCATACCGACAGTTTTTCTCCCTCGTGGGGGTCCACGACCCCCCTGGAGGGAGAATAAATAGCATGGCGCACGTAGTACACCACCGTGCCTGCAAGGGGCTCATTTGCGCTCACCATGCTGTTGGTATGCCAGCGGTCGGGCTTCCAGCGCTGGTATGCTGGTCGCCGGGAGCCCGGCCGCCGGCATACCATACTACACCCCTACTTTTGCCTTCACAGTAATGTGTTTTGAACATATTTCCTCATAATTTGAACAGAGAGGGTACTTGCCTCCGCATTCCCCAAATGTACTAGCTAACCTATGCGAGTAAAGGCTCAACACCTTTAAAGTAATTTCTTGATGGATCTTTTCCTAGATCCACAATTACAGTAGTTGTTACATTCTATTCAATTTGAAGACTAGCAGAGATTCCTGTGCATTCTGATGGTTAGCAGAGATTCCTGTGCATTCTTATGGTTAGCAGATATTCCTGTGCATTCTTATGGTTAGCAGAGATTCCTGTGCATTATGTTGGTTAGCAGAGATTCCTATGCATTCTGATCGTTAGCAGAGATTCCTGTGCATTCTGATGGTTAGCAGAGATTCCTGTGTATTCTTATGGTTAGCAGAGATTCCTGTGCATTATGTTGGTTAGCAGAGATTCCTATGCATTCTTATGGTTAGCAGAGATTCCTGTGCATTCTGATGGCTAGCAGAGATTCCTATGCATTCTTATGGTTAGCAGAGATTCCTGTGCATTCTGATGGTTAGCAGAGATTCCTGTGCATTCTGATGGTTAGCAGAGATTCCTGTGCATTATGTTGGTTAGCACAGATTCCTGTGCATTCTGATGGTTAGCACAGATTCCTGTGCATTCTGATGGTTAGCAGAGATTCCTATGCATTCTGATGGTTAACAGACATTCCTGTGCATTCTGATGGTTAGCAGGATTCCTATGCATTCTGATGGTTAGCAGGATTTCAGTGCATTCTGAGGGTTAGCAGAGATTTTTATTCATTCTGATGGTTAGGATTCCTGTGCATTCTGAGGGAGGGGATTCAATTGTTTTGTGGGCGCCAAAACATAATGGCCGCTCACTTCAGCTATTCAATTGTTCCCCCCCGCGCACCTATTAGTACTGGGTTTAGCTGCACTAAATGGCTAAACCTTTCTAAACTCCTGTTTGAGTGACCAAACCATGTTGTTTTTATATATTTAATCTCGCACCTCAGAAGGCTTCAAGCTGAAATTTATCCCCCCATTTGTATGCGCGACAGAACAGAGCAACAATTGAATGTGCCATTGGCCGTCATCTAGTAGCAGACGGAGCATCCAACAAGTGAATCGCCCCCTGAGAGTTAGCAGAGATTCCTCTGCATTCTGAAGGTGAGCATAAATTCCTGTGCATTCTGAAGGTGAGCATAAATTCCTGTGCATTCTGAAGGTGAGCATAGATTCCTGTGCATTCTGAAGGTGAGCATAAATTCCTGTATATTCTGAAGGTGAGCATAGATTCCTGTGCATTCTGATGGTTAGCATAGATTACTGTGCATTCTGAAGGTGAGCATAGATTACTGTGCATTCTGAAGGTGAGCATAGATTCCTGTGCATTCTGAAGGTGAGCATACATTCCTGTGCATTCTGAAGGTGAGCATAGATTCCTGTGCATTCTGATGGTTAGCATAGATTACTGTGCTTTCTGAAGGTGAGCATAGATTACTGTGCATTCTGAAGGTGAGCATAAATTCCCGTGCATTCTGAAGGTGAGCATACATTCCTGTGCATTCTGAAGGTGAGCATAAATTCCTGTGTATTCTGAAGGTGAGCATAGATTCCTGTGCATTCTGATGGTTAGCATAGATTCCTGTGCATTCTGAAGGTTAGCGTAGATTCCTGTGCATTCTGAAGGTGAGCATAGATTCCTGTGCATTCTGAAGGTTAGCATAAATTCTAGAGATGAGCGGGTTCGGTTTCTCTGAATCCGAACCCGCCAGAACTTCATGTTTTTTTTCACGGGTCCGAGCGACTCGGATCTTCCCGCCTTGCTCGGTTAACCCGAGCGCGCCCGAACGTCATCATGACGCTGTCGGATTCTCGCGAGGCTCGTATTCTATCGCGAGACTCGGATTCTATATAAGGAGCCGCGCGTCGCCGCCATTTTCACACGTGCATTGAGATTGATAGGGAGAGGACGTGGCTGGCGTCCTCTCCGTTTAGAATTAGAATAGATTAGAGAGACACTTGATTTACTAATTTTGGGGAGCATTAGGAGTACTCAGTAGTGTACAGTGCAGAGTTTTGCTGATAGTGACCAGTGACCACCACTTTTATTTATAATCCGTTCTCTGCCTGAAAAAAGCGATACACAGCACACAGTGACTCAGTCACATACCATATCTGTGTGCACTGCTCAGGCTCAGGCCAGTGTGCTGCATCATCTATATATATTATATATCTGTCTGACTGCTCAGCTCACACAGCTTATAATTGTGGGGGAGACTGGGGAGCACTACTGCAGTGCCAGTTATAGGTTATAGCAGGAGCCAGGAGTACATAATATTATATTAAAATTAAACAGTGCACACTTTTGCTGCAGGAGTGCCACTGCCAGTGTGACTAGTGACCAGTGACCTGACCACCAGTATATAATATTAGTAGTATACTATCTCTTTATCAACCAGTCTATATTAGCAGCAGACACAGTACAGTGCGGTAGTTCACGGCTGTGGCTACCTCTGTGTCGGCACTCGGCAGCCCGTCCATAATTGTATATACCAGTGACCTAACCGTGGTTTTTTTTTCTTTCTTTATACATACATACTAGTTACGAGTATACTATCTCTTTATCAACCAGTCTATATATTAGCAGCAGACACAGTACAGTGCGGTAGTTCACGGCTGTGGCTACCTCTGTGTCGGCACTCGGCAGCCCGTCCATAATTGTATATACCACCTAACCGTGGTTTTTTTTTCTTTCTTTATACATACATACTAGTTACGAGTATACTATCTCTTTATCAACCAGTCTATATATTAGCAGCAGACACAGTACAGTGCGGTAGTTCACGGCTGTGGCTACCTCTGTGTCGGCACTCGGCAGCCCGTCCATAATTGTATATACCACCTAACCGTGGTTTTTTTTTCTTTCTTTATACATACATACTAGTTACGAGTATACTATCTCTTTATCAACCAGTCTATATATTAGCAGCAGACACAGTACAGTGCGGTAGTTCACGGCTGTGGCTACCTCTGTGTCGGCACTCGGCAGCCCGTCCATAATTGTATATACCACCTAACCGTGGTTTTTTTTTCTTTCTTTATACATACATACTAGTTACGAGTATACTATCTCTTTATCAACCAGTCTATATATTAGCAGCAGACACAGTACAGTGCGGTAGTTCACGGCTGTGGCTACCTCTGTGTCGGCACTCGGCAGCCCGCCCATAATTGTATATACCACCTAACCGTGGTTTTTTTTTCTTTCTTTATACATACATACTAGTTACGAGTATACTATCTCTTTATCAACCAGTCTATATATTAGCAGCAGACACAGTACAGTGCGGTAGTTCACGGCTGTGGCTACCTCTGTGTCGGCACTCGGCAGCCCGTCCATAATTGTATATACCACCTAACCGTGGTTTTTTTTTCTTTCTTTATACATACATACTAGTTACGAGTATACTATCTCTTTATCAACCAGTCTATATATTAGCAGCAGACACAGTACAGTGCGGTAGTTCATGGCTGTGGCTACCTCTGTGTCGGCACTCGGCAGCCCGTCCATAATTGTATATACCACCTAACCGTGGTTTTTTTTCTTTCTTTATACATACATACTAGTTACGAGTATACTATCTCTTTATCAACCAGTCTATATATTAGCAGCAGACACAGTACAGTGCGGTAGTTCACGACTGTGGCTACCTCTGTGTCGGCACTCGGCAGCCCGTCCATAATTGTATATACCACCTAACCGTGGTTTTTTTTTCTTTCTTTATACATACATACTAGTTACGAGTATACTATCTCTTTATCAACCAGTCTATATATTAGCAGCAGACAGAGTGTTTAGTGCCGCCGCTCACCTTGTCAGCAATCGGCGTACGAGGTTACATCCAGAAAATGTGGAGAAGATGATGTTCATTAAAATTAATTATAATCAATTCCTCCGCGGAGACATTGACCAGCAGCAATTGCCTCCACAAAGTACACAGGGAGCTGAGATGGTGGATTCCAGTGGGGACGAATTGATAATCTGTGAGGAGGGGGATGTACACGGTGATATATCGGAGGGTGAAGATGAGGTGGACATCTTGCCTCTGTAGAGCCAGTTTGTGCAAGGAGAGATTAATTGCTTCTTTTTGGGGGGGGGTCCAAACCAACCCGTCATATCAGTCACAGTCGTGTGGCAGACCCTGTCACTGAAATGATGGGTTGGTTAAAGTGTGCATGTCCTGTTTTGTTTATACAACATAAGGGTGGGTGGGAGGGCCCAAGGACAATTCCATCTTGCACCTCTTTTTTCTTTTCTTTTTCTTTGCATCATGTGCTGATTGGGGAGGGTTTTTTGGAAGGGACATCCTGCGTGACACTGCAGTGCCACTCCTAGATGGGCCCGGTGTTTGTGTCGGCCACTAGGGTCGCTAATCTTACTCACACAGTCAGCTACCTCATTGCGCCTCTTTTTTTCTTTGCGTCATGTGCTGTTTGGGGAGGGTTTTTTGGAAGGGACATCCTGCGTGACACTGCAGTGCCACTCCTAGATGGGCCCGGTGTTTGTGTCGGCCACTAGGGTCGCTAATCTTACTCACACAGTCAGCTACCTCATTGCGCCTCTTTTTTTCTTTGCGTCATGTGCTGTTTGGGGAGGGTTTTTTGGAAGGGACATCCTGCGTGACACTGCAGTGCCACTCCTAGATGGGCCCGGTGTTTGTGTCGGCCACTAGGGTCGCTAATCTTACTCACACAGTCAGCTACCTCATTGCGCCTCTTTTTTTCTTTGCGTCATGTGCTGTTTGGGGAGGGTTTTTTGGAAGGGACATCCTGCGTGACACTGCAGTGCCACTCCTAGATGGGCCCGGTGTTTGTGTCGGCCACTAGGGTCGCTAATCTTACTCACACAGTCAGCTACCTCATTGCGCCTCTTTTTTTCTTTGCGTCATGTGCTGTTTGGGGAGGGTTTTTTGGAAGGGACATCCTGCGTGACACTGCAGTGCCACTCCTAGATGGGCCCGGTGTTTGTGTCGGCCACTAGGGTCGCTAATCTTACTCACACAGTCAGCTACCTCATTGCGCCTCTTTTTTTCTTTGCGTCATGTGCTGTTTGGGGAGGGTTTTTTGGAAGGGACATCCTGCGTGACACTGCAGTGCCACTCCTAGATGTGCCCGGTGTTTGTGTCGGCCACTAGGGTCGCTAATCTTACTCACACAGCTACCTCATTGCGCCTCTTTTTTTCTTTGCGTCATGTGCTGTTTGGGGAGGGTATTTTGGAAGGGCCATCCTGCGTGACACTGCAGTGCCACTCCTAGATGGGCCCGGTGTTTGTGTCGGCCACTAGGGTCGCTAATCTTACTCACACAGCTACCTCATTGCGCCTCTTTTTTTCTTTGCGTCATGTGCTGTTTGGGGAGGGTTTTTTGGAAGGGACATCCTGCGTGACACTGCAGTGCCACTCCTAGATGGGCCCGGTGTTTGTGTCGGCCACTAGGGTCGCTAATCTTACTCACACAGTCAGCTACCTCATTGCGCCTCTTTTTTTCTTTGCGTCATGTGCTGTTTGGGGAGGGTTTTTTGGAAGGGCCATCCTGCGTGACACTGCAGTGCCACTCCTAGATGGGCCCGGTGTTTGTGTCGGCCACTAGGGTCGCTAATCTTACTCACACAGCTACCTCATTGCGCCTCTTTTTTTCTTTGCGTCATGTGCTGTTTGGGGAGGGTTTTTTGGAAGGGCCATCCTGCGTGACACTGCAGTGCCACTCCTAGATGGGCCCGGTGTTTGTGTCGGCCACTAGGGTCACTAATCTTACTCACACAGCTACCTCATTGCGCCTCTTTTTTTCTTTGCGTCATGTGCTGTTTGGGGAGGGTTTTTTGGAAGGGACATCCTGCGTGACACTGCAGTGCCACTCCTAGATGGGCCCGGTGTTTGTGTCGGCCACTAGGGTCGCTTATCTTACTCACACAGCGACCTCGGTGCAAATTTTAGGACTAAAAATAATATTGTGAGGTGTGAGGTATTCAGAATAGACTGAAAATGAGTGTAAATTATGGTTTTTGAGGTTAATAATACTTTGGGATCAAAATGACCCCCAAATTCTATGATTTAAGCTGTTTTTTAGTGTTTTTGGAAAAAAACACCCGAATCCAAAACACACCCGAATCCGACAAAAAAAATTCGGTGAGGTTTTGCCAAAACGCGTTCGAACCCAAAACACGGCCGCGGAACCGAACCCAAAACCAAAACACAAAACCCGAAAAATTTCAGGCGCTCATCTCTAATAAATTCCTGTGCATTCTAAAGGTGAGTATAAATTCCTGTGTATTCTGAAGATGAGCATAGATTCCTGTCTATTCTAAGGATTATCCGATTATCTAATTAATTATGCAGAATTTAAAACTTTCAAAATGCCTGGGATTCAGAGCAGAGGAATCCGTTCTCACTAAAGAAAATAATACAATTTGGAATAAAATTCCTTTTACAATATAACTGAACACAAATTCCACAATTGTATGCCATGAACAACTTTTTATTACCCAATCCATCTTTTAAATGATGGGTTGTTTTTTTAACCAGCAATAAAATATTTATGAATGTAAAGTATTTGTTAAAATTAGAACTACTGACCCATGCCTACACTTAAGCTGATACAGTACAATATCATTTCTTAGATATTCTCCACAAAAACATGCTTCCAGTAGCTTCTGTATCAGTAGTATCTGTAAAACTGATATTCTTATAGATGCAAATTATTACTTTTGAGAAATTTAGGGGTATATACTAATGTTCAATTTTGGATTTTAGGTGATTTTGCTTTTAATTTGCTTTTGGAGATTTACTAAAGGCAAAATCGATTGTACTGTAAACTCGAGTTTAAAACCAAATCCCACTTAAATTTCCCTCAAAATCTAATATTGGGGGTCATTCCGACCCATTCGCACGCAGTGGTTCTTCGCTGCAGTGCGAACTGGTCGAGACTGAGTCTGCGTGGCGCCCGCAATGTGCACGCGCATCGTTGCTCGGTGACGGTGGTCGCCGGGCAACGAAGCAGTCAGCGCAGAAAGTGATTGCAGCGTCGATCGCATGAAGACTGACAGGCAGGAGGCGTTCCAGGCGTCAACTGACCGTTTTCAAGGCGTGGTGAGGCAAACGTAGGTTGATCCAGGCGTTTGGAGGGCGGATATCTGACGTTAATCTCGGGACCTTCGTCGCTGGATCCATCGCACAGGTTAAGTAGGTCTGACCCTGGTCTTGTTTTGCAGGAAATTTTTTTAGCATAGCAGGGCTGCACAAGCGATCGCAGCCCTGCTACGCTAAAATACACTCCCCCATAGGCGGCGTCTAGTTGATCGCACGAGCAGCAAAAAGTTGCTACGTGTGCGATCAACTCGGAATGACCCCCATTGGCAAAACATCAGTACTTTCCCATAGATGAACATAAGTCCCTGATTTACTAATATTTGAATTGAAAATTGAATGCAAAATTTAACTACAAATCAGCATACTAATATAGTAATAACAGACAGGCGATTTTAGGTTCTAGACAACATCCTATTCCTTAAATCTTCATTATGATTACAGATGAGCAGGTTCGGATTTAACGCCAGAATTAATGCCAGTTTGGTTTTATCTGGATTTTTCTTATTGGCTATCCAAAACATCCATGAGCCAATAGGATGCCGTTTCGAGATCCGAGTTAATCTGAGTAAAACAGAACCCGCTCATCTCCAATTATGATGCCTATAAAGGTAGAGATGACAGGAGCTATGCCGATGTTTTTGCAAGTAAGCGCATGCGCCAAAGTCTAGTAGTGATGCCACTTGTGGTAATTTTTGGGTCGTGTTGCTGGGTGCACCTTCAAATCCATAGTCAAGCAGCGTCTCTGGCATCTCTGTTCAGGATGCCATGCTGCGTGGCCGTTCAATGAATTGAGCTGCCAATTATCGAAGGATCTGCGTGTGCACTGGGAATGTGTATCCAGTTGCTGTGCCTTTGTGATGGCTCTGCTGGCTGTGTCTGTACTGCTGGCTCTGCTGGCTGTGTCTGTACTGATGGCTCTGTTGGCTGTCTCTGTACTGATGGCTCTGTTAGCTGTCTCTGTACAGGGCTGCTGTTTTTTTACAGAATTTTGCACATCCTCGCCGTGCACAATTGCAGCTGCAATCGCCATAGCGTCTGTCAATGAATCAAGCCAGATATTAACAATACTGTAAAGGTTCTATGTGATAGGTCCAAAATCCAAATGACATTATTTTATATGTTTTTAGGAATTTTTATAGAAATCAAGAAACACTTGAGGATCTGTGCACATCTGTAATAAACAGAGACCCAAACATGTGGTTCACTGTGGCTGTACGAATTTATTGGCCTCCTTCAGAGATGGACGCAGTGCAGCTCCTGCATCTTTAGATTCCCCACCGCCAAATGGTGAACACTGCGGCTCAGTGGGCACTGTTGCAATGATGTAGGACCTGTTCTGCACATGCCCAGAACAGGTCCTGTGCATGCGCAGGTACCCCAGAATCAGAGACGTGCATTAACAAGTAGGTGGTTGGTACTGAATAATTGCACAGTAAGGCAAAAAAGCAGCCCCCACATCTTCAAATTTTTTTAAGGAAAACACCAACCTTCAGAATGGTATCCGGTCTCTAGGTCGACAAGACTTAGGTCAACAGTGTCTAGGTCGACCACTATTGGTCGACAGTAACTAGATCGACAGGGATTCTAGGTTAACAGGGTCTCTAGTTCAACATGTTCTAGGTTTACAGGTCAATAGGTCGAAATGAGTTTTTTACATTCTTTCTTTTTTTTAACTTTTACATACTTTACGATCCACATGGAATATGATTGAGAACGGTAACCTGTGCCATGCGAGGGAACATGGTGCACTAATTGGGGTTCCCAGTCACTGTATGGCAAAAATGACACACAAAAAAAAGAAGAAAAAACTCATGTCGACCTTTTGACCTGTCAACCTAGACCATGTCAACCTAGAGACCCTGTCGACCTAGATACCCACTCGACCTACTTACTGTCGACCAATAGTGGTCAATCTAGACACTGTCGACCTAAGTGTGGTCGACCTTCAATACCACACCCCTTCAGAACAATGAAAAGAAACAATGGATGAAGAAGAGGGTTGGCGCTTATTGCCTGAAAATATAGATATAAATAGCCAAATGATGCCTAATGGCACGGGGTTTAAAACAACATAAAAATGTATTTACAATGAAACAGAGAAAAATGAATAATGACAATTGTTTATAACACGTAATAATCACATCTGGGGATAATCAATTGGTCATCTCACCATTCAGAGGTGCTGCGGTGGGCTTAATGCAAACAAAAAAAGTAGCTAAGTAGCTCGGCACCACCGCAGAGGGTTTTGATGTCCACAAGAAAAAGTCCAATGTAGGTCCCCACCAGCTGCATGGAGTCTGTGCAGTGCATTTCGGATGTAAATCCTTTTTCAGGTACAGATATAATTCATGCACTTTAAACCATATTTATATCTACAAACAGGAAATTGAAAATGAGCGGAACGTCCTCCCTTCCTCACTGCATTTTTGCATGCTTTCCTGAACAGAAACAATGTTTGCATTCCAGCAAGTGATGACGTCCAGTATTTGGAGGTAGTACATGCGCTCCATTGTGCATTCCATGAGCATTCTTAACAACAGTTGCGGCCAGAAGTGACCTAAGTGGTTCAACAGATGATGACTTCCGGTAAAAAAGATAATGCGTTCCACTTTGGAAGAAAGACCATGCGTTCCACTTTGTGCTCCAATGTTGCCGTCTACGTTGCAGCCATTTTGTGGATGTCAATATTGGGAATTATAGAGATGCATTTGTAACATTTTCCATTTGATGTATGCAATTACAGGGAAAGGGGATTTCATCCCACCGAATCATAAACTAACACGTACTTTGTCTATGCCTAATTCGGATAGGAGAACTTATCACCACATATAGTCCGGACAATGAGATGATTTATGAGATATAAATATGGTTTAAAGTATATGCATTATATTTGTACCTGAAGAAGGATTTATATCCGAAATGCGTTGCACGGACTGCATGCTGCTGGTGAGGACTTACATTGGAGATGTATAGAAACCAGAATTAGAGAAACCACAGCAGCTTCTTGCATGTGCTATAGTTGAAGCAATAGGAATAAATCAGGCCATTTTTTCAATTTTGCATTAGATTTTATAGGTTATTTTAAAGGTGATTTTGAAACGGATATCGTAAACCAAACACAAAATAACTATTGAAAATGGAACATCAAAATGAATTTTGAAATCGAATGCAAAATCAAATATTAGTAAACAGTGGGATTTGGTTCGATTTGATTTGATTTAAGTCTATTTCATTTTAAATTGAACTTAAAATCAAATGCAAAATCGAACATTGGTAAATATATCCCTTAAAATGGTAAAAAAAAATTCAAGGATATTTGCTGTTCAGTACATTTCCCAATTTGTGTCTTCACCATTGCTCTGCAGCTTGAACATATTTTTGTGCATGCTAAAATACTGTAAACTACTATTTACAGTACTATACATTTTTTTGGTTTCAGAATTGAAGGCCACTAGCAGATTATTAGCCCACTTGTGATAAGTGTGGAAGCTAAAGCATTAATGCATTAGCAAAGTGTGCAACTTGCCAACCTTTTCCTATGGGGATGCGGTCAAGATCCCACTGGACGGAATCCCGGCGGTCGAAATACCGACGCCGGAATCCCGACCGGCACATTCCCGACATATTCTCCCTCCATGGGTGTCCACGACACCCATAGAGGGAGAATACAATAGTGTGCCGACCGTAGCGAGGCACCGTGCCCGCAGCGTGGCGAGCGAAGCGAGCCTGCAAGGGGCTGCATTCCGCTCGCCACCCCTGTCGGGATTGTGTGGTCGGGATTCCAGCATCGGTAATTCGACCGCCGGGATCCCGTCCAGCAGGATTTAGTACTGATCCCTTCCTATGTGATACTGTAGCATGTGACTGAGCTCAGTGAATTACACATTACCGCCAGAACAATTTAAGTACTGTAGCTCCTGCCACATGATCATAAAGAAATCCTTAGGCCTCGTTTAATACATTTTTGAGTAAAGCATAATGAAGAAAAGTATAATTTAGTCCAAAGACGGCTAAAAACAATTGAAAATGGAAAACAAAGATTACTGTACCTTAATTAAATAAATGTGCAGCCCCTTGAATCAATATGGTGATTAGCAGTGGCAAATTTTCCATTAGGCACATGAGGCACGTGCCTAAGGGTGCCACGTGTTTGGGGACGGTACTTGGATGCTTGTGTTGGTAACGTCAGCCCAAAAAGTACCAGTAACTGCAAAATATTTACACTATACTGTACCATATGCCATCTTGAATGGAGTGTCAACGGGTAGAACAGGCCCCTGTAAGTTGTCCTACTTAGTAAACATGTATACATAGTTAAAAATAAAAAGTCATAGTTACAGTAGTGGCTCTTTTATTATTCTATTATATTGGTTGTCATCAAATGAGAACTTATAACTAAAAATAATAAAATTAGGCAGGCTAGGGGCGGCAATTACTGTTGTGCCTATGGCAGAGACGTTTTTATTGAGGAGGGGACCCACATGCAGCCTCCATCACGGGGCCCCTACTATCAGGCAGCCATAGATGCTGGCATAATGCCAGAGTTAACTGCGCAGGTCTCCGTGAACATGGCACCCTTGCCTTGTTCCCGAGGACACCTTCAGTGCACATGCGCAAATTACTCGGAAATGGCCGCGGTAGCCATTTTCCGACTGATTTGTGCCTGCACAGCAGGGCCATCGTCGCAAGACTCCGATGACGTAAGTATAATGTTTGGGTGCAGTGTGTGTTAGTGATGAGCGGGTTCGGTTCCTCGAAATCCGAACCCCCCCGAACTTCAGCCTTTTTACACGGATCCGAGGCAGACTCGGATCTTCCCGCCTTGCTCGGCTAACCCGAGCGCGCCCGAACGTCATCATCCCGCTGTCGGATTCTCGCGAGGCTCGTATTCTATCGCGAGACTCGGATTCTATATAAGGAGCAGCGCGTCGCCGCCATTTTCACACGTGCATTGAGATTCATAGGGAGAGGACGTGGCTGGCGTCCTCTCCATTTAGATTAGAAGAGAGAGAGTGAGAGTGAGACACTTGATTTACTGGAGCTTAGGAGTACTCAGAGAGTGCAGAGTTTACTAGTGACTGACCAGTGACCACCAGTGCAGTTTTTTTATTATATTATTATTTAATATAATCCGTTCTCTGCCTGAAAAAAAACGATACACAGTGACAGAGTAACAGTATACCATATCTGTGCTCAGCCTCAGTGTGCTGCATCACTGAGTGCTCAGTGCTCACACAGCTTAATTGTGGGGGAGACTGGGGAGCAGTAGCAGGAGTACATATTATTTAACAGTGCACACTTTTGCTTCCAGATTGCCACTGCCAGTGTGACTGACCAGTGACCACCAGTATATTGTGATTGTCTGCCTGAAAAAGTTAAACACTCGTCGTGTGGTGTTTTTATTCTATAAACGCATTCTGCTGACAGTGTCCAGCAGGTCCGTCATTAATTATATAATATATACCTGTCCGGCTGCAGTAGTGATATATATATATATTTTTTATATCATTATCATCCAGTCTATAATAGCAGCAGACGCAGTACGGTAGTCCACGGCTGTAGCTACCTCTGTGTCGGCAGTCGCTCGTCCATCCATAATTGTATACCACCTACCTGTGGTGTTTTTTTTTTCCTATCTTCTTGATACTACTAGTAGCTTACTTTAGGAGTCTGCAGTGCTGCTGACAGTGTCCAGCAGGTCCGTCATTATATAATATATACCTGTCCGGCTGCAGTAGTGATATATATATATATTTTTTATATCATTATCATCCAGTCTATATTAGCAGCAGACGCAGTACGGTAGTCCACGGCTGTAGCTACCTCTGTGTCGGCAGTCGCTCGTCCATCCATAATTGTATACCACCTACCTGTGGTGTTTTTTTTTTTTCTATCTTCTTGATACTACTAGTAGCTTACTTTAGGAGTCTGCAGTGCTGCTGACAGTGTCCAGCAGGTCCGTCATTATATAATATATACCTGTCCGGCTGCAGTAGTGATATATATATATTTTTTATATCATTATCATCCAGCCTATATTAGCAGCAGACGCAGTACGGTAGTCCACGGCTGTAGCTACCTCTGTGTCGGCAGTCGCTCGTCCATCCATAATTGTATACCACCTACCTGTGGTGGTTTTTTTTTCTATCTTCTTGATACTACTAGTAGCTTACTTTAGGCGTCTGCAGTGCTGCTGACAGTGTCCAGCAGGTCCGTCATTATATAATATATACCTGTCCGGCTGCAGTAGTGATATATATATATATATATATTTTTTTTTTATATCATTATCATCCCGTCTATATTAGTAGCAGATGCAGTACGGTAGTCCATGGCTGTAGCTACCTCTGTGTCGGCAGTCGCTCGTCCATCCATAATTGTATACCACCTACCTGTGGTGTTTTTTTTTTTTTCTATCTTCTTGATACTACTAGTAGCTTACTTTAGGAGTCTGCAGTGCTGCTGACAGTGTCCAGCAGGTCCGTCATTATATAATATATACCTGTCCGGCTGCAGTAGTGATATATATATATATTTTTTATATCATTATCATCCAGTCTATATTAGCAGCAGACGCAGTACGGTAGTCCACGGCTGTAGCTACCTCTGTGTCGGCAGTCGCTCGTCCATCCATAAGTATACTAGTATCCATCCATCTCCATTGTTTACCTGAGGTGCCTTTTAGTTGTGCCTATTAAAATATGGAGAACAAAAATGTTGAGGTTCCAAAAATAGGGAAAGATCAAGATCGACTTCCACCTCGTGCTGAAGCTGCTGCCACTAGTCATGGCCGAGACGATGAAATGCCAGCAACGTTGTCTGCCAAGGCCGATGCCCAATGTCATAGTACAGAGCATGTAAAATCCAAAACACCAAATATCAGTAAAAAAAGGACTCAAAAATCTAAAATAAAATTGTCAGAGGAGAAGCGTAAACTTGCCAATATGCCATTTACCACACGGAGTGGCAAGGAACGGCTGAGGCCCTGGCCTATGTTCATGGCTAGTGGTTCAGCTTCACATGAGGATGGAAGCACTCAGCCTCTCGCTAGAAAAATGAAAATACTCAAGCTGGCAAAAGCACAGCAAAGAACTGTGCGTTCTTCGAAATCACAAATCCACAAGGAGAGTCCAATTGTGTCGTTTGCGATGCCTGACCTTCCCAACACTGGACGTGAAGAGCATGCACCTTCCACCATTTGCACGCCCCCTGCAAGTGCTGGAAGGAGCACCCGCAGTCCAGTTCCTGATAGTCAGATTGAAGATGTCAGTGTTGAAGTACACCAGGATGAGGAGGATATGGGTGTTGCTGGCGCTGGGGAGGAAATTGACCAGGAGGATTCTGATGGTGAGGTGGTTTGTTTAAGTCAGGCACCCGGGGAGACACCTGTTGTCCGTGGGTGGAATAGGGCCATTGACATGCCTGGTGAAAATACCAAAAAAATCAGCTCTTCGGTGTGGAAGTATTTCAACAGAAATGCGGACAACATTTGTCAAGCCGTGTGTTGCCTTTGTCAAGCTGTAATAAGTAGGGGTAAGGACGTTAACCACCTCGGAACATCCTCCCTTATACGTCACCTGCAGCGCATTCATCATAAGTCAGTGACAAGTTCAAAAACTTTGGGCGACAGCGGAAGCAGTCCACTGACCAGTAAATCCCTTCCTCTTGTAACCAAGCTCACGCAAACCACCCCACCAACTCCCTCAGTGTCAATTTCCTCCTTCCCCAGGAATGCCAATAGTCCTGCAGGCCATGTCACTGGCAATTCTGACGAGTCCTCTACTGCCTGGGATTCCTCCGATGCATCCTTGCGTGTAACGCCTACTGCTGCTGGCGCTGCTGTTGTTGCTGCTGGGAGTCGATGGTCATCCCAGAGGGGAAGTCGTACTCGTAAGACCACTTTTACTACTTCCACCAAGCAATTGACTGTCCAACAGTCCTTTGCGAGGAAGATGAAATATCACAGCAGTCATCCTGCTGCAAAGCGGATAACTGAGGCCTTGGCATCCTGGGCGGTGAGAAACGTGGTTCCGGTATCCATCATTACTGCAGAGGCAACTAGAGACTTGTTGGAGGTACTGTGTCCCCGGTACCAAATACCATCTAGGTTCCATTTCTCTAGGCAGGCGATACCGAAAATGTACACAGACCTCAGAAAAAGACTCACCAGTGTCCTAAAAAATGCAGTTGTACCCAATGTCCACTTAACCACGGACATGTGGACAAGTGGAGCAGGGCAGGCTCAGGACTATATGACTGTGACAGCCCACTGGGTAGATGTATGGACTCCCGCCGCAAGAACAGCAGCGGCGGCACCAGTAGCAGCATCTCGCAAACGCCAACTCTTTCCTAGGCAGGCTGCGCTTTGAATCACCGCTTTCCAGAATACGCACACAGCTAAAAACCTCTTACGGCAACTGAGGAAGATCATCGCAGAATGACTTACCCCAATTGGACTCTCCTGTGGATTTGTGGCATCGGACAACGCCAGCAATATTGTGTGTGCATTAAAAATGGGCAAATTCCAGCACGTCCCATGTTTTGCACATACCTTGAATTTGGTGGTGCAGAATTATTTAAAAAACGAGAGGGGCGTGCAAGAGATGCTGTCGGTGGCCAGAAGAATTGCGGGACACTTTCGGCGTACAGGCACCACGTACTGAAGACTGGAGCACCACCAAAAACGCCTGAACCTGCCCTGCCATCATCTGAAGCAAGAAGTGGTAACGAGGTGGAATTCAACCCTCTATATGCTTCAGAGGTTGGAGGAGCAGCAAAAGGCCATTCAAGCCTATACAACTGAGCACGATATAGGAGGTGGAATGCACCTGTCTCAAGCGCAGTGGAGAATGATTTCAACGTTGTGCAAGGTTCTGCAACCTTTTGAACTTGCCACACGTGAAGTCAGTTCAGACACTGCCAGCCTGAGTCAGGTCATTCCCCTCATCAGGCTTTTGCAGAAGAAGCTGGAGACATTGAAGGAGGAGCTAACACAGAGCGATTCCGCTAGGCATGTGGGACTTGTGGATGGAGCCCTTAATTCGCTTAACAAGGATTCACGGGTGGTCAATCTGTTGAAATCAGAGCACTACATTTTGGCCACCGTGCTCGATCCTAGATTTAAAACCTAATTTGGATCTCTCTTTCCGGCAGACACAAGTCTGCTGGGGTTCAAAGAACTGCTGGTGACAAAATTGTCAAGTCAAGCGGAACGCGACCTGTCAACATCTCCTCCTTCACATTCTCCCGCAACTGTGGGTGCGAGGAAAAGGCTCAGAATTCCGAGCCCACCCGCTGGCGGTGATGCAGGGCAGTCTGGAGCGACTGCTGATGCTGACATCTGGTCCGGACTGAAGGACCTGACAACGATTACGGACATGTCGTCTACTGTCACTGCATATGATTCTCTCCCCATTGAAAGAATGGTGGAGGATTATATGAGTGACCGCATCCAAGTAGGCACGTCAGACAGTCCGTACTTATACTGGCAGGAAAAAGAGGCAATTTGGAGGCCCTTGCACAAACTGGCTTTATTCTACCTAAGTTGCCCTCCCACAAGTGTGTACTCCGAAAGAGTGTTTAGTGCCGCCGCTCACCTTCTCAGCAATCGGCGTATGATGTTACATCCAGAAAATGTGGAGAAGATGATGTTCATTAAAATTAATTATAATCAATTCCTCCGTGGAGACATTGACCAGCAGCAATTGCCTCCGCAAAGTACACAGGGAGCTGAGATGGTGGATTCCAGTGGGGACGAATTGATAATCTGTGAGGAGGGGGATGTACACGGTGATATATCGGAGGATGATGATGAGGTGGACATCTTGCCTCTGTAGAGCCAGTTTGTGCAAGGAGAGATTAATTGCTTCTTTTTTGGTGGGGGTCCAAACCAACCCGTCATTTCAGTCACAGTCGTGTGGCAGACCCTGTCACTGAAATGATGGGTTGGTTAAAGTGTGCATGTCCTGTTTATACAACATAAGGGTGGGTGGGAGGGCCCAAGGACAATTCCATCTTGCACCTCTTTTTTTCTTTCATTTTTCTTTGCGTCATGTGCTGTTTGGGGGGTGTTTTTTGGAAGGGCCATCCTGCGTGACACTGCAGTGCCACTCCTAGATGGGCCAGGTGTTTGTGTCGGCCACTAGGGTCGCTTAGCTTACTCACACAGCTACCTCATTGCGCCTCTTTTTTTTCTTCTTTGCGTCATGTGCTGCTGTTTGGGGAGTGTTTTTTGGAAGGGCCATCCTGCGTAACACTGCAGTGCCACTCCTAGATGGGCCAGGTGTTTGTGTCGGCCACTAGGGTCGCTTAGCTTACTCACACAGCTACCTCATTGCGCCTCTTTTTTTCTTTGCGTCATGTGCTGTTTGGGGAGTGTTTTTTGGAAGGGCCATCCTGCGTGACACTGCAGTGCCACTCCTAGATGGGCCAGGTGTTTGTGTCGGCCACTAGGGTCGCTTAGCTTACTCACACAGCTACCTCATTGCGCCTCTTTTTTTCTTTGCGTCATGTGCTGTTTGGGGAGTGTTTTTTGGAAGGGCCATCCTGCGTGACACTGCAGTGCCACTCCTAGATGGGCCAGGTGTTTGTGTCGGCCACTAGGGTCGCTTAGCTTACTCACACAGCTACCTCATTGCGCCTCTTTTTTTCTTTGCATCATGTGCTGTTTGGGGAGTGTTTTTTGGAAGGGCCATCCTGCGTGACACTGCAGTGCCACTCCTAGATGGGCCAGGTGTTTGTGTCGGCCACTTGGGTCGCTTAGCTTAGCCATCCAGCGACCTCGGTGCAAATTTTAGGACTAAAAATAATATTGTGAGGTGTGAGGTGTTCAGAATAGACTGAAAATGAGTGGAAATTATGGTTATTGAGGTTAATAATACTTTGGGATCAAAATGAACCCCAAATTCTATGATTTAAGCTGTTTTTTAGGTTTTTTTGAAAAAAACACCCGAATCCGACAAAAAAAATTCGGTGAGGTTTTGCCAAAACGCGTTCGAACCCAAAACACGGCCGCGGAACCGAACCCAAAACCAAAACACAAAACCCGAAAAATTTCCGGTGCTCATCACTAGTGTGTGTGGTGTGGGTCTCCTGGACCCAGTGGCCCATGTGGTGCGCACCACACACACTGCACCCATTATAGAAACACCTATGGCGTAGGGGAGTCCTCACCCCTAAATCTGCCCCCTGTTCAGAAATGTCCTATACTATACCCAGCGTTCAATCACAATCTACTATTTAACGACTCTGGCTTGTAATGAAAACTGGTGGATCCGGAGATGAGCCCAGGAAACACACCATTTATGGTTCCCTCTCTATAAACAGCAATTAATTATGAAAGTGTTTGTTCAAAACAAAAGCACTGTAATCCAATATGGTGTAGGGAAGACCCCTTGATGTCGCTATGTCAGAACTGTAGAGACTTTGACCTATTTGCATGAGATCATTTAGCTCAGTTTTTTCGGTTGCAATTTGTTTTTGAGACATCCGATGTAAAATAGATAAAATGGTATTTTCTATTTTAGTTACTGTTTGATCTGTTTATAATTGATTTATTATTCATGGAAACAGTGGCAGCGGCCTTGAGTTCCTGGTGACTTCTAAAGATATGACAAAAATGATACACATGCAAACATGCATAAAAAATGTGAATGTGTGTCCAACTGATGGCAGCCACACGTATTACACATCATCATGGACACGCGGATGTGCAGGCAAGTGCTTCACTGTCCAGAGAAAAAGTGCCAAAACTACAATTATTATCATTCATCTGAATGTTTTTAATACATTTTTTAAAATACACCTAGAAATGTACTTTTCTGCAAGACAGGCATCCCAGCCTCAGTCCTCAAGGCGCACTTACAGTCCAGGTTTTAGTGATAGTCATGCTTGACCACAGGTGACTTAATTAGTTATTTTGATTTAACCATCTGTGCTGAAACATGGTTGCGAATGCCTGCTGTAAGGTCTAGCGGGTATAACATTATGGGTGGTATCCAATTAGGTCAGTTTTTTTCACCTAGGCGAGGAAACTGTTTTTTTCACTATTTTAGGGTGCATGGGGATTCGCCCTATTCAATAGCAATGCTGTTTTTTCCGTTTAGGTGAAAAAATTAGTAGGAGCAAAAAACATGTGGATCGGCAAATCTCTCACCTGACCTGGCAAAATGCGGGACATTTTTCACAGATTTTGAGGAATTTTTTTGCCAATTATTTTTCATTATAAAAAAAAGGGTGAAAAGGCATCAGCAAAAATGCCTTAAAACAGGTGAATACAGACCGCAATTGAATAGGCAGGGGGCGAAATCAACAGCTCTGAGATCAGATTACTGGAGCAAATTGCATACCCCCCTTAATGTTAACTGAGTAAATGAACCCTGATAAAGGCACCTCCGCCAGCACTTGTTTAAGGCAGCAGCACTTGTCCTGTAACTATGTGGCTGCATAAGTAGGATAATCAAGGTGCCGGAGTTGCCATAATCATCTCTAAGCAGTATTCGTATTTTGGAACATTTGCACAAAACCATTGAGATTCTATAGTATATGCTGTTTCTTTCCATTTTCAGTAACCAGTTGAACCCCAGAACAAATGATATGTAACTGTGGCAGCAGTTATAAAGTACTGTAGAATTTGAATGAAGCTTTCAGGAAATAAATATTGCTTTTGCTCGTGCACTACAGGAAATAATATGTTTCCATCTGCAAAGTGCCAGTGGTAGCCCATTCTCCTACTTATTCTCAGTATAATTTGAATGAACACTGTGCTGCTTACTCCACATCCAAATGCTCCCTGACTCCCATTTTCAGCACCACTGAAACAAAAGTGACAAGAGATAGAGGGAAGACCCCATCTGAAATCACCAAGAGATCAGAGAAGAGACAGAATAAGAATAATTGCTACTCTGTCCTTCCCTGAGGGAAGAGCAGACAAATAGAGAAAATAATTCTGAAAAGGAAGAAATAAGTATTCTTCGTTTGAAAAGTTTGTATAAAAAGCCTCTGTTCTCTGCTTAATATTTGCTTTAAACACAGGTTAAGGAATAAGATTTCTGAAGAATTGAACACTCGGGGTAATTCTGAGTTGATCGCAGCAGCAAGTTTGTTAGCAATTGGGCAAAACCATGTGCACTGCAGGGGGGGGGGCAGATGAAATATATGCAGAGAGAGTTAGATTTGGGTGGGTTATATTGTTTCTGTGCAGGGTAAATTCTGGCTGCTTTATTTTTACACTGCAGTTTAGATTGCAGTTTGAACACACCCCACCCAAATCTAACTCTCTCAGCACATGTTATATCTGTCCCCCCTGCAGTGCACATGGTTTTGCCCAACTGCTAACAAATTTGCTGCTGCGATCAACTCGGAATTAGGCCCACTGTGTAGACAACAGAAGGCGAGGCAAAAAGGCTGCATCCAAATTTCCTGTCTGCTTTGAATAAAAAATGAGAAGATGGGAGCAACATGTTTGTTACATTAATACTAGTGTTATTAAACAAGTGCTTGCATATTTTATTGTTTTATGTGATAACCATCTGGTAACTTGGAGCTGTCAAATTGTTTCTGAAATTCAAAGGCGGTCATTTATGAAGCATTTAATGTATATAGGATGCAAATTAGTTTAGCGGACATTTCTAATCTGATTTCGCAGAACTGAGGTACAAAAGCTTAGGCAAGAATCAGTCTGTTGTGGCTGAAGCGTGGTGACTGGGTGTTAGTTGGTTGTTCAGAGAGGCCATGTCAGTGGAATTGCAGTATATGCAGTCTTATGTATAGATGTAGCCACACTCATCATCGCGGCAGCGATGGCGTGACTAGTGTGTCCGCTACTGTGTGCCATGCGTGCATATGCGCATGCACCCATTGAAACCTATGGTGCAAGCACCAGCTGCGGTCAGTTGCAGAGCAGGGCATTCACACTATGCCGTGATGTATGCGCACCTGTGTACGTTTCGTGGCAAAGATGAGCATGGCTACATCTGTATATGCGCGATTACCAGAAATAAATAATAAACACCTAATAGAGGTTCTAAGATGAGCTAAGTGTCACTTTATCATTTAGCAACAGTTATGGGCCGCTGTCAACAACAGGGTAGTCACCTGTCTAGAAAAAACAAAGGCCTTATGCGTTGCACCGATGTTCCTAACTTCATTGTTTTGCAACAAGCATTTCAATATTTTGTTATTCCTAGTCTCAAGTATATTTATATATATGTATTTAATTATTTGTAGACATTTTGAACCATAACATCAGAGTCAAGCCTACTATTGGAGAAAAATCTCACTAACATTGGAGCCAAACCTCACTACCACTTGACAGCTTAAGGGGGACATGTACTAAGCAGTGATAAAAGTGGAGTCGTGAGCCAGTGGAGAAGTTGCCCATGGCAACCAATCAGCTGCTCTGTATACTTTCATAGTATGCAAATTATAAATGTTATGTCAGTGCTGATTTGTTGCCATGGGCAACTTCTCCACTGGCTCACTTCTCCACTTTTATCACTGCTTAGTTCATGTCCCCCTTAGTGTCCCAATCCTAAAATATATTGTCAGTTTTTCACTTCCTGATTTATTCTCTCCCACTAATAAGTAATAGATTCAGGACTGTCTTTTCATATGGGCTCAATGGGCAGTTGCCGAAGGGCCCCATGAGTATAAGGGCCCTAGGCTGATAGCTGAGGGTCCCCTTTTTTCAGGGGTACCATATTTTTGAAAATTGTCCCTGGGAAACCGGAGATACCCGACTTCAAAGCAGTGGTCCCCCGCCTCTTTATTGCTCTTCCCAGACAGATACTGTATATCGGGTTCTGTCTTACTTAGAGTTTTTCTTAGGGTACAATCCATAATCTGGGAGTCTCCCCTTTCAGTAGGCACTGGTAGATTGTCACCACTATGCCCAGAACCAGAGATATTAGCCTTCAAGCAGCTGGTCCCTGCTCCAGCTCCACATGCCTGGTATGCAGTTTTATATTTTCGTTGGAGGATTGCTCTGGATGCTGAACTCTGATCCCCAAGTCCCCAGTACTTCCTGAAAGGTGGGAAGCTCTAGTATTTTATTCTATTGAAAGCTAATAAATCTATTTCCAGGAACTGGAGATATCTGCAGTCAAGCAAGCTGCCCTCCCACCGGAAAATAATGAATATTAAGCCCACTCCACTATCTACCCCTCCCCTACATAATAAACACCCTCTACCACCCTGGAAGTTGGGAGGCATTCGATATGCTGGCTGTCAGGATCCAAGCGTTCAGCATACCCATGCCAGGATCCTGACAGCTGGCATACCAACAACTATTTTCCCTCTTGGGGTATCCATGACACCCCTGGAAGGAGAATAAATAGCGTAGCGTGCGTGGTGAACGCAACAAGCCCATGAGGGGCTCTTTTGTGCTTGCCCCCCCTGCTGGCATGTTGGTGCTCAAGATCCCGGTGCTGGTATGCTGGCACCGGGATCCCAAGCATCAGTATAACATTGTACACCCCTGGAAGTCATGTACCGGGACCCCTTCATTCAGCCCAATGTCCCCTTCTACAGTTTAGTGTTCTCCCTCCTGTCCCATCTCCTACCATCTGTGCAGTAAAGGAGTAATTAGCATAAATTACTGCTCTAGGTCCTACATGCTGAGTGGAAGATAAAACACCCCTTACCACCCACGGGACATCAAAGCTGCCGCCAGGCCTGGCGCTACCCGCTCAGCAAATGGATGCAGTGCAGGTAGGCGCCGGGCAGGAGAGGCGCCTTCACTGCTCTGCATCCCAGCTGAAGCGCCGTCCTGTCCCCCCCTGCTGCTGCTGCGCCTGCCCTGTCAGACTGACAGGCAGCCGCAGCAGCGCCGGCAGCATGAAGCCTTCTCCTCTCTCCCCTGTGACAGGGAGAGGAGTGTCAGTGATCGGTCAGCCGAAAAGGGGCGGAGCTACATGGACCAAGGGGGCGGAGCTACACAGGATCATGCTATTGAAGATCTGGCCAGCACAACTGTGGTAAGTGGATGTAAAAAGAGTGAGAGAGAAAGTGTGTGTGTGTGTGTGTGTGTGTGTGTGTGTGTGTGTGTGTGTGTGTATGTCTGGGTATGTGTATGTATGTGTGTGTTTGTATTTATGTATATACTGTATTTATGTATGTGTGTATCTGTATGCAGAGCCGTCATGTGTAAAAAGGGGACGCTGTCTGCCGTAATGTGTAATAAGGGGGATGCTGTTTGCCGTAATGTGTAATAAGGGGGACACTGTCTGCCATAATGTGTAAGAAAGGGACACTGTCCGCCATAATGTGTAAAAAGGGGGACGCTGTCTGCCGTAATGTGTAAAAAGGGGGATGCTGTCTGCCGTAATGGGTAAAAAGGGGGCGCTGTCTGCCGTAGTGTGTAAGAAGGGGACGCTGTCTGCCGTAATGTGTAAAAAGGGACTCTGTCTGCCGTAATGTGTAAAAAGGGGATGCTGTCTGCCGTAATGTGTAAAAATGGGGACGCTGTCTGCCATAATGTGTAAAAAGGGGATGCTGTCTGCCGTAATGTGTAAAAAGGGGATGCTGTCTGCCGTAATGGGTAAAAAGGGGACGCTGTCTGCCGTAATGTGTAAAAAGGGGGATGCTGTCTGCCGTAATGTGTAAGAAGGGGACTCTGTCCGCCGTAATGTGTAAAAAGGGGGACGCTGTCTGCCGTAATGTGTAAAAAGGGGATGCTGTTTGCCGTAATGTGTAAAAAGGGGGATGCTGTCTGCCGTAATGTGTAAAAAGGGAAATCTGTCCGCCGTAATGTGTAAAAGGGGCTCTACCTGGTGTAGTGGCGCTGCTGTGCGGCGTAGTTTGAATAATGGAGACTACTATAATATGTAATATGTATTGGTGTTATTTTGTGGCCACACCCCTTCCCCATGAAGCCATGCCCCTAATTTTTTTGCCCGCCCCTGCGGCGCGCAGTGCCCCTGTTCTACATACAGGGAGGCCGCCAATGCCCTCTCTTGCACACAGCGCTAAAATGTCTCGTTACGGCACTGTCTGTGTGTAGGGCCGTAACTAGCGCTGCACAGGGTGTGTATGGGCAGAGAGTTCACATCCATAGGCTTACACGGATCTCCTGCAGCTCAGGGGCCCAAGAGGCCATGGTAACCCTCCGGCCCTGCATGTAAAGTATGGGAGGGCGCAAATTTATATTTTGCAGGAGGGCGCCGAACACCCTAGCACCGGCCCTGGCTGCCGCTGATAGAACCCCTTTCCCTATGACTAGAGGATGGGTAGGAGCCCCAGTGCAGCGCTTTGCCCAGGAGCCTACTTTGCTGTTAAAACAGCCCTGTCCAGATTAAATTATGTACAGTTTAATAAATGTATCAACAATGCATTAAAAGCCGATATACTTAGCTTCAATATACTGTATGCAGAAAACAAGATGTTAAATCAGATGTAGATCGCATACATTAAGGATTACCACACTGGATTTGAATTAGAGCTACCAGACTTGGGGAAGCAATGGTTAAATCATAAGGTACTCTGGGGCAGATTTATTAAGCCTGGTGAAGTGATAAAGTGGAAGGTGATAACGCACCAACCAATCAGCTCCTAACTTCCATGTTACAGGCTGGGTTTGAAAAATGACAGTTAGGAGCTGACTGGCTGATGCGTTATCACCTTCCACTTTATCACTTCACCAGGCTTAATAAATCTGCCCCTCTGTGAGGAAAATACAAGTCCATGAAAAAGGCTGTTTGCCCACCTTTGCAAAGTTCCTCACAGGGAACTACTGTGATCAGTGTTGGCATGCATTTAAAGAAAGTAGATGAGCAATTTCCCCAGAAACACATGATTTACTAGAAAATGAAACTACAAGAAATAGCTGTATTAGCATTTACTTAGCATTCTAGAAAGAAGACAAATAGATGCCATTTTGTCACAATTCACCCTTTTCATTATATAGGAAAGTCTATTCAAACTTGACTTAATAGACATGTCTGTGAGATCTACAGTACTTATGATATTCCCAGAAACCTGTTTTCTTCTCAGATATACTGTACAGTAGCTATAACACTGTCTCTAGCAGACAGTATTGCATTCACACACTCTGACCCCGGTAGTACAGGTTGAGTATCCCATATCCAAATATTCCGAAATACGGAATATTCCGAAATACGGACTTTTTTAAGTGAGAGTGAGATAGTGAAAACTTTGTTTTTTGATGGCTCAATGTACACAAACTTTGTTTAATACACAAAGTTATTAAAAATATTGTATTAAATGACCTTCAGGCTGTGTGTCTAAGGTGTATATGGGACATAAATGAATTGTGTGAATGTAGACACACTTTGTTTAATGCACAAACTTATAAAAAAATAATGGCTAAAATGACCTTCAGGCTGTGTGTATAAGGTGTATATGTAACATAAATGCATTCTGTGCTTAGACTAGGGTCCTATCGCCATGATATCTCATTATGATATGCAATTTTTCCAAACTACAGAAAAATCCCATATCCAAAATACCTCTGGTCCCAAGCATTTTGGATAAGGGATACTCAACCTGTAGTAGTGATAAGGGAGTCTTATTCACCTACTGTAACTGTCAGTTTTATACTTTCTCCTCAGAGCACTTGACTTTGTAGATAAAAGTACAGTGGACCAAAATTATAGTTTTCTAATTCACTTTATTGCTTTTGACATTCCTATGCCTATTCTTTTACTCTCCTACAAACAAATATCTGTATACTATTCTATGGTTTTTCAGTTCCACTGTGTAAGGCCCAGGGTTCAAATGCTATTTTGACAGCTGTGTCATAACACTCTTCCTTAAATGGGGCAGATGTATTTAGCCTGGAAGAGGCATAAAAAAGTGATAAAGTGGTAATAAGTGCAAGCTGATAACATGCCAGCCAATCAGCTTTAATATGTAATTTGACAGTTATGAGCTGATTGTCTGGTGCGTTATCACCTTGCACTTATCACCGCTTTATCACTTCTTTATGCCTTCTCCAGGCTTCATACATCTGCCCCATTGGGTGTGGGTGTGGAAAGAATAGCAGAGTGCACATACACATAAATGTGGCTACACACAAGTCATCAGTGTTCCTACACTTACATTTTTAATTCATGGTCAAGATCTGGGGGTCTATGTACTAAGCCTTAGAGAATGATAAAGTAGAGAGCAATAAAATACCAACCAACCAACCAACCAACTCCTAACTGCAATTTTTCAAACATAGGGGTCTATTTACTAAGCGGTGGAGAGAGATAAAGTGGAGAGACATAAAGTACCAACTAGCTACTAAATATTATTTTTAAAACACAACCTGCAACATGGCAGTTAGGAGCGGATTGGGTGGTACTGTATCTCTCTCCAAAGCTTAGTACATATATCCCCTAGTTACTTATATTTAATATAATAAAGATGTTATTTGATCAAATGTTTCACTAATCCAGACTGCACTATTTGAACGACTACTGTTCTTTTCCTATTCAGTGCTCAGATCTCCTAGTCTTCAGCTAAATTTATTCTAAAAGAGATGACGTTGGATCTCTTATTTCTTTGTTACTTCATTACCTGCAAACAACAGCATTACAGTTGTGTCATTATAACGGCGCTGGCATTTTAGTATGGCTATATTGTCGGTATCATGACTGTGGACAATCTAACTACATCACTTTTAGTCAGACTGACACTATTTTAATGAAAATGCATACAACTACTGATAGATTTATGAACAGAACTTATGTCAGGGATGTGTTCTTGATATCCACAATCATTATGTCAGCATACGGGACATCAGTGGGACTATGTCAGCTGCACTCTGCAGACAATGGGGGTCATTTCCACTTGATCCCTCGCTGCCGATTTTAGCAGTGCAGCGGTCAGGTTAAAAAACTGCATTTCTGCGCATGCATATGGGCTGCAATGCGCACGCGCGTCGTACGGGTACAAAGCCAGTTGTGGTTGCACACAGGTTGCGGAACTGACGGCCGCAAGAAGATTGACAGGAAGGGGGCGTTTTTGGGTGTCAACTGACCGTTTTCAGGGAGTGTTTGCAAAAACGCAGGCGTGTCTGAAAAAATTCAGGGGTGGCTGGGCGTTCGCTGGGCGGGTGTATGACGTCAAACCTGGACACGAATAGGCTGAAGTGATCACAAGCGCTGAGTAGGTTCAGAGCTACTCTGAAACTGCACAAACTTTTTTTGCAGCTCTCGGCTGCACAAGTGTTAAGCTAGAATACACTCCCCAGTGGGCGGCGGCATAGCGTTTACACAGCTGCTAAAACTAGCTAGCGAACGATCAAATCGGAATGACCCCCTATATTAAAATGCAAGTTGAAGCATTTTAATGTTGTTGACACTATATTTGTAACCATGTAAAAAATTTAAATACTCTAACTTGCATTTTAACCTTGTTAATAGTGCCACCCAGGCCCATAACTATGCAAGTGGTTTCACATCCCAGAGGGCAGGGGCTAAGGGAGGAACGATTGCTGAAATAGCGCACCTGCATTTGGCTTGTAGAATGCCTTGAGCGGCTTACTGCACCTGTAGTGATGAAGCAGAGATAACAGAAACATCCTTAGGATCCTGCTGGTGGGACATCACGACATTAGGTATTTGGGAGCGGTCCAGCACAGAGCTCTGCTCTGGTGCAGGTGCCTTCAACGAAGTTCCACTGATCTTCTGCTTGTCAACATGAGTGTTGAACTAATATATGTATTTCACATATCAAACTTGTTGAGGGAAAAAGCCAGAATAACTGATGTGAGTTTATATGAAGAACTACTGTAGAAGAGACAGTATATTCTGACTGTATATTATGAGTATACAACTGTATATTCTGCACTGTGACTAAAGAGGAATGTAGTTATGTGACCGGCGGTCAGGAGACCGCCGGTCACAATACCGACGGCTACATCACCCCCCCCTCTAATTCCTGACAGTCGGCATGCAGAGTAGCAGGGACTATTCCCACTCATGGTATTCCACAACCCCCATAGAGTGGGAACAGAACCTGTGGCAATCGCAACTTGCCACCATGCCTGTAGCGCGTTGAGTGCAGTGACGATGTGCTCGCCCCCCCCCCCCCGCTGGCATTCTGCTGCCGGGATCCTGTGTTCGGCATGCTGACCACCGGGATCCCCAGCGCCGCTAAACCATACCCAACCCACGAAAACAAACAGAAAAGCCAGTGGAGAGCATAGGGATTTGGACACGCATGTGTGTATTCAGGGGCCCTACCCAGGGTGGTGCCACCTCTGAGGACACAAATCTTTGGGGGCTGTATGGCTGCCCGTTACTGTATTACTCCCATGTGTAAGTAATTGGTACTTACCTGAAAAGTTAACATAATACTTATCTTTTGAATAAATATTGTAGAGTACCTTGTATCATGTTTATATTTATAGTACTGTATATCCACATTGTGTGAGATGCAAGCTAGAAATAATGATCCCGTAGGCATGGAGAACATGTCCCTAGCGCTTTTCAATAAAAATATATATATATAATAAAAGCCTTACGGTAGGCTAAGCCTATTGTGTGTCTGATTTTTTTGCATAATTGGATTTTGCTTGAAAAAAAGTCCCAATTTGAGCTCCCTCTGGGAAAGTCAACATTATTTAAAGCGTGGAGGCTAATTCAGCTCCACATCCAATTTAGCTCTAGGGAGAATACAACATAATATATTATTAATAATAACAAAACACCTCTGATTAGTAGTAGCAGCTGCATTTCCCCCCTTCCCTGTAAATCCTGTCAGACTATAAAAGCCCTGATTGTTCTTCTACAATAGTCATAACACTGAGTGGCAGCTGAATATTTGCTTTCATAATGAATATGTGTTCTCTAATTGATGCCCTGAAACCCTTCATTCTTAACAGCAGAGCAGTGAATTATCCTGCATGCCTCTCCAGCTGCAGGTGTAGTACAATACAGTACATGCGATGCAGTTGTATTCCGCAAAAAAATACATAAATAATGTATTTAGGAAGTACAGTACAGAATCTACTATGCAATATGGAATATTTCATCATCCCATTATGATCGATGATAGTACAATTTATTAATATTGGTTGCTTGTTAAATGCAATTTAAATGTCATCACATAGGATGGTTTATAATAATATACATTGGGCAAGTTGCCTTAGGTAGCAATATTCACAGTGCAGCAAAGACTATACAGGAAATATTATGTTTAAAATGTCTTCCTTCCAAGGCAATCTTAAAAGAGAAGGAGGAGGCCCATGTGCAGCCTCCTTCTGGGCCCCCTCCTCTTTAACCGGCAGCGCTGTTGACTCTAGCTCTAGGGTCATTAGGGGATGCCAGCGCTGTCGCAGAGTCTAGTGTGCATGCTCAAGTCTCCGGGGAAATGACACGGCAGACATTTTACCAGTGATTTTCCTACTGCCCATGCGCAAAATGGCCACTGATTTCTGCAGCGCTGATGCTGGTGACGTGGGACTGTGGAGGGTAAGTGTTGAAAAAAAATGAGTGCAGGGTGTGCAGTGTGGCACCCGCTGGGCCACGTAGTCCCGTGTGTGCCGCACACACTGCACCCATTATAAATACGCCAGTATTTCCTTCCTAACCAACACAGGGGTCTGTTTAAGAAGCAGTGCAAAGAGTGGAGAAGGGAGCCAGTGGAGAAGTTGCCCATGGCAACAAATCAGCATTGAAGTAACACTTATCAAGTGCAATCTATAAAATGATATGTAGTAGCTGATTGGTTGCCGTGGTTAATTTCTCCACTAGTTCACTTCTCCACTCTTTTCATTGCTTTATGATTAGACCCCACAGTTACTGCTGAGGATAACTCAGAATAATAATAATAATAATAATAATAAATAAATAACTATAACTGATACAAATAAATTGTACAACCTTTCCAGTTTTGGGAATCACTTTGATCCGTTAATGTACCTTATATTTATACATATTCACATTACATTATTATTAGAGATGTGCTCAGAGGCCTATGTTTTGCTTTTAGTTCTAATTCATCATCATGTTTTAGTTTTGGTTTTGGCAAAAAAACACTCAAGTGTTTTGGTTCAGATTTGGTTTGGCTAAAAACCTATAATAAAACAATTGATAATCATTGATTAAAAAAAAATCCATAAAAATCTATAAAAACAGCTAAAATTATTTAATTTTTGCAATCCAAAACTCGAAATTCAGATTTAAAATCCCAATTCCAAACTACGGTTTGGATTGGATCTCCTCGGGAGATCCGGACCAGGTTTTGGTTTGGTTCGGATCCACAAAATGAATGTGCAGAGCCAAAACTAGGGTGGTGGCAAGTGTGCTCTGCCCACAGTACATATTTACTGTGTACAGAGAACCAGTAGCAGCCCCGCATCCACCAAGACCTGCACCCGCAATCGCATGAACCATTTGCATCACTGCCTGCTGTAATGTACGTAGCACTACATACAGTACAGTGGGCAGCATTGCAGCTGCCTGCTCATGTGCTCTGCCCCCTCATGGCTCCCACAGGAGCCTCACAGGCATCCCACAGGATCTCCTAGTCTACAGTGACAGTGACTGCCAGCAGGAATAGAGCAGTAATGACACTTTGTGTTCTGTTGCAACAAAGTCCTGTAATCAGTATATATATATATATATATATATATATATATATATATATATATATAAACACAATTTAGCAGCGCTATGCAGTATTTAAAAAGTATATATGGATGGATTGCTTTAGCTGTAAAAATAGGTTTTATTGATACAGCATGATTATAGAAATATATAAAAAATGAATAAAAATATAAACACATAAAAAATTCATGTATTATGCACCTCTGCTAGTAGGATCAAATATAAAAGTCCGGTCCTATAAGGGCTTTGCACTTAAATTTAAGCTCTATTTCCCTCAGGCAGGCTGTTGTAAAATGAGCGATGATATTTACCAGTCCACCATTAGCATAGGTGTCCACTTGGCGTGGTGATGGATAGGAATCTGCTGGAATTCCTTACATGTTTTGCTGCTTGTCCCCAAATTGCATCTTTATCAAAGGTAATTCTAGTGTATCTGGCTTGGGTTTATATACCATGTTAAGTGGTGCTATTCTTAGCACCTGTTGCTATGCAATCAATCCAATTGACATTAATTGTTTAATAAATACTTAGTAAAAATGAGGGAGGCAGACGTATTAATATACTGTACTATGCATCTACTCACTTTATTCAAAAATTCCAAATATATACAAATGATTATTACCAAATTTCTTTCCTTTTTGAGATGGGTGGATCAGCTTTCACCAGTAAGTTTAAAGCAGTTGCTTAGTAACCGCTGATCCACATATCTCATTGGTTCACCCAATCATCTAATATTTTTAGTTTGGTCATGTGTTTAGTCACATGATGCAGTACTAGCATCCAAGTGGGCTTAGTAATCCCCACTATATGTGGCATCATCGGCGCTGTGGCCTACGTCATCCCCCACGCAATGGTGCCGACAGTGCAGCACCGCCCCGCCTTATCCACTGCCCGCCGCATGGGGTCCACCCGGGACACTGCAGTCACCAATCACCCGCATACAGCGCATGAGCGCAACCTCTGGAGACTACGTTCCCGACGTTACCACAATGTGATGACGCCGGTCACGTGTGCACAGCGCCCGCGCATGCGCCGCACTATCCAGTGATGGAAGCGCATCTCCTCAGCGCATCTTCTCTATCAGGACATATGTGTGCATGTGCACCTAGGCAAATAACATTGATATAGCAGTCACTGGGCTTTCTTTTACATACCACAATAGCTAGTGAAATATCATTTAGAAAATCTTATACAATATACAACATTTCTTCTAAACCCATTCAAATGAGAATAAATCTCTTATATAAAACACATTTCCATATCAGTCCAGTTGTTATGGCAACCAATCCGATAACCAAAAAATTTTCTAATAATTAAACTCACAATAGCTGAAATATTCTGGAATCTACATTTAATACATTTTACATACATATAAAGGTTGGCCCAGATGTTTCGCTGTTATTATTTACCATTAACCCATTTGGCTAATTCAAAAATCTTGACTTTTGGTCTTTTTCCATTCTCAGCATAACTATAATATAAGCCAATTTCTCTATGTAAGGGAAAAACGAGTTTTATGGTAAGAACTTACCCTTGTTAAAACTCTTTCCGCGAGGTACACTGGGCTCCACAAGTCTGGACAATGGGGTGTAGAGTAGGATCTTGAGCCGAGGCACCAACAGGCTCAAAGTTTTGACTGTTCCCAGAATGCACAGCGCCGCCTCCTCTATAACCCCGCCTCCCAGCACAGGAGCTCAGTTTAGTTAACCAGCCCAATGCAGTAGCAGGAAAAGAGACGACAATGGTTAGTAGCCACATACACCACTCTCTCACGACAAGAGAAGTGTCAGCGGCTAATGCCATATCAACCCAAAGAAGCTAAGTGCGTCAGGGTGGGCGCCTTGTGGAGCCCAGTGTACCTCGCAGAAAGAGTTTTAACAAGGGTAAGTTCTTACCATAAAACTCGTTTTCTGCTGTGGGGTACACTGGGCTCCACAAGTCTGGACAATGGGGATGTCCTAAAGCAGTTCCTCATGGGAGGGGACACACTGTAGTGGGCACAAGAACCCGGCATCCAAAGGAAGCATCCTGGGAAGCGGCAGTATCGAAGGCATAGAACCTTATGAACGTGTTCCCGGAGTACCACGTAGCCGCCTTGCACAATTGGTCAAGGGTCGCACCACGTTGGGCCACCCAAGAAGGTCCAACAGACCGAGTAGAATGGGCCATAATGTGAACAGGAGCTGACAGACCAGCCTTCACATAAGCATGCGCAATCACCATTCTAATCCACCTGGCCAGGATCTGCTTGTGAGCAGGCCAGCCACGTTTGTGAAATCCAAACAAAACAAAGAGAGAATCAGACTTTCGAATAGAAGCAGTTCTCTTCACATAGATATGGAGAGCCCGTACCACATCCAAAGACCGCTCTTTGGGAGACAAATCAGGAGACACAAAAGCTGGAACCACAATCTCCTGATTAAGGTGGAACGAAAAAACCACCTTAGGTAAATATCCGGGATGAGTCCTAAGAACCGCCCGGTCACGGTGAAAAATCAGATATGGGGAACTACAAGACAAGGCACCCAAATCCGACACTCTTCTAGCAGAGGCAATAGCCAGCAAGAACACCACCTTAAGGGAAAGCCACTTAAGGTCAGCTTGAACCAAGAGGTTCAAATGTAGGCTCCTGCAACGCCTCCAAAACCACCAACAAGTCCCAAGGAGCCACAGGCGGGACATAGGGAGGTTGGATACGCAACACACCCTGAGTGAAAGTATGAACATCAGGTAAAGTCGCAATTTTTCTCTGAAACCACACCGACAAGGCAGAAATAGGAACCTTGAGGGAGGCCAGACGCAGGCCTAAATCTAGGCCCTGCTGTAGAAAAGCCAAACGTTTGGCTGTACTAAACTTGGAAGCGTCATAATGGTTAGATGCGCACTAAAGAAAGTAGGAATACCAGACCCGATGGTAAATCCGAGCAGAGGACGGTTTCCGGGCCCGCAACATAGTTTTAATGACCTTTTCAGAAAAACCCTTAGCTCTTAAGATGGAAGCTTCAAGAGCCACGCCATCAAAGACAGCCGGGCTAGGTCTTGGTAGACACAGGGGCCCTGAACGAGGAGGTCTAGGCGTTGTGGAAGTAGAAGTGGACGCTCTCACGATAGGCCTTGCAGGCCTGAGAACCAGTGCCGTCTGGGCCACGCCGGAGCTATGAGAAGCAGATTTCCTTTTTCTTGCTTGAACTTTCGAATTACCCTGGGCAGGAGTGACACCGAAGGGAACACGTACGGCAGCTGAAACCTCCATGGCACTGCCAGTGCATCCACGAATGCTGCTTGAGGATCCCTTGTCCTTGCTCTGAAGACCGGAACCTTGTGATTGTGTCGAGACGCCATCAGATCCACATCTGGAAGACCCCACCTTTCCACGAGGAGTTGAAACACTTCTGGATGGAGGCCCCACTCGCCGGCATGCACGTCCCGACGACTGAGAAAGTCCGCTTCCCAATTCAGGACTCCCGGAATGAATATTGCTGATATTGCCGGTAGATGGCGTTCTGCCCAAAGTAGAATCCGTGAGGCTTCCTTCATTGCCAAACGGCTTCGAGTGCCACCTTGATGATTTATGTAAGCCACTGTGGTGGCGTTGTCCGACTGTACTTGAACAGGACGGTTCTGAATCAAATGCTGGGCTAGGTTCATGCATTGAAGACCGCCCGCAATTCCAGAATGTAATCGAGAGGAGAGATTCCTTCTTGGTCCACCGACCCTGCAAGGAGTGCTGCTCCAGCACCGCGCCCCAACCTCTTAGACTGGTATCTGTCGTCAACAGTACCCAGTTGGATATCCAGAAGGGACGGCCTCTGCACAATTGTCGGTCCAGGAGCCACCAGAGCAGTGACATACGGACCTCCGGAGTCAAAGAGATCATGTGAGACCTGATCCGGTGAGGCAGGCCATCCCACTTGGCTAGAATCAGCTTCTGGAGGGGGCGAGAATGGAATTGAGCATACTCCACCATGTCGAATGCTAACACCATGAGGCCCAGCACCTGCATTGCCGAATGTATTTACACTTGTGGACGAGAAAGGAAGCAACAAATCCTGTCCTGAAGTTTCAGGACTTTCTCCTGAGACAAGAACAACCACTGCTTGTGAGTGTCCAACAGCGCTCCCAGATGCACCATGCTCTGAGCAGGGACCAGGGAGGTTTTCTTCCAGTTGATGAGCCACCCGTGGGCTTGTAGAAACCGGACCGTCATATCCAGATGACGCAGGAGAAGATCTGGGGAATTTGCCAGGATTAACAAGTCGTCCAGATACGGCAGTATCCTGACCCCTTGACGGCGTAGTACCACCGTCATCACCGCCATAACTTTGGTGAAGGCTCGCGGAGCCGTTGTTAAACCAAAAGGTAACCCACGAAACTGGTAATGGAGGTTGCCAATAGCGAACCTCAGGTATTGTTGATGTGACACTGCTATAGGAATATGCAGGTAAGCATCCTGTATGTCCAGGGAGACCATGTAGTCCCCAGGTTCCAAGGCCAGAACTATAGAGTGAAGGGTTTCCATACGGAACTTGGAAACCTTCACAAATTTGTTCAGTGCCTTGAGGTTGAGAATGGGCCGGGAGGACCCATTCGGTTTCGGGACTAGAAACAGCGGAGAATAGTACCCCCGCCCCTCTGAGCAAGAGGCACCTGTATTACGACTCCTGTATCCAGGAGGGTCTGTACCACCGAATGCAGAGTGTTTGCCTTTGTCAGGTCCGACGGGACGTCTGTCTGGCAAAATCGATGAGGGGGTCGGTTTTTGAAGGCTATGGCGTAACCTCGAGTGATGACTTCCCGTACCCAGGCATCTGAAGTGGTCTTCAACCATTCCTGGGTATACCCTAGAAGCTGGCCCCCCACCGTGGGATCCACCAGGGGGAGGCCCGCCCCGTCATGCGGCAGGCTTATCAGTCTTGGCTGCTGGCTGTCGGGCAGCCCAGGCTCTTTTGGGCTTCAGCTTACCAGGTTTGGAAGTGCGGGCCTGCTTATGGTACGCCTGACCTTTTGCTTTACCTGAAGGACGAAAGGGGCGAAAGGACGTGCGTTTGGCCTTCGACACAGAAGGAGCTGTATTAGGCAGACAGGCCGTTTTGGCAGTAGCCAAGTCAGCCACTATCTTATTTAAGTCCTCCCCAAACAGAATATCCCCCTTGAAAGGGAGTACCTCCAGGGTTTTTCTAGAGTCCAGATCCACAGACCAGGATCTCAGCCACAATATCCTGAGAGCCAGGACTGATGTAGTAGAGGCCTTGGCTGCTAGGATACCGGCATCAGAAGCTGCCTCTTTAATATAGCGAGAAGCTGTGACAATATATGACAAGCATTGTCTAGCATGGTCAGAGGAGATTTCAGCCTCTAACTCCAAGGCCCATGCTTCAATAGTCTCTGCCACCCATGTAGCTGCAATAGTGGGCCTTTGTGCAGCACCCGTGAGGGTGTAAATCACTTTTAGACAACCCTCGACACGTTTATCCGTAGGCTCTTTTAGAGAAGTGACGGTAGGGACAGGTAGAGCTGAGGAAACCACCATCCTAGCCACATGTGAGTCTACATGAGGAGGCGTTTCCCAATTCTTAGACAGCTCTGGCGCGAGGGGATAGTGAGCCAGCATCTTCTTTTGAGGCACAAACTTCGTACCCGGGCTTTGCCAGGGTTCCTGACGTATATCCACTAGGTGGTCAGAGTGAGGTAAAACTTGTTTAATCACCTTCTGACGCTTGAACCTATCTGGTTTCTTAGGAGGAACGGATGGCTCGGGATCATCCGTAATCTGCAGAATTAATTTAAGAGCCTCCAAAAGATCAGGAACATCCACATGTGAACTACCCTCCCCATCAGCTGTATCCGAGTCAGAACCTGTAGGGTCAGTGTATGTGCTGTCTTCATCAGACGAGGTGTCAGTGACAGCAGTGGATTGTAAGGAGACGAGCGCTCGCTTAGAGGACCTCTTGGACTTAGGCGAGCGTTGGTCAGACTTTTCAGTAGTCAGAGACTGGTTCAACTTCTTTAATTGAGCAGATAAATGGTCCGCCCACGGCGGGTTAGCTGCAGGGACCACATACGGTTGTACCGGCATTGGGGTCCCATAGGGGGTGTTAGTTTATGAACTAGCATATGCAGAAGCGTGGAAAAAGCGGCCCACGGAGAGTCAGTATGTGCCTCCGTTGCCACAGTCCCACTGGGGGGCAAAGAGCCCCCAGAACCAGAGCCCACAGCTGCTATATTCTCCCCATATATGCCTGTGGCTTCAGCAACACCAGCAGTGTGTTCCGCCCCAGAACCGTTACCCTCAGAAGCAGACATGATATAACTTGAAGTATGAGGTAACACAGAACAATTATTAGCAGCACTATATCCCTAAACCCAAACCCATGTGCAGTGTAGTCAGCACCAGCTGCTGCCCTTGAAGTCTTCACTGTTTACCTCATAAAAAGCTTTTATTAGGGCTGCCTGGAGCAGCCCCTCTGTTAAGTGCCTGCTTACTGCAGCACCAACTGACAAACTGAGCTCCTGTGCTGGGAGGCGGGGTTATAGAGGAGACGGCGCTGTGCATTCTGGGAACAGTCAAAGCTTTGAGCCTGTTGGTGCCTCGGATCATGGGGGTAATTCCAAGTTGATCGCAGCAGGAATTTAGTTAGCAATTCGGCAAAACCATGGCCCTCATTCCGAGTTGTTCGCTCGCAAGGCGAATGTAGCAGAGTTACACACGCTAAGCCGCCGCCTACTGGGAGTGAATCTTAGCTTCTTAAAATTGCGACCGACGTACGCGCAATATTGCGATTACAAACGAGTTAGCAGTTTCAGAGTAGCTCCAGACTTACTCTGCCTGTGCGATCATTTCAGTGCTTGTCGTTCCTGGTTGACGTCACAAACACACCCAGCGTTCGCCCAGGCACTCCCACCGTTTCCCCGGCCACTCCTGCGTTTTTTCCGGAAACGGTAGCGTTTTCAGCCACACGCCCCTGAAACGCCGTGTATCCGCCCAGTAACACCCATTTCCTGTCAATCACATTACGATCGCCGGAGCGAAGAAAAAGCCGTGAGTAAAAATACTTTCTTCATAGTAAAGTTACTTGGCGCAGTCGCAGTGCGAACATTGCGCATGCGTACTAAGCGGATTTTCACTGCGATGCGATGAAAAATACCGAGCGAACAACTCGGAATGAGGGCCTATGTGCAGTGCAGGTGGGGCAGATGTAACATGTGCAGAGAGAGTTAGATTTGGGTGGGGTGTGTTCAATCTGCAATCTAATTTGCAGTGTAAAAATAAAGCAGCCAGTATTTACCCTGCACAGAAATAAAATAACCCACCCAAATCTAACTCTCTCTGCACATGTTAAATCTGCCTCCCCTGCAGTGCACATGGTTTTGCCCAATTGCTAACTAAATTCCTGCTGCGATCAACTTGGAATTACCCCCCAAGATCCTACTCTACACCCCATTGTCCAGACTTGTGGAGCCCAGTGCACCCCGCAGCAGAAATAACATATATAAAGTTTTTATGAACACCTACAGTAAATCTCACATACTGTATAAAAGAATGAGGGAGCAGTATATTATAATTAGAGATGTGCGGCTGGCACTTTTCGTGTTTTGGTTTTGGTTCTAATTCCACTTTCGTGTTTTGGTTTTTCGCTTGGTTTTGCCAAAACCACCCTTTCGTTTTTTGGTTTTGGATCTGGATGATTTTTGAAAAAAACATAAAAACATCTAAAATCACAGAATTTGGGGGTAATTTTGATTCTACGGTATTATTAACCTCAATAACATTAATTTCCACTTATTTCCAGTCTATTATGAACACCTCACAATATTGTTTTTAGGCCAAAAGGTTGCACCAAGGTGGCTGTATGACTAGGCTAAATGACACAAGTGTGCGGCACAAACACCTGGCCCATCTAGGAGTGGCACTGCAGTGTCAGACAGGAGTGCAGATATTAAAAAAAGGCCTCAAACAGCACATGATGCAAAGAAAAAAAAGAGGTGCACCGAGGCTGCTGTATGACTAAGCCAAGCGACACAAGTGTGCGGCACAAACACCTGGCCCATCTAGGAGTGGCACTGCAGTGTCAGACAGGAGGGCACTTTTCAAAAACTAGGCCCCAAACAGCACCTCATGCACAGATCTAGAAGAGGGTATGACTAAGCCAAGCAACACAAACAATTGGCCCATCTAGGAGTGGCACTGCAGTGGCAGACAGGAGGGCAGATATCCCCCCAAAAAAGGCCCCAAACAGCACCTCATGAAAAGATGTAGAAGAGTTGCAATGAGATAGCTGTATGGCAAAGCCAAGCAGCACAAACAATTGGCCCATCTAGGAGTGGCACTGCAGTGGCAGACAGGAGGGCAGATATAAAAAAAAGGCCCCAAAAAGCACATGATGCAAAGAAGATAAAAAGGTGCACTGAGGTTGCTGTATGACTAAGCTAAGCAACACAACCACCTGGCCCATCTAGTAGTGTCACGCAGTGACTGTATGTAGAGAGTGGGCCACAATTGTTCGGTCCACTGACAGCATCTCCAGCACACCCCTGTCATTTTTTTTTTATTCTGCAATTGGTGGACTTATACGGCAGTACCCCAGGACTAATACAGCGGTACCCCTGGACTCATACGGCAGTGTCAGACAGGATGGCACTTTTCAAAAACTAGACCCCAAACAGCACCTCAAGCAAAGATGTCGAAGAGGTGCAATGAGGTAGCTGTATGACTAAGCCAAGCAACACAAACAATTTCCACTGGAATTATACATCCAAATCACTGGAATTATGCAGCCAAATCACTGGAATTAAACATCAAAATCTCTGGAATCAAATGGCAAAATCACTGGAATTATACGTCCAAATCACTGGAATTAAATAGCAAAATCACTGGAATTAAATGGCAGTACCACTGGACATATATGGAAGTGTCAGACAGGATGGCACTTTAAAAAATAGTCCCCAAACAGCACATGATGATGATAAGAAGAAAAAAAGGTGCAAGATGGAATTGTCCTTGGCCCTCCCACCCACCCTTATGTTCTATAAACAGGACATGCACACTTTAACAAACCAATCATTTTAGCGACAAGGTCTGCCACACGACTGTGGCTGAAATGACTGGTTTGTTTGGGCCCCCACCAAAAAAAGAAGCAATCAATCTCTCCTTGCACAAACTGGCTTTACAGAGGCAAGATGTCCACCTCCTCCTCATCCTTCGATTCCTCACACCTTTCACTGTGTACATCCTCCTCCTCACAGAGTATTAATTCGTCCCCACTGGAAACCACCATCACAGGTCCATCTGTACTTTCTGGAGACAATTGCTGGTAAAGGTCTTCCCGGATTAATTTATAATTCATTTTGATGAACATCATCTTCTCCACATTTTGTGGAAGTAACCTCCTACACCGATCGCTGACAAGGTTACCGGCTGCACTAAACATTCTTTTGGAATACACACTGAAAGGGGGGGCAACTTAGGTAAAATAAAGCCAGTTTGTGCAAGGGCATCCAAATTGCCTCTTTTTCCTGCCAGTATACGTACGGACTGTCTGAGATTCCTACTTGGATGCTGTCACATATATAATCCTCCACCATTCATTCAATGGTGACAGAATCATATGCAGTAACAGTAGACATGTCAGTAATCGTTGGCAGGTCCTTCAGTCCGGACCAGATGTCAGCTTTCGCTCCTGACTGCCCTGCATCACCACCAGCGGGTGGACTAGTAAATCTTATCTTTTTAATCGCAGCCCCAGTGGTGGGAGAAATTGAAGGAGGAGATGTTGACGGGTCACGTTCTGCTTTAACAATTTACTCACCAGTAGGTCTTTGCACCTCTGCAGACTTGTGTCTGCCGGAAAGAGATATAGAACGTAGGATTTAAACATAGGATCGAGAACTGTGGCCAATATGTAGTGCTCTGATTTCAACAGAATGACCACCCTTAAATCCTTGCAAAGCAAATGAAGGGCTCCATCCACAAGTCCTTGTACTTTATCACAAGTACTTTGCGGAATCGCTCCATCTTAGCTCCTCCTTCAATTTCTCCTGCTGCTTCTGTAAAAGCCTGATGAGGGGAATGACCTGACTCAAGCTGGCAGTGTCTGAACTGACTTCACGTGTGGCAAGTTTGAAGGGTTGGAGAACCTTGCACAAGACGAAAATCATTCTCCACTGCGCTTGAGTCAGGTGCATTCCCCCTCCTTTGCCTATATCGTAGGTGGATGTATAGGCTTTAATGGCCTTTTGCTGCTCCTCCATCCTCTGAAGCATATAGAGTGTTGAATTCTACCTTGTTACCACCTCTTGCTTCAGTTGATGGCAGGGCAGGTTCAGGAGTGTTTTCTGGTGCTCCAGTCTTCGGCATGTGGTAGCAGAATACAATTTTTCGGGCCACAGACAGCATCTCCTGTACACCTCTTTTATTTTTCAAAAACTTTTGCACCACTAAATTAATTGTGTGTTCAAAACATGGGTTATGCTGGAATTTGGCCAGATGTAATGCACGCACAATATTGGTGGTGCTGTCCGATATCACAAATCCCCACGAGAGTCTAATTAGGGTAAGCCATTCTGCGATGATGCCCCTCAGTTACTGTAAGAGGTTGTCAGCTGTGTGCCTCTTAGGGAAAGCTGTGATACATAGTGTAGCCTGCCTAGGAATGAGTTGGCGTTTGCGAGATGCTTCTACTGTTGTTGCTGCTGCTGTTGTTGCTGTGGGAGGCCATACATCTACCCAGTGGGCTGTCACAGTCATATAGTTCTTAGTCTGCCCTGTTCCACTTGTCCACATGTCCGTGGTTAAGTGGACACTGGATACAACCGCATTTTGTAGGACACTGGTGACTCTTTTTCTGATGTCTTTGTACATTCTCGGTATCGCCTGCCTAGTGAAGTGGAACCTAGATGGGATTTGGTACCAGTGACACAATACCTCCATCAAATGTCTAAATCCCACTGCACTAATGGCGGATACCGGACTTACATCTAACACCAACATAAGTGTCAAGGCCTCAGTTATCCGCTTTGCAACAGGATGACTGTTGTCATATTTCATCTTCCACACAAAGGACTGTTGGACAGTCAATTGCTTAGTTGAAGTAGTACAAGTGGTCTTCTGACTTCCCCTCTGGGATGAAGATCGACTCCCAGCAGCAACAACAGCAGCTGCGGCAGCAACAGCAGCAGTAGGCGTACCACTCAAGGATCCTCCCAAAGAATCCCGGTTAGGAGAGGACTCCTCAGTCTTGACAGTGACATGGCCTGCAGGACTACTGATGTTCATGGCTGAGGAGGAAGTTGACGTTCAGGGAGTTGTTGGTGTAGCTTGCAGGAGCTTGGGTACAAGAGAAAGAAGGGATTTAGGTGTCAGTGGACTGCTTACACTCTTACCCAAAGTTTCACATCTTGACACTGACTTATGATGAATGCGCTGCAGGTGACGTATAAGGGAGGATGTTCCTAGGTGGTGAACATCCTTACCCCTACTTATTACAGATTGACAGAGGCAACAGATGGCTTGACACCTGTTGTCCGGATTTGTGGAGAAATAATTCCACACCGAAGATGTGGCTTTTTTGGTAGTTTGCCCAGGCATCACAATTGGCTTCTGCATCCCACGGACAACAGATGTCTCCCCTGGTGCCTGACTTAAACAAACCACATCACCATCAGAATCCTCATTGTCAACTTCCTCCTCAGTGCCAGCAACACCCATATCCTCATCCTGGTATACTTCAACAATGACATCTTCAATTTCAATATCTGGACTGTAAGTGCTCCTTCCAGCACTTGCAGGGGGTGTGCAAATGGTGGAAGGAGCCACCTCTTCCTGTCCAGTGTTGGGAAGGTCAGGCATCGTAACTGCCGACACACTTGGACTCTCCTTGGGGATTTGTGATACTATCTCAGAACGCACAGTTCTTTTATGTGCTTTTTCCAGCTTAACTCTTTTCATTTTTCTAGTGGGATGATGAGGGCTTCCATCGTCATGTGAAGCTGAACCACTAGTCATGAACAAAGGCCAGGGCCGCAGCCGTTCCTTGCCACTCCCTGTCGTAAAGGGCATATTGGCAGGTTTATGTTTCTCCTCAGACCATTTAAATTTATTTTTTTGAGTCATTTTACTGAACTTTGGCTTTTTGGATTTTACATGCCCTCTACTATCACATTGTGCATTGGCCTTGGCAGATGATGTTGATGGTATTTCATCATCTATGTCATGTCTAGTGGCAGCAGCTTCAGCACTAGGAGGAAGTGGTTCTTGATCTTTCCCTATTTTATCTTCCAAATTTTTGTTCTCCATTATTTTTCTGGAGTTATATAACACAATATGCGGCACAGGAATGACTGATGGCTGATGCACAGGACACTACCACTGGTCTGATGCAGGACAACACAGCAACACTTTAAGGGACTTGTTATTATTATATGGCAGCAGTGGACATATAGCAGCAGCGTATACCACTGTGACTGCCTGGTCACTGGAATGACTGATAGCCAGGACACTACCACTGGTTTGATGCAGCACAACACAGCAACACTGTAAGAGACTTGTTGTTGTTATTATTATTATTATAATACAGCAGCAGTGGACATATAGCAGCAGCATATACAGTACCACTGTGACTGCCTGGTCACTGGAATGACTGATGGCCGATACACTACCAGTGGTCTGATGCAGCACAACACAGCAACACTGTAAGGGACTTGTTGGTTTTATTATTATTATTATTATTATTCGGCAGCAGTGGACATATAGCAGCAGCGTATACCACTGTGACTGCCTGGCCACTGGAATGACTGATGGCCAGGACACTACCACTGGTCTGATGCAGCACAACACAGCAGCAATGGACATATGGCAGCAAGAGGACACAACCACTGTGACTACCTGTCACTGGAATGACTGATGGCTGATGCACAGTACACTACCACTGGACTGATGCAGCACAATACACCACCACTGAACAGATGCAGCACAACTCAGCAGCAATGGACATTTGGCAGCAAGAGGACACAAACACTGTGACTGGACAAATGCAGCACAAGACACTACCACAGAGGACACTGAGGACACTGTGGACGGAGACATGTCCTCTCTCTACACTCTCCAATGCTGGAGTGAAAATGGCGGGGACGCGCGGCTCCTTATATGGGATCCAAACCCCGCTAGAATCCGACAGCGGGATGATGACGTTTTGCCTCGTTCTGGTTTCCTAGTCATGCGGGAAAACCCGAGCCTGGCTCAAAACCGGACTCGAATTGTTAAGTTCAGTACGGTACGGTTCTCTGAGAACCGAACCCGCTCATCTCTAATATAAACCCAAGCTAGATACACCAGAATTACCTTTGACAAAGCTTCAATTTGGGGACAAGCAGCGAAACATGTAAGTAGGACCCCACCAGCACCTTACACAGACTCCAAGAATTTTTACAAGAATCGTCCAAACCAGCACTGCACTTTGGGGGTAATTCCAAGTTGATCGCAGCAGGATTTTTGATAGCAATTAGGCAAAACCATGTGCACTGCAGGGGATGTAGATATAACATGTGCAGAAAGAGTTAGATTTGGGTGGGTTATTTTATTTCTGTGCAGGGTAAATACTGTCTGCTTTATTTTTACACTGCAAATTAGATTGCAGATTGAACACACCCCACCCAAATCTAACTCTCTCTGCACATGTTACATCTGCCTCCCCTGCAGTGCACATGGGCCCTCATTCCGAGTTGATCGGTCGCAAGGCGAATTTAGCAGAGTTACACACGCTAAGCCGCCGCCTACTGGGAGTGAATCTTAGCTTCTTAAAATTGCGACCGATGTATTCGCAATATTGCGATTACTAACTACTTAGCAGTTTCAGAGTAGCTTCAGACTTACTCTGCCTGTGCGATCATTTCAGTGCTTGTCGTTCCTGGTTGACGTCACAAACACACCCAGCGTTCGCCCAGGCACTCCCACCGTTTCCCCGGCCACTCCTGCGTTTTTTCCGGAAACGGTAGCGTTTTCAGCCACACGCCCCTGAAACGCCGTGTTTCCGCCCAGTAACACCCATTTCCTGTCAATCACATTACGATCGCCGGAGCGATGAAAAAGCCGTGAGTAAAATTACTTTCTTCATAGTAAAGTTACTTGGCGCAGTCGCAGTGCGAACATTGCGCATGCGTACTAAGCGGATTTTCACTGCGATGCGATGAAAAATACCGAGCGAACAACTCGGAATGAGGGCCATGGTTTTGCCCAATTGCTAACAAAAATCCTGCTACGATCAACTTGGAATTACCCCCTTTATTCCAAATAGCTCCACTGTTTTCACAAATGGAAGGAGGCTTGTAAAGCAATTTCCAGCAGATTCATATCCATCACCACGCCAATATACAAGTGGACACCTATGCTAATGGTGGACTGGTAAATATCATTGCTCATTTTACAGCCTGCCTGAGGAGAATAGAGCATAAATTTAAGTGCAAAGCCCTTATAGGACCGGACTTTTATATTTGATCCTAGGAGCAGAGGTGCATAATACATTAATTTTTTATGTGTTTACATTTTTATTCATTTTTTATATATTTCTATAATCATGGTGTATCAATAAAACCTATTTTTACAGCTAAAGCAATCCATCCATATACTGTATACTTTATAAATACTGCATAGCGCTGCTAGATTGTGTGATTATGTTTATGTTCTAGGAGTGACTCTCCTTGTAGCAGCTGCTATTAGTGGATTACTCATCTCCAGCGCCCAACCCACTTGTTTCTTTTTTGACCACCTGTAATCAGTGTACCAGCTTCTTGGTAGGGGAAGGGGAATAAGGGAGGTTGTGGAAGTAGAAATGATGAGGAGGAGTAGAAGGAGCTATAATGAGGAATGATGATGATTCACAGCAGCTGAGGGGGAGGGTTGAATAATGAGGAATGATGTGTATGAATGAGAAGGATTTATGATGAGGAATAAAGAGTTGGAATGAGGAGGAGGATCAGTGATGAGGAGTAATTAGGAAGAGGAGAAATGCAGAGGAGTAATAGTAAGGAGGAGGGGCAATGAAGAGCTTGAGCTCTACTGTGGCCTAATGTGTTTAAGCTACTACAGTGTGGAGTAACGTGTATAAGGGGTACTACTGTGCGGTGTAATGTATATAAGGGGCACTGTGGTGTAATGTGAATAATGGGCACTACTATGTGGTGTAATGTGAACTGGTACTAATCTGTGACCTCGCTCCTTCCCCACAAAGTCATTTCCCTTTATTTTTGGTGCTCTATTCCTATTTTGAATATGGATGGGTCACTGATTATCTTTCTGGCACAGGGCACCAAAATGAACGTTATGGTAAGAACTTACCGTTGATAACGTGATTTCTCTTATGTCCACAGGTATCCACAGGATAACATTGGGATATTGTCGAGCGACAGCGAAAATGGCACCAACACGGTCACGAGCTTTCTGGCCTCCCAGGATGCATTGGGGCCTCCACTATATAGTCCCGCCCACTGATTCAGTCAGATCAGTTCTTTCCACAGCGATTATAGGCAGGAACATTAGGTAGAGACCTGTACAGGCGATAAGAACACACATGCACACCCTTCCATACAAGAAGGAAGAGGTTTTTAGTGTTTGTCTAGATCCTCAAATCAGATGCGTCCGGGTGGGATCCCTGTGGATACCTGTGGACATAAGAGAAATCACGTTATCAACGGTAAGTTCTTACCATAACGTTCATTTCTCTGGCTGGGTCCACAGGATTATCCACAGGATAACATTGGGATTCCCAAAGCCATTTTAGTGGTGGGGACGCTCCTGATTGCACAGGAGGACCTTTCGCCCGAAGTCTGCGTCATGAGAGGCAAAAGTATCCAAGGCATAATGTCTGATGAATGTGTTTATGGAAGACCATGTGGCTGCCTTACATATCTGTTCTGCTGATGCACCCTGTTGTGCTGCCCAAGAAGGACCTACCTTACGTGTAGAGTGTGCAGAGACATTAGCCGGAATAGGGAGATCTGCATGAGAATAAGCTTCAGATATTACCATTCGGAGCCATCTCGCCAGCGTCTGTTTACTAGCAGGCCAACCTCTCCTATGGAATCCGTAGAGGATGAAGAGGGAATCTGTTTTCCTGATGGCACTAGTACGATCTATGTAGATTTTTAAAGACCCGACCACGTCCAGTGACGCTTCTCCCGCAGATAGTCCCGATACCTGAAAAGCTGGGACTACAATCTCTTCATTCAGGTGAAACTTTGACACCACCTTTGGAAGATAACTAGATCTCGTTCTGAGAACTGCTCTGTCTGGAAAAAAACTTAGGAAAGGAGACTTACATGATAATGCTCCTAAATCTGACACTCTTCTGGCTGACGCCATTGCCAGTAAAAAAAAGAACTTTAACCGTTAACCACTTAAGATCTGCTCTCTCAAGTGGTTCAAACAAAGGACCCTGGAGAAATTTAAGAACTAAATTCAAATCCCAGGGAGCTGCAGGAGGAACAAATGGAGGTTGAATATGTACTACTCCTTGGAAAAAAGTACGTACATCCTGTAGGTCAGCAATCTTCTGCTGAAACCATACAGTCAACGCTGAGACTTGCACCCTCAAGGAAGCAACCTTCAACCCCTTATCCAATCCTGCCTGCAGAAAATCCAAAATTCTAGCTACTTTAAAGGCTCTTGGATTGTAATTTTTTCCAGAACACCAATGAATATAGGCTTGCCATATTCTATGATATACACGGGCCGAAGAAGGCTTTCTTGCTCTAAGCATGGTTTGGATTACTTGCTTTGAAAATCCTTTAGCCTCTAAGATAGAGGTTTCAACAGCCACGCCGTCAAAGACAGGCGATCCAGATGACTGTGACAGCAAGGACCCTGCATTAACAGATCTGGACGTTGAGGGAGCAGTATCGGTGCTTCCACGGACATTCTCCACAGATCTGTGTACCAATGCCTTCTTGGCCAAGCTGGAGCTATTAGAATGATTGCTCTTTTTGCCTGTTTTATCTTTCTCACTACTATGGGTAACAGAGATATTGGAGGGAACAGATATGCCAGCTGAAACGTCCATTCTACTGACAGTGCGTCTACCAGGACTGCTCCTGGGTCCCTTGTTCTTGATCCGTACCTCGGAACTTTGTTGTTTAGACGAGACGCCATAAGGTCTATCTCTGGTAGACCCCATCTGTTCACCAGTGTCTGAAACACTTCTGGGTGTAGTGCCCATTCGGTTTCCTGAATGGTGTGCCGACTGAGAAAATCCGCTTCCCAATTTAGTACACCCGGGACAAATACTGCTGACAATGCTGGGAGATGGAGTTCTGCCCACTTTAGAATGGGAGTTACTTCCTCCATCAGACTCTTGCTGTGAGTCCCTCCTTGATGATTTAGGTATGCTACTGCCGTCGCATTGTCTGAGCGGATCTGGACTGGTCTTCCTTGTAGATTGTGCTTTGCCTGAACTAGGGCCAAGTAAATGGCTCTTATTTCTAACAGATTTATCGGCAGGCGACTTTCCCTTGCGGTCCATTTTCCCTGGAACCATAGGCTTCCGAGTACCGCCCCCCAACCTTGCAGGCTGGCATCTGTCGTCAGGACTTGCCACTCTTTTATCCAAAAGGGTCTCCCCTTGTTTAAATGGTCTGTCTGTAGCCACCATGCTAGAGACCTTTTTACATTTACTGGAATCTTTATCATCTGCTTCTTTATTGTTTGATGATTTCCGTTCCATTTTGTCAAAATGAGATGCTGCAATGGTCTGGAGTGGAATTGCGCATATTTCACCATGTCGAACGTTGATACCATCAGACCCAACAGTCGCATTGCTGCATGGACTGACATTGTCTGGGCTTGCAACGCTTCCTGAGCCATGACCTGCACCTTGACTATTTTCTTCTCTGGTAAGAGAACTCTCTGTAGGTCTGAATCCAATATGGCTCCCAAATGAACCATCCGCTGTGATGGATTCAGGGACGACTTCTCCCAATTTATGAGCCATCCGTGTCTCTGTAAACAATCTATCGTCTGTTGGAGATGGCTCAACAGTAAATCTTGCGACTGTGCTAAGATTAATAGGTCGTCTAGGTATGGGAATATCCTTATCCCTTGTTTGCGCAGACAAGCTGCCATAACCACCATGATCTTGGTAAACACCCTGGGTGCTGTAGCTAGCCCGAAGGGCAGAGCTTGGAACTGGAAGTGTTCCTTGAGGATGGCAAACCTGAGGTAACACTGATGTGATAGTGCTATAGGCACATGTAGGTAAGCATCCCGCACATCCAGAGATACCATATAGTCTCCTGGTTCCATAGCCAACATTATGGAGCGTAACATCTCCATGTGGAACTTCGGGATCCATATGTAATTGTTCAACATCTTCAGATTTAGAATTGGTCGATATGACCCATTTGGTTTCTGGATTAGAAACAGATTGGAGTAATACCCCTGTCCCTTTTGTGATGGAGGTACTGGGACAATCACACCTGACTGCAGACATTTTTGGACTGCTTCTTGCAGGGCATTGGCCTTCGACTCTATACGAGACGGGCTGGTGCAAAAAAATCTTTGAGGAGGCTGCCTCCTGAATGGGAACCCATACCCCTGAGATACTACCTTCTGCACCCAGGCATCTGTTGTTGACTGTTGCCATGTGTGTGCAAATTGCAGGAGTCGGCCCCCAACCCTGGAATCCTCCAGGCGGAGGCCCGTCTCTTCAGGCTGAGGGCTTTTGTTCAGGTTTGGAAGCTGGCTTTTTGCTAGCCCACTGCTTCTTACCCCTGGATTTAAACTGGGGTTGTTTAGGCTCCTCTTTACCTTTCGCTTTGCTTTGCCAGCGAAATGAGCGAAATTTTAAACCCTTGGACTTAGGGTTGTAGGTAGCCGGAAATCTGACCTTCTTCGATTCAGCCTCTGACTCTAGGATATCCGATAAAGGTTTTCCAAATAAAATATTACCCATGAAAGGCAATGCTTCCAATTCCTTCTTGGACTCCGCATCTGCCTTCCAGGTCCGTAGCCAGACTGCTCTGCGAGCGACTACTGCCAGGGCTGAAGCTTTAGAAGCAACAGTGCCTACATCAATGGCTGCTTCTTCTAAATACTGGGCAGATTGTCTTAAACGGCAAAGACGATCCTCTTGCTCCCTAGTAGGAGAGGGGATTTCATTCTCTAGTTCCTCTATCCATTCGCCCATTGCCTTTGCTACCCAGGCCGAAGCCATAGCAGGTCTTACCACTGCACCCACAAGAGAAAAAATATTTTTCAATAGGCTCTCTACCCTCCTGTCTGTGACATCATTCAAAGAGGTAGATGACAGTGGCAAAGCAGATTTGTGCACGAGTCGCAGAACATGTGCATCTACTTTTGGAGGAACTTCTCTCTTCGAACAATCTCCAGCAGGAAATGGATAATAAGAATCCCATCTCCTAGGAATCTTATACTTTTTACCGGGCGCTGCCCAAGACTCATCCATCATTTCCGTCACCTCCTCTGACGCTGGAAATTCAGCTTTCACTGACTTTGTTCGTTTGAATACAGGTGCTTTTGCTTTTAACGCTGTCTTGGCTGGTTCTTCCAGAGAAAGCACAGCCTTTACTGCATTAATGAGTTCAGCTACATCATCTGAACTAAAGCTCTGCGACTGATCATCATACGGAGTTGAATCTATTGTTTCCGCATCATCATCCGATGTATCCTCTTGTGTAGTCTGCCATACAGACGTATCTGTCTTAGTCTTACCTACCCCTTGGTTGCTTGTAGAGGCTACTGGAACCAAACCATAGGAAGGGAGCTGCATGTATGGGTTCATAGTGTAACCTAACCCCTGAGGTGGTGCTACTGGAGCTAACCTGTCCGCTATTAAAGACAGAGTCTTTGCGAACATATTCCATGGTGGCTCTACTGGAGGTTGAACTAACTCCTGTTTTTTACTTCGCTGAAAAGCGAAACAGTTTGCACACAAACCCTCATAAATGACCAATTGAATCATATCAATTACCCCTGACTTACAAGATAAGCATGTTAGGGCTGTAGGAGTGCTTGACAAATTCTCCTCATCACTTTTGCCGCTCACAGACATTTTTTCTGATATGGACTACACAATTTTGTGACTGAACCACACCCTATAATCAGTATATAGAGGTGAAATCAATCTGACCACAGTGCACCTGTTTTGAGGGTCAGAACAGGACTGACATTACACAGAAAAGTCAGCACACATACTAGCAGTCAGTCACATGTTAAAGCATTATACATTGTCATATGAGAATACAACCTCCATAATAACTTATACATAAGTAGGAAATTTGTACTTCTGTTTAACTGGTTCTTTTTCAACATAACATGCAGAAAACACAGTAATATACAGGTCTCATATGCAATAGGTACTAAAAATTAACAGTGCACACTAAGAAGTAGAAGGAATTTTTAGTACTGTATACCCTGTCTCCAGGGAGCGGGATACAGGGAGACTCACCACACTTCCATATCCAAGCAAAGACGCTCAAAAGACGCTGAGTGGATTCAGACGCTACTGGTGTACACTGCCGCTCTTGGTAACTGATAACGGACACGGACGCTCACCAACGGACACGGACGCTGAGCGACTCCACGTGCATGCAGACACTAAAGGCCTACGACTCGGTCTGGGCGGGTTTATATCCAGTGTACACAACCGCAGCGTCTAAGCTGCGACCGAGTACCCTCGTGGTAGCGTCTGAGCCGGAAGTGAGGTCATTCAGTTCATGAAACGAGAGACCCGCGGGAACTGGCCATGAACTCGGAGGAGGGACGGCCAGGAGAGCGTCTGAAACCCCTTGTTGACTTAAACTCCCAGGATCGCGGCCTCACCTAGTCCTGGCGCCTATGATCCCCGGAGCGTAGCGCTGTCACACTCGAGATGTTCGGCGCATCAACACGCTGTTTGTAGTCTCCACCAAATCAGCGTAGCTGTGTCCTGACCCCTCTAGTAAGAGGAAGTCCATATACTCACTGTCTCCCCATGCTCCGGCCACAGCCTGGTAACGTCTGCTGGACCTGCTAGAACATCCGACACAGACGCCCGTCGAGACAGCACTGTACCGCGAAGGTAAGCGTTGTTGCGACCCGGTGGGGAGTTGTTGGAGTGACTCTTTCTAATACACGTTTAAGACGCTGTTAAGAGAAGTCGCTCAAACAAAAACAGTAAGTCTATAAAAATAAAGAAATGAAAACTTGAGGCTGCTTTCACAGCAGCCCTGTGACCATGCGGCTTCCTGCCGCACCAAGCAAAAAACTGATCTGACTGAATCAGTGGGCGGGACTATATAGTGGAGGCCCCAATGCATCCTGGGAGGCCAGAAAGCTTGTGACCGTGTTGGTGCCATTTTCGCTGTCGCTCGACAATATCCCAATGTTATCCTGTGGATAATCCTGTGGACCCAGCCAGAGAAATGTCTAGTTACAGCACTGTTCATGTGGATTTGGATTTCTGGAAAACCGAACCACACATCTCTAAATATACATTGCAATGAGAGGAACAATTGACTTACTTTTTATTCTTTTATAAGATAATCTTAATATTAATGATTTTAGATGAACCTAAGTACAGGTACATACAGTATTTCCAACACACAGAGCATTATTTTCTTTATGCAAATGCCGCAACAACGCAGGGATGTGTGGTGAGGTAAATAGCTAAGGAGGCACTGGCTAGTACCATGGACAGATTTACACACAATGGCCCTCATTCCGAGTTGATCGGTCGCAAGGCGAATTTAGCAGAGTTACACACGCTAAGCCGCCGCCTACTGGGAGTGAATCTTAGCTTCTTAAAATTGCGACCGATGTATTCGCAATATTGCGATTACTAACTACTTAGCAGTTTCAGAGTAGCTCCAGACTTACTCTGCCTGTGCGATCATTTCAGTGCTTGTCGTTCCTGGTTGACGTCACAAACACACCCAGCGTTCGCCCAGGCACTCCCACCGTTTCTCCGGCCACTCCTGCGTTTTTTCCGGAAACGGTAGCGTTTTCAGCCACACGCCCCTGAAACGCCGTGTTTCCGCCCAGTAACACCCATTTCCTGTCAATCACATTACGATCGCCGGAGCGAAGAAAAAGCCGTGAGTAAAAATACTTTCTTCATAGTAAAGTTACTTGGCGCAGTCGCAGTGCGAACATTGCGCATGCGTACTAAGCGGATTTTCACTGCGATGCGATGAAAAATACCGAGCGAACAACTCGGAATGAGGGCCAATATATGAGCCAAAGTGTTCATGTGGGCATTATACACAGGTGCAGCAGTATATAGTTCTGGAAATAGGGTGAGTTTTGATCAGAGATATGGGGAAAAGATAAGCAGGTGAGGCAGTGACTCACCTGTCATAGACTTTTTACTCCAGAGTTTTGACTACAAAAATGATTAGAATAATACAGAAGATATTTCAAACATATTCTTTGCATTTTTCATATACTTTATATAGTCAATACTGGCTTATATGTTAGTGTGCAAGGAAAGGCTCTGCCTCACCTCACCGCACGTCACTGCTACAACATCCTTTCCTGGTGTACATCCTTGCATATGAATGTGCAGGTATTTTGAGCTTCTGTAGAAGCTGTTATACCACCTGGTGTGTTCATTGAAATTTGCACTGGTCCTATGTCAGGTACGGATTTCTAGGTCAGTAGGGCCCACAATATGAACAATTGCAGCGACACACCTGCAACACTACCATAATACACCCCAAAAATGGTCCATCTCTGTGTGTCTAATTAGCCACTTCCCAGTCATCTCTTTAGGAATGCCCAGCACTTTTCTCAAATGCATCAGTGTCTTTGTGAATGCACTGTGTGTAATGCAAGCGCTGTAGGATATTTTTTTTAGGATTGTTGTGCACATGCAATTGCAAAAAAACCCTCATCGATGTAAATTTGACATTGTTTGTGACTCTGAATGAGGTCTACAAGCCATCTGATGTTATGAGGATCTTCATAACATTGGAAATGAGCAATTCTCCAGAGTTTACTTTATAATACAGATTTATTTATAGAAAGTATTACACAACAGGGTGGGTGAAGGGGGGGGGGGGGGGATTTATTATTTTTCCTTATATTTATACCAGTGGTTCCCAAACTCGGTCCTCAAGGCACTCCAACAGTCCATGTTTTAGGGAAATCTATGCTTGTGCACAGATGGTATATAATTAAACTGGCTGAGATACTAAAGGAGTCATCTGTGCCTAGATCATGCTTGCCTACCTGACCCTCTCCATGAGGGAGAAAATACTCTGTTCCTGGACTGTCCTGGTAATGTATGATTGCCATCACCTGTAGTGAAACACCTTTCTTAGCAACTAACTAGCTCACCACAGGTGATGGCAATCATACATTACCAGGAAAGTCCAGGAACAGAGCATTGTTTTTTGTAGTATACAGGTGTCAGTGCTGTTACTTCTCTGCAAAACAGATTTGACAGTGATTTGCTAAATGCATGCATTTTTCCCAGATTGCTTTGTTCACCCTAACAATCAAGTAAGGAAAGAAAAAACAAAAACAAAAAAGATACTGTGACAAATCTCTCCCATAGTGGGGGTATTCATTTAGTGTCAGTTTTTTTCGTTCAGAAGAAAAACTGCACTTTTCGGCTGTTTATAGGTTGAACTTACATTTGACCTATTCAATGCCGGTGCCGTTTTTTCGACTGGTTTGGTGAATTTGTGGGCGTTTTTGCCCATTTTTGGGTCCATTTCTGCCCATACCGAAACAAAAAAAACAAAAAGGCATGTGTGCGAAAAGTGACTCAAAAATGGTTGAATACGCACGCAATTGAATACACTTACGTCAAATTAGTGCCATTTTTTAGGCTAGCTGAAAATAAACGGCACTAAATGAATACCACCCATAGGCTATTAAATGTTCTCTACAGGTGGAAAGTTACTAAGATTCATTTTGGGCTGCGATCCGTGATTGCCCCTTATCATCAGAACATGTTGTGCCACAAATTGCACATTTACTAGCAATCATGTTGGTTTTCATATTGTATTTTGATGGTGTATCTAGTCATTTTGTGGAGTGTTTTGAGATGCAAATTCAGCTACAATAAAGTAGCATGTTTGCTGCGGAGCATGAATGAATCAGTGAGATCTATGCAGGCTTTTCTGTGAAGTGAATTTAAGGGTTAATTTTTGTGAAAAAAAACCCAGCATGGCATCCACCCCAAAAACCTTAACTAGCACTGGGCTCTGTGAGCTGGTCCTGGTTCAGGGGGATAAATGGTGTGGGGTCCTCTGTATTTCAGTGAACCAGCACAGGCCTCCTGAGATGGTCCTGGAAATATGGGGGGAAAAGTGCGTAGGGGACCCCTGTATTTCCAAGACCAGCACCAGGCTCTTACTAGGAAGTGGTGAGGTGGGGGGCTAATTACACAGCCAGGGGACACACTTGACAGGGTTCCAAGGCCAAAGAATTCAGCATTCCCGACTAGTCACCACTCCTGAGGATTCCCCAGGACTAGGGTGTAGCACGGGGCTATTGTGATGAGTTGATAGCATTTGAGTTAAAGTAAGACTAATATTGTCTTTTACAAGCAGACTACAGGTCCCAGTACGCCTCCCTCAGATGCCAGTACTTGGAGAAACACAAGTATCAACATGTAGGGTATTAAGGGCCTATTAGTACCTATAGTCCTCCTGTAAATGAAATATTAAAATAAAGACAGTACACAATCACCGTCGACAGTCAGGGCTGCCATCAGAAATTGCGGGGCTCGGGACTGACAAAATAGGCAGGCCCTCCCTTCACTGTAGAATAGCACCAGTTAACACGTGTGTGTGTATTATATACACACAAATGCATGTATACATACATGTGCGCTGTCCATAGGGCCCGGGATGCTGATGCCTCTGCCTGCCTACCTCCATCCCCCGCAGTTCTGCTGCTCTCCTCCATCCTCCTGCAGCTGTATTGAAAATGTCTCTCCCAAAATGGCTGCCGCCACAGAGAAGACAGTTATTCAAGATACTAGAGGACTCCTCTAGTATCTTGAATAACTGTCTCCTCTGTGGCAGTGGCTATTTTGGTAGGGAAGTTTTTAATACAGCTGCTGGAGGGTCGGAGGACAGCAGCAGAACAGCGGGGATGAACGCGGAACAGCGGGGACGGCGGCGGGTGGGCAGGTGGCTTCATGAGCATCCCGGGCCCTCCTCTCTCTGTTAGAGAGGCTGGGCCCGGGACAGCTGTGCCCCCAGCACCCCCCTGATGGCGGCCCTGTAGACAGTATAACTTTAATACAGTCACTAACATATACTCATCTAGTCCCTGGTGTCACTCGGTCTATACCAGCATGGACCTAGAGGAGCATCTCTCTGTACTGCAGAGGAATCTTTGTGTTGATTGAGCAGGTAGTAAATAGTCTTGCAGTTGAACATGCTCATAAAGCCATTGAATGATACCCACAAAAACATATGCATAGTAAAATTATTATTTCAAATTGTGCTTGAATGGAAGATTGAAAAACCTAATTTTGAAAAATATTTTCTCATTCAGTTTTCAAAAGAACACAGTCATGGAGACGAGTTAAGGGGGGTACACACAGGGAGATGTGTGCTGAGCAATCTATCACAGACCACTCAGCGTACATCTCTCCCCCCGCTCAGCACACAGGGCGATGTGTGCTGAGCGAGGGAGGTGGGGGGTACAGGGGTGATGCTCACTTCACACAGCGGTGAAGTGAGTGATCTACTAGATTGTGCCTGCATGCAGGCACAATCTAGAACCGCCGATAGTGACTCGCGGGGCTGTGCATCGCTATCGCTATGGGCATATACACGGAGAGATCCATGCTTAAGTTCTAAGCAATCTACTCAGGTTGCTTACAAATCAAGCATGTATCTCTCCGTGTGTACCCCCTTTAGTTTATTTCTCAATTTGCCGGCAAATTAGTTCTTTTTAAGACCATTTTTAACACTATGAAAATTTTACTTTTGTGAACTTGTTCCTGATATTAAATGTCGATATTATATCGAAGCTTTGAATGTAATATTAAAGTATCCCTTCTTTATCCTCCTGTAGGATTCCGTGGCACTCATCTTGACATCTGTAGAACCTAATATAGGAAGCTGTAGTAATCTTCAGGTAAGGTAGTGTTCGATGTTGTCTCAATTTATAAATCAGTTTGGCTGAAATTCCTTATAATGCACATTTCATATTAGGACACAGAGACAGGTATAAAAAACAAGTCAATTGAAAAAAGTTGCAATGATTATTTTAACATGAATTGATGAGAGCTAACAGGGAGAAATCAGTACAGTGAAAACTCAGTCACAGTAACAACATAATCATCCAAGGTCCTCAGGCACTTGTTTTGTTTGTAGAGCGGAAAACAGAGAGTAATGAGTAAGATGAACGGAAAAAGGACAATAGCATGATTGAAGCCAATTTTATGAAGAGAAATAGTATTAGAAGTGATTAAAGTTTTGATAATGTTATAAAACAACAAGATTCAAAAATGTTTTTGCTACTAATATAATCAGTGTCGGAATTTACCTGTTGAACTGCAGCCCCGCTGAGCATCATTAATAATATGGAAAGGTCTTTATTCTGTTGCATATCATAATTATTTTTTATTATTCTTCCAGGATCAGTCAGGATTCTCACCGTTGGGATTCCACTGTCGGGGTCCTGACTGTGGGGTTCATTCAGACCTGGCCGCACGCAGTGGCTGAATCCAGAGGGTCTGCACACACGCAGAGGCAATAGTGCATATGTGCAACCCTTCGCTACAGTATGTGCTCACATCCTGGAAGGATGTAACAAAGTAACATAGTTGTTGAGGTTGAAAAAAAACAATTGTCCGTCGAGTTCAACCTATATTTTGATTTACTGCTAGTGCTGGATTATCTTTCCTGAGCCATATACTGTCTTACATCATTATTGCAGATTATATCCTTGGATGCCATTTTTGGCAAAATTTGTCTAACCAATTCTTAAACACATCAATTGAGTCAGACATTACAAATTTCTTTGGTAGTGAATCCCATAACCTTACTGCATGCACTGTGAAGATACCCTTCCTAAGCTTGGTGTTAAAATTCCTCTCCTCTAATCTTAGAGGGTGACCACTTGTCCTGTGTATAGATCTCTCTATAAGCAAATCGCCTGACACTTACTTGTATTGCCTCTTGATGTATTTGTAGATAATATTCATGTGTCCTCTTAGATGCCTTTTTTCTAGTGTAAACATATCTACCCTAGATAGCCTTTCCTCATAATCCAATGACTCTAAGCCTTTAATCAATTTTGTAATTCTTCTCTGAACCTTTTCAAGTACTACTATGTCTTTTTTATAGTGAGAATCCCAGTGTCACGGCTCAGCAGGGCAGGCACTGGGAGCGCCGGTACTTACCCATCTGGATGCTCTGGCCGGATCCCTCGGTGGAGGTGCGGGCTGCTGGCGCTGGGCGCTGACTGCGGGCATGTCTGGGAGAGCAGGTAGCAGTGGCAGAAGTTCTCCAGGGAGCAGGGTCCAGCTGCGGAGGTCCGGTATGGGCGCCTTGGATGGGTCAGCTGATCCTCAGACTCAATGACCAGCAAGATCTTGAAAATTAATGAGATTCAGCCTGCAGGTATAAAGCAGGTAAATTCCTGTGCAGAGATTGCCAGTGCAATGTCTTACACACAGATACTGTTTGCACTAGTTCTCTGTGCTCCGCAGCGTTGTTTGTTCAACATCCAGTTTTCTTTTGTATCTTTTCGGTGATGCAGGATTTCGCAGCCTGTAATATGGACCTGCTCCATACTGCCAAACTGCTGATCCCCTCACCTCTTTCAGTGAAACCCAATCTTGCCATAATTCCGCAGTTCAAACCACTGGAAACTCCTAGGAGTCCAGCTTACGGTAACCAGGCTCCAGTGGTCAGTTTCTACCTGTCCGTTTGATGTGCCTCACAGTTAACCTCATTCTAACCAGATACCTACGAAAAAAACTTTCATACGGCCAGCTCGGCTGATTCTCCAAAAACCAGCAAGTACCGAATCCCAAATCACAGTTCCAGATTCACAAATCTCAACAAGTCTGACACCCAGAACTGTACACAGTATTTTAGATGGACCAATTATTTATACAGTGGCAGGATTACACTTTCATCTCTAATTATTTTACACAGTTTAGTGTCATCTGCAAAAATGGACACTTCACTCTCAAGACCCTCTCCTATGTCATTTAAAAATATGTTAAACAGAATTGGCCCTAGTACAAGCTCTTGAGGTACACCACTTAAAACTTTAGTCCAGCTCGAAAATGTTCCATTGACCACCACTCGCTGTTTCCTATTTTCCAACCAAAATTTTACCCAAGTACACGTGATGTAACCAAGACCAAGCTCTCTTAATTTAAGAATCAACCTCATGTGAGGTACTGTATAGCTTTTGCAAAATCTAAAACGACCACATCCACAGAATTCCCAGGTCTAAGTTTGCACTCACTTCTTCATAGAAGCTAATTAAGTTAAAAATTTTTTATAAATTCTTTATTTTCAAGTTTTTCAGCAGGAAAAGGAAAAAAGGAACGAAAGACTGCATAGGATAGAGTGAATATAAGCACCCTGTTTGTTTATGTAACTAAGCAAGATAGATCTGGTTTTTGTGTTGATATTAGTTGATAGGTCATTGAAGTTTGTCAATCAAATAAGTTATCCAATGAGAAGGGTTTAGGTAGGCGGGTTATATTAGTTTATTTAAGTGAGGGCTGAGGTAATCTGATTCCTCTTGCCATTTTTGTGATCCCAGGACTGGTAATGTAACTGGTATCACTCTGCAGTGTTATCAATATTATTTAGGTGGTAATTATAGCTTAGGTTGTTATTATAGCTTAAGTTTTTGTTAATCATCTTTAAATTAGTTATTATTGTGGTTTAGCTGTTTTTTATTTAGTTAATTTCATAAGTGTTTAATTTAGTCAAGGCTGTTAATTTTCTTGTCCCGTACTGAGGTAACTTTGTTAGCTTCTATTTACTTAGTATACCTCGCCCCCGCCGCAGTGCGCCCCCTCCCGGCTGGCTGGTTGAGGCATCTAAGCCTCTCACTGCAGCCGCTGCCTCTCCGGCGCTGAGAGGAGCACGGCATTACGCTGTGAGGGGAGCCAGGCGGGCAGTCCCCAGCGCCCGCGCTGCTCGGCCAGAGGCAGCGGTGAGCGCTCACCCGCCTCTCTCTCCCTCTGTGCTGTGGGCCTGGCTGTCAGGCATGACGGCCAGCCCCACGAGCACACACCCCGGCCTCCATTAATAGCAAGCAGCGGGTTAGGTGCATCGGCCCCTGCTGCTAAAAGCCCCGCCCCCGTCGCCATGTCAAATAACATGGTGGCCATTAGCCCTCCTCCCACAGCTTCAGGAGCTGGGGGGGGGGGGGGAGCGTGGCTGCAGGGGGCATCATTATTTATCCAGCAGGGCTCCAGGGGAGAGGCAGTATATTAGCCTCTCCCATATCAGGAGCCCAGAATGTTAGGCAGGAAAATATAATAAGGGAGAATTTCAATTCTCCAGGGCCTGCAGTGGCAGGCTCAGATCTGGCAAGGGGATTGCTTAGAATTCCCCCCTAGAGATGAGCGGGTTCGGTTTCTTTGAATCCGAACCCGCACGAACTTCACTTTTTTTTTCACGGGTCCGAGCGACTCGGATCTTCCCGCCTTGCTCGGTTAACCCGAGCGCGCCCGAACGTCATCATGACGCTGTCGGATTCTCGCGAGACTCGGATTCTATATAAGGAGCCGCGCGTCGCCGCCATTTTCACACGTGCATTGAGATTGATAGGGAGAGGACGTGGCTGGCGTCCTCTCCATTTAGATTAGATTTAGAAGAGAGAGAGAGAGAGAGATTGCTGTGATACTGTAGATTAGAAGAGAGTGCAGACAGAGTTTAGTGACTGACGACCACAGTGACCAGTGACCACCAGAGACAGTGCAGTTGTTTGTTTTATTTAATATATCCGTTCTCTGCCTGAAAAAAAACGATACACAGTCACACAGTGACTCAGTCTGTGTGCACTGCTCAGCCCAGTGTGCTGCACATCAATGTATTGTATATAAAGCTTATAATTGTGGGGGAGACTGGGGAGCACTGCAGGTTGTTATAGCAGGAGCCAGGAGTACATGATAAATAATATTATATTAAAATTAAACAGTGCACACTTTTGCTGCAGGAGTGCCACTGCCAGTGTGACTAGTGGTGACCAGTGCCTGACCACCAGTATATTAGTAGTATTGTATACTATCTCTTTATCAACCAGTCTATATTAGCAGCAGACACAGTACAGTGCGGTAGTTCACGGCTGTGGCTACCTCTGTGTCGGCACTCGGCAGGCAGTCCGTCCATCCATAATTGTATTATAATATATACCACCTAACCGTGGTTTTTTTTTCATTCTTTATACCGTCGTCATACTAGTTGTTACGAGTATACTACTATCTCTTTATCAACCAGTGTACAGTGCGGTAGTTCACGGCTGTGGCTACCTCTGTGTCGGCACTCGGCAGGCAGTCCGTCCAACCATAATTGTATTATATACCACCTAACCGTGGTTTTTTTTTCATTCTTTATACCGTCGTCATACTAGTTGTTACGAGTATACTACTATCTCTTTATCAACCAGTGTACAGTGCGGTAGTTCACGGCTGTGGCTACCTCTGTGTCGGCACTCGGCAGGCAGTCCGTCCATCCATAATTGTATTATAATATATACCACCTAACCGTGGTTTTTTTTTCATTCTTTATACCGTCGTCATACTAGTTGTTACGAGTATACTACTATCTCTTTATCAACCAGTGTACAGTGCGGTAGTTCACGGCTGTGGCTACCTCTGTGTCGGCACTCGGCAGGCAGTCCGTCCAACCATAATTGTATTATAATATATACCACCTAACCGTGGTTTTTTTTTCATTCTTTATACCGTCGTCATACTAGTTGTTACGAGTATACTACTATCTCTTTATCAACCAGTGTACAGTGCGGTAGTTCACGGCTGTGGCTACCTCTGTGTCGGCACTCGGCAGGCAGTCCGTCCAACCATAATTGTATTATATACCACCTAACCGTGGTTTTTTTTTCATTCTTTATACCGTCGTCATACTAGTTGTTACGAGTATACTACTATCTCTTTATCAACCAGTGTACAGTGCGGTAGTTCACGGCTGTGGCTACCTCTGTGTCGGCACTCGGCAGGCAGTCCGTCCAACCATAATTGTATTATAATATATACCACCTAACCGTGGTTTTTTTTTCATTCTTTATACCGTCGTCATACTAGTTGTTACGAGTATACTACTATCTCTTTATCAACCAGTGTACAGTGCGGTAGTTCACGGCTGTGGCTACCTCTGTGTCGGCACTCGGCAGGCAGTCCGTCCAACCATAATTGTATTATATACCACCTAACCGTGGTTTTTTTTTCATTCTTTATACCGTCGTCATACTAGTTGTTACGAGTATACTACTATCTCTTTATCAACCAGTGTACAGTGCGGTAGTTCACGGCTGTGGCTACCTCTGTGTCGGCACTCGGCAGGCAGTCCGTCCAACCATAATTGTATTATAATATATACCACCTAACCGTGGTTTTTTTTTCATTCTTTATACCGTCGTCATACTAGTTGTTACGAGTATACTACTATCTCTTTATCAACCAGTGTACAGTGCGGTAGTTCACGGCTGTGGCTACCTCTGTGTCGGCACTCGGCAGGCAGTCCGTCCATCCATAATTGTATTATAATATATACCACCTAACCGTGGTTTTTTTTTCATTCTTTATACCGTCGTCATACTAGTTGTTACGAGTATACTACTATCTCTTTATCAACCAGTGTACAGTGCGGTAGTTCACGGCTGTGGCTACCTCTGTGTCGGCACTCGGCAGGCAGTCCGTCCAACCATAATTGTATTATAATATATACCACCTAACCGTGGTTTTTTTTTCATTCTTTATACCGTCGTCATACTAGTTGTTACGAGTATACTACTATCTCTTTATCAACCAGTGTACAGTGCGGTAGTTCACGGCTGTGGCTACCTCTGTGTCGGCACTCGGCAGGCAGTCCGTCCATCCATAATTGTATTATATACCACCTAACCGTGGTTTTTTTATACCACCTAACCGTGGCAGTCCGTCCATAATTGTATACTAGTATCCAATCCATCCATCTGCATTGTTTACCTGAGGTGCCTTTTAGTTGTGCCTATTAAAATATGGAGAACAAAAATGTTGAGGTTCCAAAATTAGGGAAAGATCAAGATCCACTTCCACCTCGTGCTGAAGCTGCTGCCACTAGTCATGGCCGAGACGATGAAATGCCAGCAACGTCGTCTGCCAAGGCCGATGCCCAATGTCATAGTACAGAGCATGTCAAATCCAAAACACCAAATATCAGAAAAAAAAAGGACTCCAAAACCTAAAATAAAATTGTCGGAGGAGAAGCGTAAACTTGCCAATATGCCATTTACCACACGGAGTGGCAAGGAACGGCTGAGGCCCTGGCCTATGTTCATGGCTAGTGGTTCAGCTTCACATGAGGATGGAAGCACTCAGCCTCTCGCTAGAAAACTGAAAAGACTCAAGCTGGCAAAAGCACCGCAAAGAACTGTGCGTTCTTTGAAATCCCAAATCCACAAGGAGAGTCCAATTGTGTCGGTTGCGATGCCTGACCTTCCCAACACTGGACGTGAAGAGCATGCGCCTTCCACCATTTGCACGCCCCCTGCAAGTGCTGGAAGGAGCACCCGCAGTCCAGTTCCTGATAGTCAGATTGAAGATGTCAGTGTTGAAGTACACCAGGATGAGGAGGATATGGGTGTTGCTGGCGCTGGGGAGGAAATTGACCAGGAGGATTCTGATGGTGAGGTGGTTTGTTTAAGTCAGGCACCCGGGGAGACACCTGTTGTCCGTGGGAGGAATATGGCCGTTGACATGCCAGGTGAAAATACCAAAAAAATCAGCTCTTCGGTGTGGAGGTATTTCACCAGAAATGCGGACAACAGGTGTCAAGCCGTGTGTTCCCTTTGTCAAGCTGTAATAAGTAGGGGTAAGGACGTTAACCACCTCGGAACATCCTCCCTTATACGTCACCTGCAGCGCATTCATAATAAGTCAGTGACAAGTTCAAAAACTTTGGGTGACAGCGGAAGCAGTCCACTGACCAGTAAATCCCTTCCTCTTGTAACCAAGCTCACGCAAACCACCCCACCAACTCCCTCAGGGTCAATTTCCTCCTTCCCCAGGAATGCCAATAGTCCTGCAGGCCATGTCACTGGCAAGTCTGACGAGTCCTCTCCTGCCTGGGATTCCTCCGATGCATCCTTGCGTGTAACGCCTACTGCTGCTGGCGCTGCTGTTGTTGCCGCTGGGAGTCGATGGTCATCCCAGAGGGGAAGTCGTAAGCCCACTTGTACTACTTCCAGTAAGCAATTGACTGTTCAACAGTCCTTTGCGAGGAAGATGAAATATCACAGCAGTCATCCTACTGCAAAGCAGATAACTGAGTCCTTGACAACTATGTTGGTGTTAGACGTGCGTCCGGTATCCGCCGTTAGTTCACAGGGAACTAGACAATTTATTGAGGCAGTGTGCCCCCGTTACCAAATACCATCTAGGTTCCACTTCTCTAGGCAGGCGATACCGAGAATGTACACGGACGTCAGAAAAAGACTCACCAGTGTCCTAAAAAATGCAGTTGTACCCAATGTCCACTTAACCACGGACATGTGGACAAGTGGAGCAGGGCAGGGTCAGGACTATATGACTGTGACAGCCCACTGGGTAGATGTATGGACTCCCGCCGCAAGAACAGCAGCGGCGGCACCAGTAGCAGCATCTCGCAAACGCCAACTCTTTCCTAGGCAGGCTACGCTTTGTATCACCGCTTTCCAGAATACGCACACAGCTGAAAACCTCTTACGGCAACTGAGGAAGATCATCGCGGAATGGCTTACCCCAATTGGACTCTCCTGTGGATTTGTGGCATCGGACAACGCCAGCAATATTGTGTGTGCATTAAATATGGGCAAATTCCAGCACGTCCCATGTTTTGCACATACCTTGAATTTGGTGGTGCAGAATTTTTTAAAAAACGACAGGGGCGTGCAAGAGATGCTGTCGGTGGCCAGAAAAATTGCGGGACACTTTCGGCGTACAGGCACCACGTACAGAAGACTGGAGCACCACCAAAAACTACTGAACCTGCCCTGCCATCATCTGAAGCAAGAAGTGGTAACGAGGTGGAATTCAACCCTCTATATGCTTCAGAGTTTGGAGGAGCAGCAAAAGGCCATTCAAGCCTATACAATTGAGCACGATATAGGAGATGGAATGCACCTGTCTCAAGTGCAGTGGAGAATGATTTCAACGTTGTGCAAGGTTCTGATGCCCTTTGAACTTGCCACACGTGAAGTCAGTTCAGACACTGCCAGCCTGAGTCAGGTCATTCCCCTCATCAGGCTTTTGCAGAAGAAGCTGGAGGCATTGAAGAAGGAGCTAACACGGAGCGATTCCGCTAGGCATGTGGGACTTGTGGATGCAGCCCTTAATTCGCTTAACAAGGATTCACGGGTGGTCAATCTGTTGAAATCAGAGCACTACATTTTGGCCACCGTGCTCGATCCTAGATTTAAAGCCTACCTTGGATCTCTCTTTCCGGCAGACACAGGTCTGCTGGGGTTGAAAGACCTGCTGGTGACAAAATTGTCAAGTCAAGCGGAACGCGACCTGTCAACATCTCCTCCTTCACATTCTCCCGCAACTGGGGGTGCGAGGAAAAGGCTCAGAATTCCGAGCCCACCCGCTGGCGGTGATGCAGGGCAGTCTGGAGCGACTGCTGATGCTGACATCTGGTCCGGACTGAAGGACCTGACAACGATTACGGACATGTCGTCTACTGTCACTGCATATGATTCTCTCAACATTGATAGAATGGTGGAGGATTATATGAGTGACCGCATCCAAGTAGGCACGTCACACAGTCCGTACTTATACTGGCAGGAAAAAGAGGCAATTTGGAGGCCCTTGCACAAACTGGCTTTATTCTACCTAAGTTGCCCTCCCACAAGTGTGTACTCCGAAAGAGTGTTTAGTGCCGCCGCTCACCTTGTCAGCAATCGGCGTACGAGGTTACATCCAGAAAATGTGGAGAAGATGATGTTCATTAAAATGAATTATAATCAATTCCTCCGCGGAGACATTGACCAGCAGCAATTGCCTCCACAAAGTACACAGGGAGCTGAGATGGTGGATTCCAGTGGGGACGAATTGATAATCTGTGAGGAGGGGGATGTACACGGTGATATATCGGAGGGTGAAGATGAGGTGGACATCTTGCCTCTGTAGAGCCAGTTTGTGCAAGGAGAGATTAATTGCTTCTTTTTTGGGGGGGGTCCAAACCAACCCGTCATATCAGTCACAGTCGTGTGGCAGACCCTGTCACTGAAATGATGGGTTGGTTAAAGTGTGCATGTCCTGTTTTGTTTATACAACATAAGGGTGGGTGGGAGGGCCCAAGGATAATTCCATCTTGCACCTCTTTTTTCTTTTCTTTTTCTTTGCATCATGTGCTGATTGGGGAGGGTTTTTTGGAAGGGACATCCTGCGTGACACTGCAGTGCCACTCCTAGATGGGCCCGGTGTTTGTGTCGGCCACTAGGGTCGCTAATCTTACTCACACAGCTACCTCATTGCGCCTCTTTTTTTCTTTGCGTCATGTGCTGTTTGGGGAGGGTTTTTTGGAAGGGACATCCTGCGTGACACTGCAGTGCCACTCCTAGATGTGCCCGGTGTTTGTGTCGGCCACTAGGGTCGCTAATCTTACTCACACAGCTACCTCATTGCGCCTCTTTTTTTCTTTGCGTCATGTGCTGTTTGGGGAGGGTTTTTTGGAAGGGACATCCTGCGTGACACTGCAGTGCCACTCCTAGATGTGCCCGGTGTTTGTGTCGGCCACTAGGGTCGTTAATCTTACTCACACAGTCAGCTACCTCATTGCGCCTCTTTTTTTCTTTGCGTCATGTGCTGTTTGGGGAGGGTTTTTTGGAAGGGCCATCCTGCGTGACACTGCAGTGCCACTCCTAGATGGGCCCGGTGTTTGTGTCGGCCACTAGGGTCGCTAATCTTACTCACACAGCTACCTCATTGCGCCTCTTTTTTTCTTTGCGTCATGTGCTGTTTGGGGAGGGTTTTTTGGAAGGGACATCCTGCGTGACACTGCAGTGCCACTCCTAGATGGGCCCGGTGTTTGTGTCGGCCACTAGGGTCGCTTATCTTACTCACACAGCGACCTCGGTGCAAATTTTAGGACTAAAAATAATATTGTGAGGTGTGAGGTATTCAGAATAGACTGAAAATGAGTGTAAATTATGGTTTTTGAGGTTAATAATACTTTGGGATCAAAATGACCCCCAAATTCTATGATTTAAGCTGTTTTTTAGTGTTTTTGGAAAAAAACACCCGAATCCATAACACACCCGAATCCGACAAAAATAATTCGGTGAGGTTTTGCCAAAACGCGTTCGAACCCAAAACACGGCCGCGGAACCGAACCCAAAACCAAAACACAAAACCCGAAAAATTTCAGGCGCTCATCTCTATTCCCCCCCCTCCCCCTCCTTCCTCTCAATTACAAATGCAGGCGGGTGGGGGGTTTTCAGTCCCCGCAGGTTTCATGGTCCCCATATTTCAAGGGGCTCCACAGAATATAATGCATCTGCATGTGACAGGGCAGCAGCATTTGTTTAATACTCAAATGCCTCATTTAAGTCAGTTTTACCAACCCTGTGCCGTACTTCAAGTTGTGCAATCCCCCCCCCCCCCCGGCAGGCAGGCAATCAATATGCACATTGGTTGCAGCCTGCACCTAATCAATTCATGAGCGCTCATCAGATAGGTTTGCCGACCCTGCCCCAAGTTCCTCCACCGGCTGGACCCCCATCACCGCGTTGGTAGTGACCGGCTGGTCAGAAGGGGCCGGTCAAGCAGGAAGTAATGCTGTTTTATTGAGTCCGCAGGTTTTAGCATCTCATACATCTTCATTGGACACATCAGCAGCAGGCAAGATTCCACTGGATGCAGGAGATGCGGACGCGTGTCCTTCTACTTCTGGAACTGGTGAGAAAAATTCAAAAGTTCAGCTTAGCGCGAATTTTTCTCATTCCGACGAATCATCTGATACGTCTAGTTCACTGGAGAATCCGCGCAAATTTATGCGGACATTCATTCAGCATCTTAGAGGGAAGCGTAAAAGTTCAAAGGGAGGGTGTAGCGTAGCGAGCAGCTCGGCTCCTGATGCAACAGGTGATAGCGTACATTTACACCTTGAATACTGTGTACAGTTCTGGGCACCGTACTACAAAAAGGATATCCTGGAGCTTGAAAAGGTACAGAGAAGGGCGACCAAACTAATTAAGGGCATGGAGACGATGGAATACAAGGAAAGGCTTGAAAGACTAGGCATGTTTACATTGGAAAAGCGGAGACTAAGAGGGGATATGATCAACATCTACAAATATATAAGGGGACAATACACAGAGCTTGCGCGGGACCTGTTTTTGGTTAGATCAACACAGAGGACTCGTGGACACTCGCTCAGGTTAGAGGAGAGGAGATTCCGCACAATACGGCGTAAAGGCTTTTTCACGGTAAGGACAATACGTGTTTGGAATTCCCTGCCCGAGGGAGTTGTAATGGCGGAATCTGTCAACACCTTTAAGAATGGGTTAGATAAATTCCTATTGGAAAAGGATATCCAGGGGTATGGTGCATAGTCATGCATTATAGTTACTATAAATAGGGATAAAATGCAATGGCTGACAGCAGCATCAGTCAGAAATTTTAGTCAAATCATCATGCATAGGACACCACAAATAGGTTGAACTCGATGGACAATTGTCTTTTTTCAACCTCAGATACTATGTTACTATGTTACATTGCGCGAATATGGCAATTCTAAGAGGAGTTAGGTCTAAGGTTAGGGAAAGAATAAAGAAAGGGCGATTTGTAGATATGTTTGCGATTACGCATGATGCTAAAAAAGCGTTGGGCACAGCAAAGGCTGGGGGGGCGGCTGCTGAAGAAGCTAGAAGGAATTTTCCTAACTGGCTTGCGGGGATTTATATATTTGGGCTTGCTATATGGAGTCTCGTCCATCAGAAATCATGAATATTCTGAAGTATTTTCACCTGGTACATAATATGTATCTTACGGCGAGGCAAAATGTTTGGAGGCAGTATGATGAGTTATTTAGGAAAAAGCAGGATGGCCAAAAGATTTTAAGTTTGGGGTTTAAGGATGTGGAGGTATGGTTAGAAGTGACTCAAAGCAATAGGATTCCTATGGAACAGACGGGTAGAAGGCAGCCCTTTCAGGTCAGCCAGGTTTTAACACGGCAGGAGGAGGAAAATGTTACGCGTTTAATAACGCACAATGTAATAGGGGAACATTGTGTCGATATAGGCACGTCTGTATGCTGTGTGGAGGAAATCACCCAGCAAAGGACTGCAACAGACCCGCAGTTCAGTCAGCGGGTAGGGGTGAGCAGAGAACCGTTCCTAGATAAAGCGGAGTCACCAGTGAATTTAGACGTTTTAGAACGATGGTTAGGCCGCTATCCTCTTAGGGAGGAGGCAGCATTTTTATTACAAGGTTTTAAATTCAGTTTCAATCTACCTGTAGTTAGGCCAGTTATAGTTTTGGCCAGAGAAACCTAAAGTCAGCTACAGATTTTCCAGGGATAGTAAGAATGAAGATTGCAGCTGAAATTGTTTTAGGGCGTATGTGTGGCCCTTTTGAAAGTCCACCTCTAGCTGAATTTTGCGCTTCTCCATTGGGGGTAGTTCCAAAGAAAGAGCCAGGAAGATGTAGGTTAATTGAGTACCTTTCCTACCCGGAAGGGGGCTCAATAAACGAGGCTCTTGACCCCTCTTTGTATAGCGTAAAATATCAGTCTTTTTGAAGAAGCTGTGGCTATGGTTAAAGGTTTTAGTTCGGGAGCGTTGTTAGCAAAAGTGGGTATAGATTCAGCCTTTAGACTGTTACCGCTGCACCCTGATTCGTTTAAGTTTATGGGTTTCAAGATGGATGGTCAATTTTATGTAGATAGGTGTTGCCTATGGGCTGTTCAGTTTCGTGTTCTTATTTTGAAGGTTTTAGTTCATTTCTACAGTGGTGTGTGCGGGCAGGCACCGGTCAGTTGGGAGTCACCCATTATTTGGATGACTTCTTGTTGGCAGGTCCTGCGGGTAGCTCAGTGCGCCAGGAATTATTTTTTTTAGTTCAAGCGCTTTTTTCAGTTATGGGTGTACCGATAGCTAAAGATAAAACAGAGGGCCTGTGACCCGTTTATCTTATCTGGGCATAGAAATTTATACTGAGGCAGGCCTTTGTAGATTGCCAGCGGAGAAAGTGAATAATTTAAGGATCTTGTTCGAAAATTTTATTGCAGTAACATTTTTGAGTGAGTTCAATGGTGTACGCATTTGGTTGCATGAAGAAATGAGTAATCGTGAGCTGCAGTTTTTCACAGATGCATCAGAGTCGTTAGGTTTCGGTGCTTATTTTGAAGGGGAATGGTGCGCTGAAGTTTGGCCTGAGGAATGGAGCACAAGGAAGTTTACTGACAGTATGCTTTTGCTTGAGCTTTTTCCAATAATTGTCGCAATTGAGATATGGGGTTTTAGGCTTAGGAATCAGAGGATTTTATTCTGGTGTGATAATTTAAGGGTGGTTCAAGCGATTAATATTCAAAAATCTTTGTGTACACACGCTTTGAGGTTGCTACGGAATTTGACCGTCAGGTTTTTACAGTTGAATATAGATTTGAATGCTAGGCATGTCCCTGGGGTTGAGAACGGGATAGCGGATGCTTTATCTCGTTTTCAATAGGATAGATTTAGAGCATTAGCCCCAGCAGCAAAAATGGAAGGTTTATCATGTCCCGAATTTGTATGGCAGATCATCAAACCGGCATGAAAGCTTTAGCATTGAAGGCGTTGGCCCCGGGAACTTTGAGATCGTATTCTGCAGCTTGGGAGGATTGGCAGGCGTATTTGAATTCTGGAGGTAGGGGTAAGAGTATCCACGATGCTATATTAGAATTTGTATGTTATGGCATGAGAGGGGTCGTTATAAAGCAGCGATGTTGGGTGCTTTAGCAGGAATTTCATATTTTTTGCGTTTGGAAGGGTTGTCAGACCCAACTAAATCTTTTATTTTATCAAAGGCTTTGAGGGGTTGGGCTAAGGAGCAAGCAGGTGTAAGTGGCGCACGTAGACCAATCGACATTGAGTTATTGAAAGAGTTAATTATCGCGGTTTCTGGTATTGCATTAGGGGAATTTGAGGTCGCCCTCTTTTAGTTTAACATTTGCTACAGCTTTTTTCGGCGCTGTTATATTAGGTGAGATAGCGGCAAAAAGCAAAAGTTTAGTCGATTCAGGCATGTTGTTAAATAATGTAGTGTTGAAGGATAATAAGCTGCTTATTAAAATACACCATTCCAAAATGGATCAACTAGGGAGAGGTAAATGGATTTCTTTTCCTATGCATAAGGAGCCGAGCATTTGCCCAGTAAGATTAGCAGAGGCTTATGGTCAGTTTCGTCCAAAAGGGGGGAGCAATGGTTGGGTCATAAGGATCTTAATCCTTTATCCAAATTTCAATGCACAAGTGTCTTCAATATGTGTTTGATAGCGTTGGACCTTCCGCTGGAGAGTTATGGGACCCATTCTTTTAGGATAGGTGCAGCAACTTGCGCAGCATCGACAGGTTCTTCCAGCGAGGATATTAAAAGGTTAGGGCGCTGGAAGTCGGATGTTTATAAGGGATATATTAGGAGTGATAAGTTGCATTAGTGGTAGGCGTCCTGCGAGTTTGTTGTTTCGGAATCCCAGGACCATAAGCCACCCGCCGTTAAAGGGGGATTGGAGTTCTTTTCACCTTTTTCCTCACAACATTTTTGAGGTTTGGTGTTGTTCACCTCCATCTGGGTCGCCTAAACAACTAAGTTTTTATCCTTCCCTGTTTCTCTTTAGCAGTTTCGTTAAAGATTATAGTAATATTGAATAAAATGTTCTTTGTTTTGTTGTTTTTTCTACAGGTTTTTTGTTTGACATTATCAAGCCGGGTGTGGATTGTGTGTTACTCATATATTTATTGGGCCAGTAGGCACAGGATGTCCAAGTTGTTCCCTTTTGAAGTGAGGTGGATAGGTTTAAGGGGAATGAGATGGAACAACCTATTAAGTGTGCTCTGGAACTTCGAAGAAAAATGGGGTGCCCCTGATTGTTTGGTGATACATTTAGGTGGCAATGATCTGGGTACATTTAAAGGTATAGAACTTATTAACGCCATAAAATAGGATTTTCAGATGATAATCACAGAGCATTGGCCTTTGGTTAAGGTGGTATGGTCAGAAGTGGTACCGTGTAGATTTTGGAGGGGCACCCAAGGGGGAGCGGCTTTAGATAAAGTAAGAAGGAAACTCAGTGCCCAACCTCCAGATATGTCATTAGTTTAGGTGGAAAAGTTGTTAAACACCCAGATTTGCATTACGAGTAGGAATATTTATATAGGTTGGATGGAGTGCATTTATCTGAGAGTGGTTTGGAGTTACTTGTCACAGCCTTATTGAGGTGTTGAAAGGAGGTTTGAGGTTTTAGGTTGTGGTGGCGGTTTTCGTAGTCTAGAGCCTCCGAATTTGGCGGAAAGCAGTGCTATTAGGCGGCTTAATTTAGCGCAGCAGAGCTTGGCTAGCATTTCCCCTTTGAGAAAAGGCGAGTCGGTCACTACCTCAGGGGAGGACCAGGTCACCATCTTATGGAGGGACCAGCACTGTGCTAATTAAGGGGAGATGGTTCTACCCAGGACGGATTGCGCAAGGGGCAGAAACTCCGCCCCATTTGTTTAAAAATTAAAGTTTTAAGCCATGGCCGAGTTGACACTGCTTTTTCGCCACCGGTGAATAATATTTTCAATTCTGATTAGATTTTAATAAATCTGGCTGTGACCTCCATTTTTTCCAATTTATACAGTTGTCTGTGTCATTATTTCTAGGTTTATTGGTTCTAGTTTGTGTAATAAATAAAACATATGGGTGACTTAAAAGGAACGAAAGACTGCATAGGATAGAGTGAATATAAGCACCCTGTTTGTTTATGTAACTAAGCTAGATAGATCTGGTTTTTGTGTTGATATTAGTTGATAGGTCATTGAAGTTTGTCAATCAAATAAGTTATCCAATGAGAAGGGCTTAGGTAGGTGGGTTATATTAGTTTATTTAAGTGAGGGCTGAGGTAATCTGATTCCTCTTGCCATTTTTGTGATCCCACCCGGCAATTTTAACTTCGGTATAAAAATTTAAAGTTTTGGTTTTCTTTTTTGAAACTTTACGTTGGAATAATAAGTTATTATTATTCCAGCAAGTGCGAGGCGCAGCGGGCGGAAAGCAGTGCTATTCGGCGGCTTAATTTAGCGCAGCAGAGCTTGGCTAGCATTTCCCCTTTGAGAAAAGGCGAGTCGGTCACTACCTCAGGGGAGGACCAGGTCACCATCTTATGGAGGGACCAGCACTGTGCTAATTAAGGGGAGATGGTTCTACCCAGGACGGATTGCGCAAGGGGTGGAAACTCCGCCCCATTTGTTTAAAAATTAAAGTTTTAAGCCATGGCCGAGTTGACACTGCTTTTTCGCCACCGGTGAATAATATTTTCAATTCTGATTAGAATTTAATAAATCTGGCTGTGACCTCCATTTTTTCCAATTTATACAGTTGTCTGTGTCATTATTTCTAGGTTTATTGGTTCTAGTTTGTGTAATAAATAAAACATATGGGTGACTTATGACAAAAGCACAAATAGCTTGCATATCTCAAATATAAGACAGTAAACAACATGACTATTTGTTTCATATAGAACAGATGTATAACAAAAACAAAACAAAAAAAACAAAAGAGGTTCTGTGCATTTTACAGGAACAAAAACAAAACAAAAACCAACATCAATAGTGAATCAAATAATAAGAGGTGGGAGGGAAGGATGGGTAAGACGAGGGTTACAGGTAAGTCGGTTTGTAAGCTGGAGCATTTGTACAATTTTGAGCAATTTTCTGGGGAGTTGGCATTAAGCAAGGTTCGCCGGAATCAGCGCAGTGTATTCACGTGTGGTCTTAAATGCAAGCCACGGATACCAGGTCAATGTATAAGTGGAGTGCTTTTCTAGAGCAGTGTGGTAGATATCCTCCATGTGCATGTAAAAGTCCGTTCTTTGACACCATTCCCAAATCGTTGGTGCTACTGTTGAGCGCCAGTGTACCGATATCACCACTCTCGCTGCGTTACTTAAATGTTTCAGTAGTGAGTGTTTATATCTGGTAGAAGGGATATCGGAGTGTGAAAGCAGCCAGAAGTCAGGTCCGCTGGGCATGGCACATCCTACTATTTTGGATGTCAGTTTTAGAATTTCATGCCAAAACGGGGTTATGAGGGAGCAATTCCACCAAATATGCATTAAAGTACCTCTGTCCCTTCCACATATCCAGCATAGAGGAGATACAGACAGATAGTATTTACGGAGTAGGGTGGGGCCCCTATACCACCTTGTTAATAGCTTGTACTGAGTTTCACTGACTTCCAGGCTGGTGGAACTTTGTGTTATCAGAGCGCATTTTTTTGTCCAGTCGATACGTATCCCCCTATGGACAAGATCATTATCCCAAGCCATGCAAAAAGAGGGGGTATCAGGAAATGTGCCCCCCAGGACCATCTGATAGACCTTGGAAATTACATGAGCAGGGGTCGAAACCTGCGTGCATAGTTTCTCAAAAGGTGTGAGTTCCCTACTGAGATTCAGGTCCTTTCCCTGTTATTGGACAAAATGTTGGAGTTGTAGGTAGAACCAAAAGTACCTGGGGGGCACACCCTCCGAATCGCATATATCTGAAAAGGATCTAAGTGTGCCTCGATTATACATCTGATATGCCCGGACTAGGCCAATATTTTTCCATCTGGTGGCTATCTCCCCCGACAACCCTGGAGAAAATACAGGGTTACCTAGAATGAGCAAGAAGGGACTTATTGGTTGTAAGGGCATATTTAGCCCTAATAGATTTCTAAATATCTTGGATAGGGCCCACTGTGGGGTGAATGATTTTCTCGATTTTAGGTAGCCATGGTATGTAACTGAAATTCTTTTGTGTTGTGTAAGATTCGAGTGTTAACCACTGCTTCCTGTTTGATTGCGGGCGTGTCCAATCTAGGTTTCTATAAAGTATGGAGACCGGGTAATAGGCCGAGATCAAGGGCAGTTGTTGGCCCCCTTGTGATTTACTCCTAGATAGGTAGTTGTGTTTGAATCTGGGTCTCCTTACCCCCAGACAAAGTGGCTGATTGCCTTATGGGTATCAAGAAAAAAAGGCATTTGTTTCCCCCAGCACCCTGAATGATAACCGTAACCAGATATAATTTCCACATAATAATAGAATTCAGAGATCTTCGTTACACATATTTGCGCAAATGTGTGAATAAGCCCCAAAGCCGCATCAAGGCATCTCTGTATATTTATGGGTATCAATCAAGAAGCGATGAGGAAGTTTAAGGGAAATTGTCTGGAAGATATACAACAGTCTGGGTAATACATTCATTTTAATTATGTTCATGCAGCCGAACCATGAAAATCTCTGCGTGAGCCATTGTGCCATCTCATGTTTAATCTTTTTCAGTAAAGGGTCATGATTGATGGTGGTTGTTTGCTGGAGGGAAGAGGGAATTAATACACCTAGGTATTTGACATGGGATGGGTGCCACTCAAAGGGGAAGGAAGCTTTTAGGGCCGAAGCTGCCCCTGTCAAGAGGGATATATTTAGGGCCGTGGACTTAGTGAAAATGATTTTGAAATTGGATAGCTTACTAAAGTGATTAAATTCCTTCATAAGAGTCGGAAGAGAGGTCATCGGGTTTGTCAGTATTGCGAGTAAATCATCAGCAAATAGGGCTAAGCGATGGTCTACATTTTCGATCTGCTGGCCTGCAATAGCAGGATTCTGTCTGATCGACCATGCCAGGACAAATAGCAGGGGTGAGAGCGGACATCCTTGTTGGGTTCCATTGGATATATTTATTGGATCAGACAGGGTTCCATTAACCCTAACCTACACCGTTGGAGCCCGATAGAGTGCAATAATTTTTTGGAGGAACATTTCACCAAGACCTAGTTTCCGTAATATTGCCTCCATAAAAGCCCAGTCTACGTGGTCAAATGCTTTCTCGGCATTAGTAGAGAGAAGCATCATTGGAGAGTGATGAGTTTGAGCATGCGCTATTAAGTCAAACACCCTAATGGTGTTGTCTCTTGCTTCCCTACCTGGTATAAAGCAGACTTGGTCTGGGTGAACAATCTCCAGCAGAAGTGGGCCCAGATGGTTGGCTAGAAGTTTGGCGTATAGTTTGATGTCTACATTCAATAATGAGATGGGTCTGTAGCTAGACAGGAGTGAGGGGTCTTTGCCCTCCTTTGGTAGCACAGTGATGTGGGCACCGAGGGATTGGCTAGAGAAAGGGTTCTCCCTTGAGACTGTATTGCAGGCTCGCAGAAGGAGTGGTACTAGTTTCTCTTTAAAGGCCTTATAATAGGTTATCGGAAAACCATCTGGTCCCGGGCTCTTGCCAGAGGGGGAGGTCCCTATGGCTGTGGTCAGCTCCTGTTCTGTAAAAGGGGCTTCTAGCACCTGGGCCATCTCTAAAGGAAGGCGTGGGAAAGAAACTGTTTGCAGGAATTTCTCCAGCTCTAGTTATGAGCCTCAAGGGCTTCAGATGTACGCTGCAATGACCGGTTATATAAGTTTGTATAATATTTGTGAAATATGGCCACTATGTCCTTGTTCCTGGCAATGTAAATTGTCATTAGAGTCTTTCAGTTTCGTTATAAATGTAAGAGACCTCTGTGCTTGGAGTGCCCGAGCCAGGAGCTTCCCTGGATTATTTCCCCACCTGTGATATTTATAACGGCACCATCTAAAGGCTCGACGGGTACCATCATCAAGTAATTTATTTAAAGAAGCCCATGCCTTTTGAAGTTCCACCAGTGTGTCGTGCGCTAGAGAAGTTTTATGTGTTTGTTCCAGTGTCTGTATTTTGGCTAGCAGAGCTAGACGGCACTCATTGTTTTTCTTTATAATATACGCACCCATCTGGATGCATTTACCCCTTAAAACACACTTATGGGCTTACAAAATAGTTACCGGTGACAGTCATCTGTAGTGTTAAGGGAAATATACTCCTTTTTAGCTGCCTCTAGTTGGGTTCTGCAGTCGGGGTCTCGAAGGATCTGCTCATTAAATTGCCATTGCCACTGTGCCGGTGGTGAATTTCATAGAGATAGCGTGTGTGTGATAGGGGAGTGGTCCGAGCCTACTATTTGGCCAATGGTAGCATCTAACAACATATCCAAATGCCTGTGGCTCATGTAGAGATAGTCAATCCGAGAATATGAGTTGTGGGGGTCCGAATAGAAGGTAAAATCCCTATCCGCTGGGTGAAGGAGACGCCATGAATCTATCAATTGAAAATCATGCAAGATCGACCTAAAATGCCTAGCTTGTTTCTGTGAGGTCCTAGATGTACCAGCGGAGGAGTCAATCACTGGTTCTAGTGTCCAATTAAAATCCCCTCCCACTATCAAGACACCCTCTATGTAATCCTCAATGGATTCCAGGCTACGTCTGAAAAAACTGTATCTGGTTTTGGTTAGGAAAGTAAAGATTAATAAATGTGGACACCTGTTGATCTATGGTGGCTTTAATCATCAACCCTCTACCGTCTCCCATTGATCTTTCTGTGACGTCACTGATCCTAAGGTGCTTAGCAAATAGGATAGCTGTCCCCCTCGATTTTGCGCCTGAATAGTTATTAAAAAAGCCTACTGGGAAATGGCAGGAGTGTAGACAAGGAGATAACCCTTTTTTAAAATATGTTTCTTGGAGAAATACAACCTCAGCTCTCTCCGTGTGTAGTGTGTGCAACAGTCGTGACTCGTGATCTCTTCTCAGGTATGTTTAAACCCTTTACATTATAAGACAATATTTTCGACTGTGCCATAGTTGTATAATGTGTGTGTCACCTGCATTATGATATAGCCAGGGCCGGTTTTGGGGCTTCTGGCGCCCCGGGTGGCATTAGGGGGCGTGGCTTCGTACAGGGGGCATGGTCATTTACACCCCCTATACAGACTGAAATGATGTGCGGTGCGCAATGACGTCATCGCGCACCGCACAGCAAAGGTCCTCTCCACGAAGGGAAACTAGATGCGTAGCATCTAGTTCCCTTCGTGGAGAGGCCCTTTGCTGTGCGGTGCGCGATGACGTCATCGCGCACCGCACAGTAAAGGACCTCTCCACGAAGGGAAACTAGACGCGTACGCGTCTAGTTTCCCTTCCCAGTGGCAGCGGGGGGCAGCGGCAGCAGGGGGGCAGCGGGGGGCACACAGCAGCAGCGGATCTTGCCCTGGTGCGGCGCCCTCCGGGAAGGCGGCGCCCCGGGCGGGCGAAAGTCCTGCTTACCCGTGGCAAGATCAGCTACTGGATATAGCTCCTGTCCCATATTGGGCCCAGAACCGATGGTTCCGTCTACAGTACCTAAATGGATAAGGTGAGGAGGGGGAGGGGGGGGTGGACAAGGAAAACACACAAGAGAAACAAAAACAAATATAGGCAGGTCTGGACAATTGTTAGTAAACATAGCACATAAAGTGACCCGAGATTCCGACGTGTTATGGTCAGCAAATGCATAGCAGGAAAACAAAAATAGCAACAGTGCTAATATAAATCAATTATACTCTGCATTTAGAGCCATGGGCATCTAAAAATGGCCCACAGTCACAAACATTTACGGGGTAAGAGGGGGGTAGTGAGTATGACATCGCTACATAACATCTTAAGAATTTAGAAAAATAAAGGTTGACTATAGTCGAAAAGCCATTGCAACAAGTATAAAGGTGTGGTCATAATAAGGATTAAGGCAACCTAACCAGTACAGAGAATAATCAGCAATGACGTTAGAACTGAATGATATCAGCTCCTAGCATGGCCACCAGAACCCCATTTTGTGGTCAGATCATGAAAAAAGGAGAACATTAAACAAACTAATAAAAATGTAACCCTCGATATGGCTCACACAATTATGGTTACTTATTCAAAGGTGAATTTAAACAAGTCAAGTGTCTTCACGTGATGACCCAGTCAGGTTTGTTCTTGAACGTCTTTGCGAGTGGCCCGCTTTTTTCTAGGCCTCTCTCTGTGGTTGGGCCGATGAAGGAGTTGTGAGGGGATCTAGCCAATTCGGCAAATTAATCACCGGGAGACCAAGAGTTTTACAGAAATGGGGGACATCGGTGTATTCCTGTAATGTGACATGGGTGCCTTCATGTGTCACCTGGATACTTAATGGAAATCCCCACCGGAATCTAATCTCCCATTTCTGACGGGTATCAGTAAGAGGTTTCAGGAGGCGTCTCTGTTGCAGGGTGTGCCATGATAGGTCTTGAAAAATCTGAACCTGGTGGCCTTTAAAGTCAATGGTAGATACCTGTCTAGATCGTCGCAAAATCTCTTCTTTTTCATGGAAATAGTGTAACCAACAGATGACGTTGCGAGGTCTCTCAGAGGGGGGCCTCTCTGGCGGAGAGCTCAGTGGGCCCTGTCAAATAGAATTTGTGAGTCTGTAGAGGTGCCCAGTATCTCATTAAATATTGTTGTTAAAGTGTCAATGATGCCTTGGTGAGGTATATCCTGAGGATGCCTTTAATTCGAAGATTATTTCGACAACCCCTATCATCCATGTCCATGAGTCTGCGTGTAGCATCCATAAGAGAGCGGGATTGACGCAATATCAGGTCATGCAGATCAGAGATTTTGGATTCAATACCGTTGGTATGTTCTTCCAGCATTTCCACTCTGTCACCTACTTGTGTTATATCCGTTTGTATGGCCGAAATTCTAGACTGGATAGAGTCTTGAATTTGTTTCTCCATTAACTGTAAATCCTGTTGAATATCCTGTCATGTCGGGAGAAAACGTAATTGTGCCAGGATGGTGGCCATGTAGGTGGTGTCAGCTCCAGAGGGTTTCATTGGAGTGGATGGACGCTGTTCCTTTGCAGTGCCACCTTTCATCTGGGCAACTGTTGCTGGGGTGGACTCAGGCAAAAGCGGATTTTGATCACTGATAGGAGTCTTGAATAAAGAGTGAAACGCTGTATTTTGTGAAGATTGGGGTGAGGATCTAGTATTTTTCCTTGAGTTGCGTCGCTTTGGCATGAGTCGGTACAAGCAGGATCGGTATCAGGCGAGCATTAATGGTATAGGAGAAATGGCTGAATGCAGTCAAGGTAGGGTCACACAAAACATTCCCCTCTGTCTGGCAAGGCTAAATCATGGTCATGGTGGAAGCAGTGACATAGGACGAAGATGATGCAGCCGCAGCTGAAAACAGAACATTTAGTATTCACGGCGTCCAGTAGGGAGTCTTGTGTGCCATCATAAACCTAGTTGTGGGTATGCACCATGTGAGGGAGCTCCGCAGTCAGGGAAATCACAGCCCTGATATATGTCTGAGCAATAAGTGAGAAAGCAACAGCAGAAACTGGAAAAATTATCCTCGGTGTAATCAGAACCTGGATAAGCTGCAATGCTTCTGAATGGGTTTTATTTCTGAGAGGGGAGCTGTTTTGCATAAAGAGATACAAGAGGGTGCTCTTGTCTATCTGAAGCAGAATCCTGAAATCAAAGCTGAAACCAAGGCAGGCTTGGACCCCAGAGTGATAGGGTTGATTTGAGTGGAGATATGTAGGGTCAGTTCCACGCTAGGAGTAGCCTAGCAACTCTCCAAGACCCCTGGTCAGGCTTGTCCCCCGGATTTATACAGGGCACAGTATGAGGACCCACTCACCAGCAATCAGAGGTCAGCCCGGAGGGGTGTCTGTGTGAAGCCTGGAGGGACCAATATGGTGGGTGTTCTGTCATGCAGGGAGGGCAGCAGCAGGTGACCCAATGCGGCCCCAGGGCCGGAGGCGGCAAGGAGTCTCCTCTGTGGTAAGAGCTGAAGGTGCCCGCCCTGATGGCGGCTTCAGCACGGCCTCAGAGCTGGAGGTAGCAGGGAGACGTCACAGCCGCAGGAGCAGTGGGCGCCCATCCAGAAGGCAGCGTGGCTTCAAAGCAGGGGGCAGCAAGGGGTCCCATCAGCCACAGGAGCCCAGAGCACTCTTCCAGGAGCCGTCAGGTAGGCCGAGGGACAGAGCGGGAGAAGAATCAGGTGCACCAGAAGTCCAGGCAGGGGAAGAAATTGAGGTCCCAGCTTATATATAAGAGACAGGCCGCAAACCGCAGAGAGGCATATAGCCTCTCCCGGCTCCACGAACCTCCCCTCCCGCAAGATGTTTGTATGTGGGCACTGTAGGACCACTGAAGGGGGTTTGTAGAGCGTGGCAAACTAGTTTGGGGGCCATTATACTGTATAATATAATCGTCAGGAGCTCCAATTCAGAATGTCCGTCCTGTATGGCTGCCAGGCCACACCCCCTAATTAAGATAAGCTGAAGGCTGCATAAGCCTGAGGCAATATAAGCGATCAACTTTTTGTGATTGGTTGTTAAATGACTAAGCAGTTGCTAGGCAGATCAGTTTCCCAGTTGGGTTTTTTCCTATTGGATTAGAGGGTTGTGCATCAGGATGGAGAGGAGGGTCTCAGTTTAGTATATAAGGGGTGGCCATTTTGCCAGACTTCCTCTTGCCTTCAGTTTTGCCCAGGAAGGATAAGTATCACACTGCTTGTCTTTTCTTTGCTATAGATTTGTGAGTTTTAGTTGCCTTCACTGGGCATTATTTAACAGCCTTATCTCTGTTGCTGTGTGCTTTGATTGTGGTGCAGACTGTCCCCTCACCCTCCTGTCATGCCTCGTCCTCGTCGCTCTGCTCCCCCTCCCAGGCGCCTCGTGGAGGCAGGGAGTGCCCTCCGCTCCCGCTCTCCGAGCGTCGCTCCCCAGAGTGGGCTTTCCCCTGCTGCGGACAGGCGGCGGGGGCGGGCAGTTACAGCCCGCTCCCCTGCCGCACGGAGACGGGCGGCCAGCGGCCGCTCGTCACGTGGTTCCGGGGCGCGCGGCTCGGCCGAGCCGCGCACCCCGGCGCTTGCAGCAGGACGGGCCTCTCCCCGCCCTCCAGCTCCGGTCTCTTCCAGTCCCCCTCCGTCCCCCACCAGCAGCCGCATGTCACAGGGCGCGGGTGCGCGCGACACGGCTGGGCCGCGTGACCCGGCGCTTCCGGCGGCAAGTTCGTTCACTCACCCTCAGCCTGGCACCGCGGACGGCTCCCTTCCTCCACCCTCGCTCGTGGCTCCCGGCGGCGTCCTGGTGGCACAGGACCGCCGCAGCAGAGCTGCGGGGGGGGAGGTGGGGTTTAATGTGCAGAGTGATATGAGCCCAGGGCAGCGGGTAGCGCCTCCCGCTGTCCCTGGGACAGTTCAGGACAGCACACTGCCAAATTACATCAGGGAGGCCAGCGCACCCCTGATGATTGGTGGCGACGCGGGGCCCCTGGTGTCCGGGACGGGGGACGTGGCGCCGGCTGCCGCCACGCCCGCCCCGGCTGCATCAGCATGGCAGGTTTTCCCCCCGGCATCAGAGCCCTGCTTGGGCGCCCCCTGGGCGTCGGCTGCCCCGCCGCCATGGGCGGCGCCCTCGCTTACAGGGTATCAGTCTCCCCACGCCCTCCACGGTCCTTTGCAATGCGGGTCCACGCTGGCGTCCGTATCGACGGCTTATTTTACGCACGGCGGGGCGCTCGCGGTAACAGCTCAGCAAGGCTACGCGGGGAGCCAGTCCTTCCCCGGGGGGTTTGCGTGGCCTCCGGCCCCAGCATTCCCGTTTGCCGCCAGTATGCCTTCCATGGGTTTCATGACCACGGCCGACACACAGTTTTCCCCGCGTGGGGCCAGCGCGTGCGCCGGCGGGCAGTCCACGTGGTCGGTCGGGGGACCCCGAGTCGCGGTGCCCATGCCGGCCTTTGCGGGCCTGCAGCCAGGACAGGCACCGGGCGGGGGGTATCAGGTGGCACAAGGTTGGCCCCCTCTCCCGGCGCCCCCTCAGTTCCTTCCGGCTTCATACGGAGGGGCAGGAGCAGGCGTCTGCCTGCCGCATGCGGCTTGGCGGCCATCTTACCCCGCGATTTTTGGCGCAGCAAGCGGGTCGGCCTTTACGCAGTCGATCGGGTACACCTCGGCGGGGGCCCCCTCCCTACAGTTGCCGGGCGGCCATCCGCCGCAGAGCGGAGGGGCGGTTCCTCCGCCGCCGCAATTGCGGGCAAGTGTTAATAATGTTCTGGTTCCCCCTGTGCCTGTGGTCCCCTCTTCTTCTCCCTCACAGGTCCCGCCTAGTTCGGGGGCTACAACCGGCATGAGGCGAAGATCACGGACAAGCGGGACGGCGAACGTGGAGGTACGGCCATCAGCGGAGGCGGGTGCAGCGGACGAAGAGGTTCCGGGTCCTTCGAACTCCGGTGAGCTAGATATTTCTTTACACGTTTCAACATGTAGTTCATCGTCTTCCAGCAGCATATCATCCGGCTCTCCGCGGCGCCCGCGTAAATTAGCTAGGCTCATCGCGCGGCGAATGGCTAATTAGGCGCATAAGGCGGCCGCTCCTGCGCAGGTGGTCCCTTCGGACCCTCCCCGTTTCGGCGAGATGGTGCATTGCGCCAACACGGCGGTTACAAGGGGAGTTCGCAAGCGCATGCGGGAAAAGATCCGCAAGGGGAAGTATGTGGACGTATTCACCCTTACGGAGGAAATGCGGCAGGGTTTTGAGGCAGCCAAGAAACCGGGCGGTATGGGGGAAAATGCGTTCCGCAATTTCCACCAGTGGCTGCGTGGGTTTTTGGTGTTCATGGTTTGCTACACGGAATCCCGTCCCGCGGAGTATGCCAATTTGGTGAAATATTTGTTTTTAGTACACGATATGTACTTAAAATCCAAAGGGTCTGCGTGGCGGGATTACGACGAGAAGTTTCGTCGCAATCAGGATGGCAACCCCATCCTGCCCGCGGGTTTTAAGGACGTTGAGGTGTGGTTGGAGGTCACGCAGCAGGTCAAACCCACCCCAGACGTCACGGCCAAGAAGCCCGGGGCGTCCGGGATGGCAGCTTCCCGATTGACGGGGAAAGGGAAGTGTTTCGCCTACAACGACGGTAAATGCGTCAAAGGAACGAGCTGTCGTTTTCGCCACTCATGCAGGGTGTGCGGATCCAATCACCCGGCCAAGGAATGCACCGCGTCAACAGGCAGTAAGCCTGCCTCTTCCACCGAGGCCGGTGGAATTGGCAAGTAAGGCCTTCTCCCCGATTATAGTTTCCGAGTTGCTGCGCTGGCTTGCGTTATATCCCGATCGGACGGCCGCATCGTTTCTCTCGGAGGGTTTTCAGCAGGGTTTTCGCTTGCCGATTCCGGATTCGGTGTATGTGGTTGCACGCCAGAATTTGAGATCGGCTCGTGAATTCCCGCAGGAGATCCGGCGGAAGGTCGACGGGGAGATTGAGCGAGGGCGCATGGCTGGGCCCTACGCCTTTTCCCCGTTGCCCTCCTTGTGCATTTCCCCAATAGGGGTGGTGCCCAAGAAGGCCATAGGCAAGTTTCGTTTGATACAGCACTTGTCTCACCCGCCGGGGGTGTCGGTCAACGACGCTATCCCGGAAGCCCAATGCAGAGTTCGATATCAATCGTTTGACGACGCGCTGCGCTTAGTGCGGGATGATGGTCCAGGGAGTCTGTTGGCAAAATTGGACGTGGAGTCAGCCTTTCGCCTACTCCCGCTGCACCCAGATTCCTTGCGGTTTCTGGGTTTCAAAATAGGGGGCGAATTCTACGTCGATCGGTGTCTCCCCATGGGCTGTTCTGTATCCTGCGCCTACTTTGAGTGTTTTAGCACATTTTTGCACTGGTGCGTCCAGACCGCCTCCGGGCAACCGGGGGTGGCTCACTATCTGGATGATTTTCTTTTTGTAGGACCCGGGGACAGTTCGGTCTGTGGGGACATTCTCTCGGTGGCCAGGTCGTTATTCTGCGCTTTAGGGGTACCTGTTGCGCAGGATAAGTGCGAGGGTCCTTGCACTTGTCTTAGCTATTTAGGTATCGAGATCGACACGGTGGGGGGGTGCTGTCGCTTGCCCGAGGATAAGGTGCAGAAGCTATTGGGTTTGATTACAGACTGTTTAGGAAAACGCAGGGTTCGGCTTAAGCAGGTGCAGTCCTTGCTTGGCTCTCTCAATTTTGCGTGTCGGATTATCCCCATGGGTAGGATTTTCTGTCGCAAACTTGAGCGGGCCACAGCGGGGACGGTTCGACAGAATCACTCCGTTTACCTGTCCCGCGAGATCAAGGATGATTTGCGGGTTTGGGTCTCTTTCCTGGTGTCCTTCAACAGGGAAGTGTTGTGGCCCGCTCCTTGTTGTTCCAGTGAGCAGCTGCAGTTGTTCACGGATGCTTCAGGCAGTCGGGGTTTCGGAGCGTTCTTTGCTGGCGCGTAGTGCGCTGTGGCCTGGCCGGCATCTTGGGTAACGCGTGGGTTTACCAAGAACCTGCTGCTGCTGGAATTGTTCCCAATCTTAGTGGCGCTGGAGTTATGGGCCGGACAGTTCGCAAATAGGGACATTTTGTTTCTTTGCGACAACCTAGGGGTAGTGCATGCGATAAATAATCAGCGTTCATCATCGCCGCAGGCCCTGCGATTACTAAGGCATTTAGTGCTAGTTTGTTTACAGCGTAATATTAATTTTAGGGCTCGCCACGTTCCCGGAGTTGACAATGGAATTGCGGATGCATTGTCCCGGTTCCAGTTTGACAAATTCAGGACGTTGGTTCCGGGAGCGGAGGCAGAGGGGTTACAGTGCCCACCTTCTGTCTGGCAGATGGTCGAAGCGGTTTAACGGCGTTGGCCAGGTGTGCACTGGCTCCCTCCACGCTACGTGCGTACGATGCTGCATGGCGGGATTGGTCAGCCTTTCAGAGTAGGTACGGGGTAGCAGGTGAGTCCTCGGCCGACGCCCTGTTGACCTTTGTTTGGGAGCATTACCAAAACGGTAGGTCAAAAGCGGCCATGGCTACTGCCCTTGCGGGCATCGCCTTTCACTCGCGACTCCACGGGACAACGGACCCCACGGGGTCGTTTGTCCTTTCCAGAGCGCTGAAAGGTTGGGCTAGGTTGCACCCGGCGCCCGAGGATTCACGTAGGCCTATAACGTTGCAGCTGCTAGCGGACTTGCTGCATGTGCTACCTCGGATTGCGTCCTCGGAATTTGAGGTGGCTTTGTTTAGTAGCGCGTATGCCCTGGCCTTTTTCGGGGCGTTTCGGGTGAGCGAGCTAGTGGCGAGCAGCAAGGCGTCCCGGGAATCGGGTCTGCTCTATGAGAATGTGCGCTTGCAGGAGGGCCTGTTGCTCTGTAGGATTGTGCGATCCAAGACAGATCAAACAGGTCGGGGTCGCTGGTTGTCCTTGGAGGCTCAGGAGGGTATGGGCGTTTGCCCGCTGCGGCTGACGCAAGAGTATGTGCGGTTAAGACCTCCGGGGGGCAACCAGTTGCTGGTACACGCGCAGTCGGACCCTCTGACGAAGTTTCAGTTTTCATCGGTGTTTAAGAAATGTTTAACGGCGTTGGGCTTGCAGGAGGCGGACTTCGGTACTCATTCCTTTCGGATTGGGGCGGCTACCCATGCGGCAGCCGCTGGTTCATCACCAGCGGCTATTCGGGAGTTGGGTCGCTGGAAGTCGGCCTCCTATAAGTCCTACGTCCGTATAGATAAGTTATAAGTGTGCCGGTTGCGCTAACCCAAAAACGTGTTTACTCGTCGGTTTTTGAACGCTTACCGTTCAGGAATCGAGGGTGTGAAGCGAATTTTTAAAATTTTTCCTCCGAGGGGGCCTAATTTCAATTGGCTGTTCTACCAAGGTCCACGGGAGGTTTTTTGAGTTTTCTCCTTCACTTGGGTTTAATTGGTTTACGTTGTGTTTCAGTTACAGATTATGTGCATAATCTGACATTAGGATATTTTCTTTTACAGCTGTCATCAATTTTGGAGACCACATATGGATGGTTGGTCATTCATACGTTTTTTGGGCAGAGAAACATCCCATGGCGGCTAGGGCGAATGAGATTTTTGGGTCCAGGCAGTTTAGATGGCTAGGTGTTAGGGGCATGTTATGGGGTGATTTGTTGCGCGTCCTGTTTGCACGGGAGCGCCGCTGGGGTCGCCCCAGTTGTATTATCATCCATCTGGGTGGTAATGATCTGGGCCGAGTGAAAGGCATAGACTTGATTTTGTCTATAAAGGCGGATGTAGTGGCTATACGTTGTCACTGGCCTGGGGTATGCATTGTCTGGTCGGAAATGGTGCCCCGTTTCCATTGGCGTGGTGCGGTGCGTTTCTCGGCGCTGGAGAAAGCACGCAAAAAGGTGAACTCGACGGTGTCTCTGTTTGTCAAGGCCATAGGCGGAGTGGCAATTAAGCATCCTCTGCTGGTGCTGCGGAACAGACAGTTCTATAGAGACGATGGGGTTCACCTTTCTCCGGAAGGAGTGCAGTTTTTTCTGGAAGATATTTTCGGTCTTTTTCGGTAGAGCTAGTTTGTTTCTGGTTGGTTAAGTTTCTGTTTGCGGATGGCGGTGGCGGTTTGGTAAACCTTGGTGGCGGGAAATCGCTGCCAACCAGCTGTCACACAGGCATAAGTGGTCATTGTGGAGCTCCCTCTTTAAATGGACGGCAGGTGTGTCCTTTTCTTGCGGTTGGATATTTAGACGTTCCCCTGCGGGAACCGAACGTTTGCCAGAGAAAGAGGGGTAAGGCCAGCACAATGCGGGTTATGCGGGAAGGAGGCGGGGTATGTGTACTCCCCTCCTTGGTTTGGTGGTTTCCATCTAGGTGACGGGTGCTGGTGGTTTGGCAGCGGTTTTCTGTTTTTGCCATCCTCCAAACTAGAGTTAATTATATATTCAATTTCAATTCTAATTCGGCCTCAATTATTAGTTTAAAGAGTTGGTCAGCGATTAATAAACATCGTCTGACCTTTAACTCCAGCTACTGTGTCCGTGTCTTTATTTCAGTGTGTGGTGTGGTTTTATTTAGTGATAAGCTAGCTTAAATACAAGGTTTATGTAATCACAATAAAGTTATGAGCGGCTTAGATAAGCTGAAGGCTGCATAAGCCTGAGGCAATATAAGCGATCAACTTTTTGTGATTGGTTGTTAAATGACTAAGCAGTTGCTAGGCAGATCAGTTTCCCAGTTGGGTTTTTTCCTATTGGATTAGAGGGTTGTGCATCAGGATGGAGAGGAGGGTCTCAGTTTAGTATATAAGGGGTGGCCATTTTGCCAGACTTCCTCTTGCCTTCAGTTTTGCCCGCCCGCCCTCCCAGAATGCGGATAGGTCTTGTTTTGCTGTGGGCTATTGAAAGCCAGATTGGCGGGAAATCGCTGCCAACCAGCTGTCACACAGGCATAAGTGGTCATTGTGGGGCTCCCTCTTTAAATGGACGGCAGGTGTGTCCTTTTCTTGCGGTTGGACATTTAGACGTTCCCCTGCGGGAACCGAACGTTTGCCAGAGAAAGAGGGGTAAGGCCAGCACAATGCGGGTTATGCGGGAAGGAGGCGGGGTATGTGTACTCCCCTCCTTGGTTTGGTGGTTTCCATCTAGGTGACGGGTGCTGGTGGTTTGGCAGCGGTTTTCTGTTTTTGCCATCCTCCAAACTAGAGTTAATTATATATTCAATTTCAATTCTAATTCGGCCTCAATTATTAGTTTAAAGAGTTGGTCAGCGATTAATAAACATCGTCTGACCTTTAACTCCAGCTACTGTGTCCGTGTCTTTATTTCAGTGTGTGGTGTGGTTTTATTTAGTGATAAGCTAGCTTAAATACAAGGTTTATGTAATCACAATAAAGTTATGAGCGGCTTAGTTAATTTGACATGACCTGTCCTTCACAAACCCATGCTGGTTCCCACTAATTATCTTTTAGCACCCCAAGTATGCCTAAATGCTATCCCTTAATATACCTTCCAATATTTTCCACACTATAGATGTCAGGTTTACCAGACTGTAATTTTCAGGATTAGATATAGCTCCCTTTTTAAATAGTGGCACTACATTGGCTATTCACCAGTCCCTAGGAACCGTGCCTGATATAATGAAAGCTTTGTAGATTAAGTATAATGGCCTTGCTATCTCTGAGCTTAGCTCCATTAGAACCCTTGGATGTAGCCCATCAGGCCCAGGAGGTTTACTAATCTTTATTTTTTGCAGTTGCTCGTCGACTTCATCCTCACTTACACAAGTTATACAGTATGTTTCTGGACATTAGGCGTAATTCAGAGTTGATCGCAGCAGCAAATTTGTTAGCAGTTGGGCAAAACCATGGCCCTCATTCCGAGTCGTTCGCTCTGTATTTTTCTTCGCATCGCAGCGTTTTTCTGCTTAGTACGCATGCGCAATGTTCGCACTGCGACTGCGCCAAGTAATTTTGCTATGAAGATAGTATTTTTACTCACGGCTTTTTCTTCGCTCCGGCGATCGTAGTGTGATTGACAGGAAATGGGTGTTACTGGGCGGAAACAGGCCGTTTTATGGGCGTGCGGGAAAAAACGCTACCGTTTCCGGAAAAAACGCAGGAGTGGCCGGGGAAACGGAGGAGTGTCTGGGCGAACGCTGGGTGTGTTTGTGACGTCAAACCAGGAACGACAAGCACTGAACTGATCGCAGATGCCGAGTAAGTGTGGAGCTACTCTGAAACTGCTAAGTAGTTTGTAATCGCAATATTGCGAATACATCGTTCGCAATTTTAAGATGCTAAGATACACTCCCAGTAGGCGGCGGCTTAGCGTGAGCAACTCTGCTAAAATCGCCTTGCGAACGATCAACTCGGAATGAGGGCCCATGTGCACTGCAGGTGTGGCAGATATAAAAATGTGCAGAAACAGTTAGATTTGGGTGGGGTGTGTTCAAACTGAAAGCTAAATTGCAGTGTAAAAATAAAGCAGCCAGTATTTACCCTGCACAGAAACAAAATAACCCACCCAAATCTAACTCTCTCTGCAAATGTTACATCTGCCACACCTGCAGAGCACATGGGGGTACATTTACTAAGGTGGGAGTTTTTTAGAACTGGTGATGTTGCCTATAGCAACCAATCAGATTCTATCTATTATCTTCTAGAAGCAGCTTGATAAATGTTAAGTAGAATCTGATTGGTTGCTATGGGCAACACCACTAGTTCTAAAAAACTCCCACCTTAGTAAATTTACCCCATGGTTTTGCCCAACTGCTAACAAATTTGCTGCTGCGATCAACTCTGAATTACCCCCATTATCCTTACTATTATCATGTTCTATTCCCACCATTGTTTCCTATCTAGTAAATACTGCTAAAAAGAATGTGTTCAATATCTCTGCTTTTTCACTGTCACTATTCAACAATTCGTCTAGTTTGCTTTTTAGAGGTCCTACGTTGTCTTTTTTTTTACCCATTTTCCATTTATATATTTAATAAACTTTTTTGGGTTTGATTTGCTTTCCTTAGCAATTTGTTTTTCATTTTCTATTTTAGCTGCTCTAATTTCCTTTTTGCACATTTTATTGCATTCCTTGTAGTAGTGGAAAGACTCCATATATGTGAGGCGCGTGATTGACAGCTGCAGCCATTCAGGGGTGGTGTTTTGGCATTGCGGGGGAGTGGTCTGTCCAACACAGGTGTGGCTGGACCGCTTTCAGGGCGGCTGCGCGACGTCACATACAGCCACTCTGAAAAAAAAAAACGGCACCGGACCACCTGCCAGCACAGCCAGGCTGTGCAGGAAGGGGTCGGCCTTAAATCAATGCATCCACAATTAAATTGCGGATGCATTGCGGGCTGGTGCCAGACACATGCTGGACGGCCTTGCTCTGTGCTCTTGCGGCCCCCAGCATGTGAGTAGATGGACACAGATCTTGCTGTGGATGCAAGATGAGCGTCCATCTCTGAATAACCCCCCATATCCCATTTAACTGTGTTTTTAAATACAAATTTCATTGTACAGTTTATTTGATTGCAGATTTTGTGCTGAGATTTTGCTGATTTTTTTTATTGTTGAAACTGCAGCTGTTCTTTCTGCTCTTCGAAGAGAGTATTGACTGCATAGGAGAGAAAAGAGTTAAACATCTGGGGAGGGGTTGACCTAGCTGTGAGGAAAGTACAGCCTTCTTTAAGGGGAGGGCTTGATATATATAGGGAAGGTGAAGCCATCTTAAGTCTCTTGGTGATCTGGTTTTGGTGAGTGCTGCAGTGCCAGCAAAACTTGTTTATTAGGTATTCGTGCTGTGTCACCAGGATATACTGTCCCCTCTCTTTTGTACTCTCCTCTCCAGCATCCCAGGGTGTCCCTCACTGTTTTGATCGAAACTAAAATATTGTGGCTGCTGTTATGTCCGCTCGCCCCCAGCGCGTGCTAAGGGCCCCGGCTCGGTTCCGTGGGTCGGACGGCCGAGCGGGCCCTGAGGCGGCGGTGGGCGGTGTGGGGGACGGGGCTCCGTCCCCTAGGGCCTTATCAGATGCGCCCACAGGCAGCGCTGGCGGGGCCCGGGCGGACTCGCCGCCGGGTGCCGAGTTGGGCACTCCGGCCAGATGTGGGCGGCGTGGGGGACCAGGGGTCCCTGCAGGCCGCTCGAGTGTCGGCGGGCGGCGGCCGTCCCCGCCGGGAGCCGCCGAGCCCGGGGTCATGGCGGGCGCGCGCGGGCGCGCCGCGGGGGGCGCCAGTGTGCAGCAGGCTCAGTCTCTCCTTCCCCGCCGCGGTCGGCTGTTCGGGCCGGGCGGGGGGAGAGGAGGTCTCAGGGAGCTGGCGGTCGCCGCGCGGGGACTATTCAGGAGCCTCGCGCGGCGGCTGAGCAGGGGGAGCAGTCCGGGAGGCCGTTGGCGGGTGGACGTGGGGCGCGCGCTCGAGGTGCGCGCGTGCCCACGCTCGCTCCGGGTGCCGCTGGCCGCGCACGTGCGCGCGCAGCGGCGCCAGCAGTGCACGGACCAACCTCTTCTTCTCCCCGGATGCCGGAGTTTCGGCAGGGGGAGAGACAGGTTGAGGGGGGTGCAGCGTGTGCCTCAGGGAGGCAGCGCTGGGAGCATGGTTAGTAATATAAATGATGGGGGCACAGCAGGAACGACAAGGGGTGGCCGCCAGCAACATGCGGGTGCACCCTCCGCTGGTCAGGTGACACGCGGGGGAGCACGCGCGGGGGGGGCAGCAGGTCCCTGTCAACGTCGCAGGACGCAGCGGTGCCCGCGGCAGGAGGGGTGACAGGGAATGGGTCAGCGGCCGCAGGGCCGCGGCCCGGGCAGCTGCGCGCGTCAGCAAGTCCTCCCCAGGATCAGGGGATTCTTCCCCTTCCCTGGATAGGGAAGGGGAAGGCTCGGAGGGGGAGAGCCACTGGGCCGGCCGGGGGGCTCTTGCCTTCGGGTTGGAGCATGAAGGGCGGGACCCCCGGGGCGCGTCGGGCGGTCAGGGGGCGCGGGCTCGCGCCCAACCAAGGACCGGTCGTCCTTTGGGCGGCGTTTCCGGGGGTCGTGCCGCATGGGATCCTCCTGGGGCCATAGCGTCGGCTCTGGCCACGGTGGTGCAGGCTCTTGGGCCATTGGCTTCAGTGGCCTCCCCCAGGGCAACGGCGGATTCCGGCCAAGCTGCGGGACGCAGGGGGTTAGGCAATGTCAGGGCATCAGCGGCGCAGCGAGTGGCACGAGCCTGCCGAGAGCTGGGGGCTGCCGCGGCGGAGCTGGAGCTAGGATCAGAACGTGAGCGGCAGGGAGGCTCGGCCACTGCGCATTCCACACGGGGTGCCCGGCGTGCGCCGCATGCGCGGACCGGGCCCTCTTTTGTTTTGTCTTCCACAGAGGACCAAGGTGAAAGGGACTCGGCAGGCTTCGCGGTGGACGATGATTGGAATGAAGACGACGAACAATCCGAGTCGGAGAGGTCGACGGCATCCGGTGAGTTGGTGCAGTCTTTATCAAATTCCGCCGCAAGCTCGAGTTCGCGTAGCTCTTCGTCCTCCTCCTCATCCTCCTCTTTGGCGTCGCAAACGTCCGACGCTGATAGTACTGCTAGGGCAAGGAAGGAGGCTGAGAAACTTGCCAAAAGGGCGGCAAAGCAACAGAAGAGGCGTAAGCGGCGCAGGCGAATTAGTGAAGAGGAGCGTAGGGCAAAGAAGAGGCGAGATCTGCCGGGGGTAGTGCGCTGCGAGTACACGGCAGTGATGCGGGGCCTGCGAGATAGCTGCCGCAAAAAGATACGTAGGGGTGACTTTGTAGACTTATTTGGTTTGACTAAGGCCATGAAGAAGGATTACAAAGCGGCGGCCGCTACGAAGGGCATGGGGGCGGAAGCTTTCAGGTCTTTTGATAACTGGCTGGCCGGATTTTGGGTGTTTGCGGCTTGCTATTTGGAGGACAGGCCGGAAGAGCACATGAATATCATCCGGTACCTTCATCTCGTGCACGACATGCAGCGCACATCCTCGGGTTCGGAATGGCGGCGATATGACCAAGAGTTTCGGGAGAAGCAGGACGGGTTACGGGTCATGGACTTCGGGTTCAAAGACGTGGAGGTCTGGCTCAAAGTGACCCGGGCATCCCAGCGGGAGGACGAGACCCAGAAACAGGGAACGGGGGGGTGCCGCGGGGGGTCGTCAGCGCAGGGAGCGGGCGCGGACGGGGGATTTGCCAAGACAGGCGGATTGGCCTTTCGCATGGGCGGGCGGTCTGCCCCTCGGGGGAAATGCTTCGCTTTTAACAGCGGAACATGTTCATTTGGCAAACAGTGCCGTTTTCGCCACTCTTGCCAGCAGTGCGGTGGAACCCACCCAGCCTCCTCTTGTTTCAAAGGGGGACGACAAGGCAATCGGGGGAAACAACCCTACCCTAAGCAGGCCGCGAGCGGGACCGCTCAGCAGGGCACCAACGCCAGTTAAGTTGGAAACTATGGGTAAATGGTTGGGTCTTTATCCTAATAAAAGGGATGCAAAGTTTTTGTTAGATGGTTTTAAGTTCGGTTTCCGCTTGCCTGTTGCAAGCGAAGTGTCCGTGCGTGCGCACAGGAACCTTCAATCCGCCCGAGCCTTGCCGACTGTGTTACGGGAAAAAGTAGATAAGGAGGTCAGGTTGGGCAGGATGGAGGGGCCGTTTAAGTCACCCCCGGTGGATGACTTGGTCATCTCCCCGGTTGGGGTGGTACCAAAGAAGACTCCGGGCGCCTTCCGGCTCATTCAGCATCTTTCTTACCCGCCAGGGGCGTCGGTCAACGACGCAATACCACCGGCTCATTGCTCGGTGGTGTATCAGTCATTTGACGAGGCGCTAGGTATGGTCCGCAGCTACGGGAGCGGGGCCCTCATGGCTAAGATCGATGTTGAGTCAGCTTTTAGATTACTGCCATTGCACCCGGACTCATTTCGTTTTATGGGTTTCCGGATTGGGGCGGAGTATTTCATCGACAAATGTCTGCCGATGGGATGTTCCGTTTCATGCTCGTTTTTCGAGCGCTTTAGCACTTTTCTTCATTGGTGCGTGGAGTCTGCGTCAGGCGGCCACGGGGTTGCGCATTACCTCGATGATTTCCTGTGCGCGGGGCCGGCTACTGGCACAAGATGCGGCGACTTGCTGTTTAGCACACGAGCCCTTTTTTACCACTTCGGTGTCCCGGTAGCCAGGGATAAAACGGAGGGTCCGGCCTCCTGTCTATCATTTTTGGGGATTGAAATTGACACCGTGGCGGGAGAGTGTCGCCTGCCCCAGGACAAAGTGTCAAAGCTCCGAGAAACTATTTGCCGTTTCAACGGCTCGCGTAAAGTCAAGCTGCGGCAGGCTCAGTCCTTGCTGGGCATGCTGAACTTTGCTTGTCGGGTGATACCGATGGGCAGGGTTTTCTGCCGGAAGCTCGAAAGGGCGACAGCGGGGTGTGCCAGGCCGCATCATTTCGTTCGATTGTCCTCTGAGTTAAAAAGGGATTTGGCCGTCTGGGCTTCATTCCTGGAGGATTTCAACGGGGTGAGCATATGGCAAGCGCCAGCCGTTGACAGCGAGAGTTTGCAGCTTTTTACCGATGCTGCAGGTTCCTCTGGATTCGGCTGTTTTCTGGAGGGATCGTGGTGTGCGGCATCTTGGCCGGCGAATTGGCATAGCGAGGGTCTTACAAGGGATCTGGTGCTGCTGGAGATTTTTCCCATTATGGTAGCGCTGGAAGTTTGGGGCGATCGGTTGGCTAACCGCAGCATAGTGTTCAGGTGCGATAATCTGGGAGTGGTACATGCGATTAATAACCAAAGGGCGAAATCGCTGGTGGTACTACGGGTTCTTGGACAATTGCTTTTGACTTGCTTGCGTAGGAACCTATGGTTCCGGGCGCAGCACGTGCCCGGGTTGGAAAACGAAATCGCAGACGCGTTGTCGCGTGGACAGTGGGAGAGATTTTGGGGTTTGGCTCCCGAGGCCGAAGAGCAAGGTTTTCACTGTCCCGGTTATGTTTGGCAGGTGATCGGACCGGACTGGAGGGTTTAGCGTTGCGGTCAATCGCGCCGGCCACGCTCAAGGCGTACGGACAAGCTTGGAGTGAATGGGAGGAGTTTGTCCGGGGGCGTCAGCATCAAGGTAAGAGTAGGCATCGGCTGATGCTTTCTTTTATGTGGCAGCTTTACGTTTCCGGTAGGTCACGAGCAGTGGTGTCGCGGTATTTAGCAGGCATTTCGTTTTTCTGCAAGCTGCGAGGCGTCTCTGACGTAACAAAAAGTGAAGTTCTGCGGAAAGCAATGAAAGGGTCGGCGCGAGTTGCGCCGTCGCCACCAGATAGGAGGCGGCCCATCGATGCGGCGTTGTTGCCGGCCGTAATCGAGGCAGTAGGGCGAGTCGCGTCGTCCAGGTTTGAGACGCTTTTGTTTAGTTTGGCGTTCTCAATGGCTTTCCAAGGAGCCTTTCGAGTTTCTGAGTTGGTAGCGCCTTCCAAGAGAGCGGACTCGCGTATGTTGGTCGGAGACGTGGTAGTGGGTGAGAGGTCCTTGCTGTGCAGGTTACGACGCTCCAAAACGGATCAAGTGGGGAGAGGGCGCTGGGTTACAATGGTTCCAGCGCTGGAGGAGAGCGTTTGCCCGGTGAGGCTGGCAATGCAATACGTGGTGGTGCGACCCGTTAAGGAGGGGTCTTGGCTGTTGCATTATGATGGGCTGCCAGTCACGAAATACCAGTTTCGATGGATGCTGAGTCGCTGTTTGGCGGGCCTGGGCCTCCCACCCACTGCTTTTGGTACCCATTCCTTTCGCATAGGCGCAGCGACGTCGGCTGCTGCGGCGGGTTGCTCCAGAACTGAAATACAGGCGGTGGGGCGATGGAAATCAGCAAGTTATAGACGATATATTCGCCCCGTCACATGAGAGGTCGGTTTGCGCTTGGTGCTTTGTTTAGATTGCAATATATCATGTTGTTACAGTTCTGTAAATTTATGGTGTTGTGCGTCTGTTGGTGTTACCCCTTTTTTTCTCCTACTCAGGGATTAGCTACTCGCCGTTGCTGGCAAGAGTCGGCAGCGGGGGTCTGGAGTTATTTGCGATTTTTTGCCTGACTTGACGGACTGAATTCTGGCCCTCATTCCGAGTTGTTCGCTCGGTATTTTTCATCGCATCGCAGTGAAAATCCGCTTAGTACGCATGCGCAATGTTCGCACTGCGACTGCGCCAAGTAACTTTACTATGAAGAAAGTATTTTTACTCACGGCTTTTTCTTCGCTCCGGCGATCGTAATGTGATTGACAGGAAATGGGTGTTACTGGGCGGAAACACAGCGTTTCAGGGGCGTGTGGCTGAAAACGCTACCGTTTCCGGAAAAAACGCAGGAGTGGCCGGAGAAACGGTGGGAGTGCCTGGGCGAACGCTGGGTGTGTTTGTGACGTCAACCAGGAACGACAAGCACTGAAATGATCGCACAGGCAGAGTAAGTCTGGAGCTACTCTGAAACTGCTAAGTAGTTAGTAATCGCATTATTGCGAATACATCGGTCGCAATTTTAAGAAGCTAAGATTCACTCCCAGTAGGCGGCGGCTTAGCGTGTGTAACTCTGCTAAATTCGCCTTGCGACCGATCAACTCGGAATGAGGGCCTCTAATCCATAATTCGGCTAATTTGGTCTAATCAGAGTCCCTCAGCAGGTCTTTACGTTTCACCTCCAGCTGAGTTATTACATGTGTTTCCCATTTTATACCCCCCCCCTTTTTTATTTCGTGTACTTTTATTTGATCTTCCCCCCTTGTGTCTTTAATTGCACTTCTAAATTGGCGACGAAACATGGTGCAGTCGGCTAGGCCGTGACAGCTGCATTAGCGAGTCCTAAAGTTTTCTTTTTTGGCAGATCCTTCAGTGTAAACAATTAATAAGCCTCTTAGTAATCAATTCTACCCCTCTTTTTCCCTTCAGGATGGTTTGAAGACAATTTGACCATTTGGGTGGTTGGCCACTCTTACATTTACTGGGCGGCCAGGTTTGTGGCATCGGAAGGGTCTCAGGCATTGTTTGGAAAACAGGGTGTCAGATGGCTTGGCTGGCGCGGAATGATGTGGGGTGAGCTAAGGAGTAGGTTAGTGAGTCAGGCCAGCAAGCATGGAGTCCCTAAGGTTTTGGTTGTCCATCTAGGTGGCAACGACTTGGGGAAGAGGACATCCTTGGATCTGCGGTGGGCCATGATACAGGATCTGGCAGGTGTGACCGCGGCATGGAACAACTGTGTGTTGGTTTTTTCCATGATGGTGCCAAGATTGTGTTGGAGGGGTGTGGCGGATGGTCGCCAGATTGATGAGGCCCGGAAAAAGGTGAACGGAGCGGTGGCAAAGTGGGTGCTGTCCCACGGTGGGAGGGTGGTTCGCCACCCGAGGATACGGTTCAGAGACAGCCACCTTTTCCGGCGCGATGGAGTACATCTATCCGATGAGGGGATGATGTTTTTTCTGGAGGATCTAGGTTTCGCTTTGCAGGAGTTAGGGTAGGTTTATGGTGGCGGTGCGAAAGACTGTGAGGATGAGTCTTTCGCTGTTGGCGGAAAAGAACGGCAGTTTCGTATTGTAGAGAAAACTGTAGTGTTTTACAGTTTGTTGTGGTTTAGGTGCACTCACCTCCATCGACTTATGGCCGCTTGACCACCCATCCGGGAAGGCAGCGGCAGGGCACCCAGGAGCGGTGGGTAGTCACTGTGGGGGTTGAGTTGTCACCTATTACCGGTTTATGGTAAGTTTTTAGTAATTTTATAGGGTTGAGTTATTTAAGTTTAATTTAGATTAAGTGAGCCGTTCTTTTGGGCCGCCACCATATGCCAGCTGGAGCGGCATATTAAATTAATCTCTTTATTACAGGTTTCCTAATGGTTAGGGACAAATAAATAGCTAGCAATTTTCTGCCAAAATTCAAGTCTCAGTGTCGTTATTTCTGGTTATGGTTATGAATGCTTTACTTTCAAAGAAAGGGGTACACCAAATATCACTAAGATGTTTAGAAGAGAGTATTGACTGCATAGGAGAGAAAAGAGTTAAACATCTGGGGAGGGGTGGACCTAGCTGTGAGGAAAGTACACCCTTCTTTAAGGAGAGGGCTTGATATATATAGGGAAGGTGAAGCCATCTTAAGTCTCTTGGTGATCTGGTTTCCCACCCTCCCGCCCTGGTAGTTGGAAATTGTGGCACGTGGTGCTTTGGCTCTAAATTGTTGGCTGTTTTCGTTGGCTATTTATTGGCGGAAAAGAACGGCAGTTTCGTATTGTAGAGAAAACTGTAGTGTTTTACAGTTTGTTGTGGTTTAGGTGCACTCACCTCCATCGACTTATGGCCGCTTGACCACCCGTCCGGGAAGGCAGCGGCAGGGCACCCAGGAGCGGTGGGTAGTCACTGTGGGGGTTGAGTTGTCACCTATTACCGGTTTATGGTAAGTTTTTAGTAATTTTATAGGGTTGAGTTATTTAAGTTTAATTTAGATTAAGTGAGCCGTTCTTTTGGGCCGCCACCATATGCCAGCTGGAGCGGCATATTAAATTAATCTCTTTATTACAGGTTTCCTAATGGTTAGGGACAAATAAATAGCTAGCAATTTTCTGCCAAAATTCAAGTCTCAGTGTCGTTATTTCTGGTTATGGTTATGAATGCTTTACTTTCAAAGAAAGGGGTCCACCAAATATCACTAAGATGTTTATCCAGTCTTAACAATCTGTATCTTTTCACTATGTTACAAATAATAAGTACATTGTGCTATAGTGATGACGATAGCCTAGGTACTGTAGCCAGAGACTATGCTATATTACTAAAAGAAACACCGGATATGAAGCAGTAAAACACTACTTTGTGGATACACCATGAGTTGCTCACAGACTACAATTTCAAATAATAAAAAAAATGTTAGCACTGAAAACTAATAAAAAATATTTCAATTTTGGTAATACTGATAATAGATAATGTCTTAGGACATAAAGAAACACTTTTGCCATAATAACACAACACCTTTAAAATACATCAGAGACTGGGAAACCAGCAAGGCAATTTGGCATACTTATAAAGCTTACAAAACAGAGCGGGGGATGTATCAAGTAGTGTAAAGAGTAGATAAAGTTGCCCATAGCATCCAATAAGCTTCTATCTATCATTTTATAGAATGTACAGTACTTGGCAACTGCTACCTGTAAGCTGATTGGTTGCTGTGTACTTCTCCATTCTTTACCCTGTTTGATACATCTCCCCCCAGTCTTTTCATTAGATCAAAGAGGCTTTTTTAACACCCCAATTAATAATGCATTCTCACAATAACATATCTCTGTAAAATAAAATCTTCATCTACTGAAAAAAATGTGTGTATCTCTCTCTCTCACCTTCTATATGTATATACAAACTGAAGGGGACACTCAGGTAAATAAGCACAAGACAAACCAGGATAATGCCAATGTTTCAATGTTTAGCACCTCAGGGATACAGGGCCGTCTTTTCGTATGGGCTCAATGGGCTCTTGCCCAAGGGCCCCAGGAGTATAAGGGCCCTAGGCTGATAGCTGAGGGTCCCCTATTTCCAGGGGTACCAGATTTTTGAAAATCGGCCTTGGGGAACCGGAGATATCCAACGTGAAAGCAGTGGTCCCCATCCGAGCCTGTTAATTGCTCTTCCCAGCCAGATATCTCAGGTTCTGTCTGATTTAGAGTTTTTATGAGGGTATAATCCAAAAGCTGGGACTCTCCCCTTTTGCTGGACGTTGGCAGCTTGTCTCTACTGTGCCCAGAACCAGAGATATCAGCCTTCCAGCAGCTGGTCCCTGCTCCAGCTCCACGCGCCTGGTATACAGTTTTATATATTCATTGGAGGATTGCTCTGGCTCCTGACCTCTGATCCCCAAGTCCCAGAACCTCCTGAAAGGTGGGACTCTCAAGTTTTTTATCCCATTCAAAACTAAGAAATATATTTTCAGGAACTGGAGATATCTGTAGTAAAGCAAGCTGCCCTCCCACCAGAAAATTATGAATATTAAGCCCACTCCACTATCCACCCCTCCCCTACGTATTAAACACCCCCTACCACCCCGGAAGTCATGTACCGGGGCCCCTTCATTCAGCCCAATGCCCTCTTCTACAGTTTAGTGTTCTCCCTCCCGCCCCATCTGTGCAGTAAAGGAGCAATTAGCAGAAATTACTGCTCCAGGTCCTACATGCTGAGCGGAAGATAGAACACCCCCTACCACCCACGGGAGATCAAAGCTGCCGCTGATAGCACCCCCCACCCCTACCGCTGGAGGATGGGTAGGGGGCCCAATGCATTGCTGTGCCCAGGGGCCTACACTGCCGTTAAGACGGCCCTGCAGGGATACCTGAGCTAAACATTGAAATGTTGGCATTATCCTTTTGTGTCTTGTGCTTATTTACCTGAGTGCCACCATGACTTCATAAATGTATGGGTTCTAATACTGGGGTACTTAAGGAGGGCACCGGGGACGCTGCTTTCTATTAATGCGAGTGCCTCCCAATCCGCTATATATATTGTAGAATGAGTAGGGTACATCCTGCAAATTGTAAGCCTCTATTTGATCAAATGCAAATTATAATGTTTAGCCAATAAGGTTATTAAAATGAGTCAGCATAAAGCTAAAGTTTGACACAAAGGCTGCCATGTTTACCCTTCCTGTGAACTCCAGAAGTGCGGCAATGGGCAATGAGAACCCCGATGAGCGACTCCACTCCAGGTGTACTGATTAAGGTGTGACTACTTAGAAGGGGTAAGTTGTTTATGTATCATGTTTGTTTTATTAGTATGTGGTCCTGAGAAAGGGGTGATTGCCCTGAAAATGTTAGACCCATGTGTGAAGTTTAATACAGTAATTTGCAATCTTTGACTGTCTCAGAGTGTTGATCATTACATTTGTATGATTTGAGCTCCTGAGCAAGTTGTCATTTTGTGGAGTGACGGCAGATGTTGTGTATATATTAGAGATGTGCACTTGAAATTTTTCGGGTTTTGTGTTTTGGTTTTGGGTTCGGTTCCGCGGACGTGTTTTGGGTTCGACCGCGTTTTGGCAAAACCTCACCAAATTTTTTTTGTCGGATTCGGGTGTGTTTTGGATTCGGGTGTTTTTTTCAAAAAACCCTAAAAAACAGCTTAAATCATAGAATTTGGGGGTCATTTTGATCCCAAAGTATTATTAACCTCAAAAACCATAATTTCCACTCATTTTCAGTCTATTCCTCACACCTCACACCTCACAATATTATTTTTAGTCCTAAAATTTACACCGAGGTCGCTGGATGACTAAGCTAAGCGACCCAAGTGGCCGACACAAACACCTGGCCCATCTAGGAGTGGCACTGCAGTGTCACGCAGGATGGCCCTTCCAAAACACACTCCCCAAACAGCACATGACGCAAAGAAAAAAAGAGGCGCAATGAGGTAGCTGTGTGAGTAAGCTAAGCGACCCTAGTGGCCGACACAAACACCTGGCCCATCTAGGAGTGGCACTGCAGTGTCACGCAGGATGGCCCTTCCAAAAAACACTCCCCAAACAGCACATGACGCAAAGAAAAAAAGAGGCGCAATGAGGTAGCTGTGTGAGTAAGCTAAGCGACCCTAGTGGCCGACACAAACACCTGGCCCATCTAGGAGTGGCACTGCAGTGTCACGCAGGATGGCCCTTCCAAAAAACACTCCCCAAACAGCACATGACGCAAAGAAAAAAAGAGGAGCAATGAGGTAGCTGTGTGAGTAAGCTAAGCGACCCTAGTGGCCGACACAAACACCTGGCCCATCTAGGAGTGGCACTGCAGTGTCACGCAGGATGGCCCTTCCAAAAAACACTCCCCAAACAGCACATGACGCAAAGAAAAAAAGAGGCGCAATGAGGTAGCTGTGTGAGTAAGATAAGCGACCCTAGTGGCCGACACAAACACCTGGCCCATCTAGGAGTGGCACTGCAGTGTCACGCAGGATGGCCCTTCCAAAAAACCCTCCCCAAACAGCACATGACGCAAAGAAAAAAAGAGGCGCAATGAGGTAGCTGTGTGAGTAAGCTAAGCGACCCTAGTGGCCGACACAAACACCTGGCCCATCTAGGAGTGGCACTGCAGTGTCACGCAGGATGGCCCTTCCAAAAAACACTTCCCAAACAGCACATGACGCAAAGAAATAAAGAGGCGCAATGAGGTAGCTGTGTGAGTAAGCTAAGCGACCCTAGTGGCCGACACAAACACCTGGCCCATCTAGGAGTGGCACTGCAGTGTCACGCAGGATGGCCCTTCCAAAAAACACTCCCCAAACAGCACATGACGCAAAGAAAAAAAGAGGCGCAATGAGGTAGCTGTGTGAGTAAGCTAAGCGACCCTAGTGGCCGACACAAACACCTGGCCCATCTAGGAGTGGCACTGCAGTGTCACACAGGATGGCCCTTCCAAAAAACACTCCCCAAACAGCACATGACGCAAAGAAAAAAAGAGGCGCAATGGGGTAGCTGTGTGAGTAAGCTAAGCGACCCTAGTGGCCGACACAAACACCTGGCCCATCTAGGAGTGGCACTGCAGTGTCACGCAGGATGGCCCTTCCAAAAAACACTCCCCAAACAGCACATGACGCAAAGAAAAATGAAAGAAAAAAGAGGTGCAAGATGGAATTGTCCTTGTGCCCTCCCACCCACCCTTATGTTGTATAAACAGGACATGCACACTTTAACCAACCCATCATTTCAGTGACAGGGTCTGCCACACGACTGTGACTGAAATGACGGGTTGGTTTGGACCCCACCAAAAAAGAAGCAATTAATCTCTCCTTGCACAAACTGGCTCTACAGAGGCAAGATGTCCACCTCATCATCATCCTCTGATATATCACCGTGTACATCCCCCTCCTCACAGATTATCAATTCGTCCCCACTGGAATCCACCATCTCAGCTCCCTGTGTACTTTGTGGAGGCAATTGCTGCTGGTCAATGTCTCCATGGAGGAATTGATTATAATTCATTTTAATGAACATCATCTTCTCCACATTTTCTGGAAGTAACCTCGTACGCCGATTGCTGACAAGGTGAGCGGCGGCACTAAACACTCTTTCGGAGTACACACTTGTGGGAGGGCAACTTAGGTAGAATAAAGCCAGTTTGTGCAAGGGCCTCCAAATTGCCTCTTTTTCCTGCCAGTATAAGTACGGACTGTCTGACGTGCCTACTTGGATGCGGTCACTCATATAATCCTCCACCATTCTTTCAATGGGGAGAGAATCATATGCAGTGCCAGTAGACGACATGTCCGTAATCGTTGTCAGGTCCTTCAGTCCGGACCAGATGTCAGCATCAGCAGTCGCTCCAGACTGCCCTGCATCACCGCCAGCGGGTGGGCTCGGAATTCTGAGTCTTTTCCTCGCACCCCCAGTTGCGGGAGAATGTGAAGGAGGAGATGTTGACAGGTCGCGTTCCGCTTGACTTGACAATTTTCTCACCAGCAGGTCTTTGAACCCCAGCAGACTTGTGTCTGCCGGAAAGAGAGATCCAAGGTAGGTTTTAAATCTAGGATCGAGCACGGTGGCCAAAATGTAGTGCTCTGATTTCAACAGATTGACCACCCGTGAATCCTTGTTAAGCGAATTAAGGGCTCCATCCACAAGTCCCACATGCCTAGCGGAATCGCTCTGTGTTAGCTCCTCCTTCAATGTCTCCAGCTTCTTCTGCAAAAGCCTGATGAGGGGAATGACCTGACTCAGGCTGGCAGTGTCTGAACTGACTTTACGTGTGGCAAGTTCAAAGGGCAGCAGAACCTTGCACAACGTTGAAATCATTCTCCACCGCGCTTGAGACAGGTGCATTCCACCTCCTATATCGTGCTCAATTGTATAGGCTTGAATTTATTTTTTTGCTCCTCCTCCAACCTCTGAAGCATATATAGGGTTGAATTCCACCTCGTTACCACTTCTTGCTTCAGATGATGGCAGGGCAGGTTCAGGCGTTTTTGGTGGTGCTCCAGTCTTCTGTACGTGGTGCCTGTACGCCGAAAGTGTCCCGCAATTCTTCTGGCCACCGACAGCATCTCTTGCACGCCCCTCTCGTTTTTTAAATAATTCTGCACCACCAAATTCAAGGTATGTGCAAAACATGGGACGTGCTGGAATTTGCCCATATTTAATGCACACACAATATTTCTGGCGTTGTCCGATGCCACAAATCCACAGGAGAGTCCAATTGGGGTAAGCCATTCCGCGATGATCTTCCTCAGTTGCTGTAAGAGGTTTTCAGCTGTGTGCGTATTCTGGAAACCGGTGATACAAAGCGTAGCCTGCCTAGGAAAGAGTTGGCGTTTGCGAGATGCTGCTACTGGTGCCGCCGCTGCTGTTCTTGCGGCGGGAGTCCATACATCTACCCAGTGGGCTGTCACAGTCATATAGTCCTGACCCTGCCCTGCTCCACTTGTCCACATGTCCGTGGTTAAGTGGACATTGGGTACAGCTGCATTTTTTAGGACACTGGTGACTCTTTTTCTGAGGTCTGTGTACATTTTCGGTATCGCCTGCCTAGAGAAATGGAACCTAGATGGTATTTGGTACCGGGGATACAGTACCTCCAACAAGTCTCTAGTTGGCTCTGCAGTAATGATGGATACCGGAACCACGTTTCTCACCACCCAGGATGCCAAGGCCTCAGTTATCCGCTTTGCCGCAGGATGACTGCTGTGATATTTCATCTTCCTCGCAAAGGACTGTTGGACAGTCAATTGCTTGGTGGAAGTAGTAAAAGTGGTCTTACGACTTCCCCTCTGGGATGACCATCGACTCCCAGCAGCAACAACAGCAGCGCCAGCAGCAGTAGGCGTTACACGCAAGGATGCATCGGAGGAATCCCAGGCAGGAGAGGACTTGTCAGAATTGCCAGTGACATGGCCTGCAGGACTATTGGCATTCCTGGGGAAGGAGGAAATTGACACTGAGGGAGTTGGTGGGGTGGTTTGCGTGAGCTTGGTTACAAGAGGATGGGATTTACTGGTCAGTGGACTGCTTCCGCTGTCGCCTAAAGTTTTTGAACTTGTCACTGACTTATTATGAATGCGCTGCAGGTGACGTATAAGGGAGGATGTTCCGAGGTGGTTAACGTCCTTACCCCTACTTATTACAGCTTGACAAAGGCAACACACGGCTTGACAAATGTTGTCCGCATTTCTGTTGAAATAATTCCACACCGAAGAGCTGATTTTTTTGGTATTTTCACCAGGCATGTCAATGGCCCTATTCCTACCACGGACAACAGGTGTCTCCCCGGGTGCCTGACTTAAACAAACCACCTCACCATCAGAATCCTCCTTGTCAATTTCCTCCCCAGCGCCAGCAACACCCATATCCTCCTCATCCTGGTGTACTTCAACACTGACATCTTCAAACTGACTATCAGGAACTGGACTGCGGGTGCTCCTTCCAGCACTTGCAGGGGGCGTGCAAATGGTGGAAGGCGCATGCTCTTCACGTCCAGTGTTGGGAAGGTCAGGCATCGCAACCGACACAATTGGACTCTCCTTGTGGATTTGGGATTTCGAAGAACGCACAGTTCTTTGCTGTGCTTTTGCCAGCTTGAGTCTTTTCATTTTTCTAGCGAGAGGCTGAGTGCTTCCATCCTCATGTGAAGCTGAACCACTAGCCATGAACATAGGCCAGGGCCTCAGCCGTTCCTTGCCACTCCGTGTGGTAAATGGCATATTGGCAAGTTTACGCTTCTCCTCCGACAATTTTATTTTAGATTTTTGAGTCCTTTTTTTACTGATATTTGGTGTTTTGGATTTTACATGCTCTGTACTATGACATTGGGCATCGGCCTTGGCAGACGACGTTGATGGAATTTCATCGTCTCGGCCATGACTAGTGGCAGCAGCTTCAGCACGAGGTGGAAGTGGATCTTGATTTTTCCCTATTTTTGGAACCTCAACATTTTTGTTCTCCATATTTTAATAGGCACAACTAAAAGGCACCTCAGGTAAACAATGGAGATGGATGGATACTAGTATACTTATGGATGGACGAGCGACTGCCGACACAGAGGTAGCTACAGCCGTGGACTACCGTACTGTGTCTGCTGCTAATATAGACTGGATGATAATGAGATAAAAATAAAATATATATATATATCACACTAGTACTGCAGCCGGACAGGTATATATATTATGTAATGACGGACCTGCTGGACACTGTCTGTCAGCACTGCAGACTCCTAAAGTAAGCTACTAGTATCAAGAAGATAGAAAAAAAAACCACGGGTAGGTGGTATACAATTATGGATGGACGAGCGACTGCCGACACAGAGGTAGCTACAGCCGTGGACTACCGTACTGTGTCTGCTGCTAATATAGACTGGATGATAATGAGATAAAAATAAAATATATATATATATCACACTAGTACTGCAGCCGGACAGGTATATATATTATGTAATGACGGACCTGCTGGACACTGTCTGTCAGCACTGCAGACTCCTAAAGTAAGCTACTAGTATCAAGAAGATAGAAAAAAAAACCACGGGTAGGTGGTATACAATTATGGATGGACGAGCGACTGCCGACACAGAGGTAGCTACAGCCGTGGACTACCGTACTGTGTCTGCTGCTAATATAGACTGGATGATAATGAGATAAAAATAAAAAATATATATATATATATCACACTAGTACTGCAGCCGGACAGGTATATATATTATGTAATGACGGACCTGCTGGACACTGTCTGTCAGCACTGCAGACTCCTAAAGTAAGCTACTAGTATCAAGAAGATAGAAAAAAAAAACACGGGTAGGTGGTATACAATTATGGATGGACGAGCGACTGCCGACACAGAGGTAGCTACAGCCGTGGACTACCGTACTGTGTCTGCTGCTAATATAGACTGGATGATAATGAGATAAAAATAAAATATATATATATATCACACTAGTACTGCAGCCGGACAGGTATATATTATGTAATGACGGACCTGCTGGACACTGTCTGTCAGCACTGCAGACTCCTAAAGTAAGCTACTAGTATCAAGAAGATAGAAGAAAAAAAACACGGGTAGGTGGTATACAATTATGGATGGACGAGCGACTGCCGACACAGAGGTAGCTACAGCCGTGGACTACCGTACTGTGTCTGCTGCTAATATAGACTGGATGATAATGAGATAAAAATAAAATATATATATATATATATCACACTAGTACTGCAGCCGGACAGGTATATATTATGTAATGACGGACCTGCTGGACACTGTCTGTCAGCACTGCAGACTCCTAAAGTAAGATACTAGTATCAAGAAGATAGAAGAAAAAAAACACGGGTAGGTGGTATACAATTATGGATGGACGAGCGACTGCCGACACAGAGGTAGCTACAGCCGTGGACTACCGTACTGTGTCTGCTGCTAATATAGACTGGATGATAATGAGATAAAATTAAAATATATATATATATCACACTAGTACTGCAGCCGGACAGGTATATATTATGTAATGACGGACCTGCTGGACAGTGGACACTGTCTGCAGAATGCGTTTATAAAAACACCACACGACGAGTGTTTAACTTTTTCAGGCAGACAATCACAATATACTGGTGGTCAGCAGACAATCACAATATACTGGTGGTCAGTGGTCACTGGTCAGTCACACTGGCAGTGGCACTCTGGCAGCAAAAGTGTGCACTGTACTTAAAATATGTACTCCTGCTATAACTGCTCCCCAGTCTCCCCCACAATTAAGCTGTGTGAGCAGTGAGCACTCAGCACAGTCAGATAATGATATACATTATTACATATGATGCAGCACACTGGGCTGAGCACAGATATGGTATGTGACTGTGTCACACTGTGTATCGTTTTTTTTTCAGGCAGAGAACGGATTAATTAAACTGGTGGTGGTCACTGGTCACACTATCAGCAAGTAGTACTCCGTCCTAAGCAGACAATCACAATATACTGGTGGTCAGTGTGGTCACTGGTCAGTCACACTGGCAGTGTGGCACTCTGGCAGCAAAAGTGTGCACTGTACTTAAAATATATTATTTATGTACTCCTGCTCTAACTGCTCCCCAGTCTCCCCCACAATTAAGCTGTGTGAGCAGTGAGCACTCAGCACAGTCAGATATACAGTATTACATATGATGATGCAGCACACTGAGGCTGAGCACAGATATGGTATGTGACTGTGTCACACTGTGTATCGGTTTTTTTCAGGCAGAGAACGGATTAATTAAACTGGTGGTCAATGGTCACACTATCAGCAAGTAGTAGTACTCCAGTCCTAATATGCTCCCCAAAATTAGTAAATACTAAATAGTGTCTCTAACTCTCTACTCTCTTCTCTATAAACGGAGAGGACGCCAGCCACGTCCTCTCCCTATCAATCTCAATGCACGTGTGAAAATGGCGGCGACGCGCGGCTCCTTATATAGAATCCGAGTCTCGCGATAGAATTCGAGCCTCACGAGAATCCGACAGCGGGATGATGACGTTCGGGCGCGCTCGGGTTAGCCGAGCAAGGCGGGAAGGTTCGAACCTGCCTCGGACCCGTGTAAAAAGGCTGAAGTTCGGGGGGGTTCGGATTCCGAGGAACCGAACCCGCTCATCACTAGTATATATATATATATATATATATACAGAGCCGGCCATAGGCAAACTAGGCAATTGCCTAGGGCATTTGATATGCCTAGGGGCATCAGCAGCTTCTGCTGATAAAAATGATATGCGGCATGCCTATATTCTATATGTAGCATTTCATATACAGATACAGCCACAGTCTCACACAGTATATAGGCATGCTGCATATCAGTTTAATCAGCAGAATCTGCTTGTGCATCCTAGCCACATAGCAATGCAAATAAGATGCATTTTCATAAAAAAAAGTGCCCGACGTTAGCATTGAGGCAAGATCTAGGAGGACACATCTGTATCCAAGCAGAGGTCACAGTGTTAGTGGCAGTGTGAGTGCTGTGTGCATGTGAGTGGGTTGGTTGTGCAGTAGTGTTCGGAATATGTGTAAGGAGCAGAGGCAGAACTCTGGGAGGCAACGGAGTCATCTGCCGCCGGGCTCCTGCTCTGAAGGGGGCACCTCTCCTCCCATTCTGTGACACCATTGAATTAAGTTAATTGATAGCTGCCGCTGTCTTTTCAGTGTCCGACTTCCTCACTGGTCCCTGCACCTTACAAATCACACCCTCTTTATTATACTGAATATACACATTTTACAAGTGTCACACCCAGGATTACAAACCACAACATATTTCACTGGAAGCAGACACCTTACTGATGAAGCTGTTTGCACCTGTATAGGAAATGGGTGTGGTTCATCAAATCGACAGTATCTAGGTCGACAATGTTTAGGTCGACCACTATAGGTCAACAGTCACTAGGTCGACATGGATGGAAGGTCGACAGGGTTTCTAGGTCGACATGTGCTAGGTCGACAGGTCTAAAGGTCGACATGAGGGGAAAACATATTTAGTGTCGTTTTCTTCATAGAGTGACTGGGATCCCAAATTAGTGCACCGCGTCCCCTCGCATGGCTCGCTTCGCTCGCCATGCTTCGGGCATGGTGCCTTCGCTCCGCTACCGCTTCGCTCGGCACACTTTACCGTTCCAATCGTAGTCCACGTGGATCGTTAAGTATGAAAAAATTCAAAAAAAGAAAAAAAAATGAAAAACTCATGTCGACCTTTAGACATGTCGACCTAGCACATGTCGACCTAGAAACCCTGTCGACCTTCCATACATGTCGACCTAGTGACTGTTGACCTACAGTGGTCGACCTAAACATTGTCGACCTAGATACTGTCGATCTTCAGACCGGATCCCATAGGAAATATGAGAATTTTAACTATAAGAAGATACTTCTTTGACAATTACACGTAACTTCTACTTCATATAGTTAGAATTCTCATAACTCCATCAGTAAAGTGTCTGCTGTTAGTGTAACAGGTCATGGGTTCTAATCATGGGTATGACTGCTAAGAAATGTGTGATTTAAAATAAAAGACAATTAAATGTGTAAAATAAATACAATGGGGGAAATTTACTAAGATTCATATTTTCCCGTTTCAGGTCAAAGTTCAATCACGAATGACATCGAAAGTGTAAAACTGCAACTTTTTGAATTTATTACGACTAATTTACTAAGCTGTCGTATTCGGGTTTTTCTTTTGTTCCGATGTCGATGTCATTTGTGGGTTTTTTTCTATTTTTACGGCAGTGATTAGCAAAACACTGCCGACTTTTTTATAATGAATCTCGGCCGGATCTGTGTGATCCGTGCTGGGGTTTATTTTTTTTGTTTTTTTTAAATTAAACACTGCAAAATATTTTAAAAAAAATTGCGTGGGGTCCCCCCTCCTAAGCATAACCAGCCTCGGGCTCTTTGAGCCGATCCTGGTTGCAGAAATATGGGAAAAAAAATGACAGGGGTTCCCCCATATTTAAGCAACCAGCATCGGGCTCTGCACCTGGTCCTGGTTCCAAAAATACGGGGGACAAAAAGAGTAGGGGTCCCCCGTATTTTTAAAACCAGCACCGGGCTCCACTAGCTGGACAGATAATGCCACAGCCGGGGGTCACTTTTATATAGTGCCCTGCGGCCGTGGCATCAAAAATCCAACTAGTCACCCCTGGCCGGGGTACCCTGGGGGAGTGGGGACCCCTTCAATCAAGGGGTCCCCCCCCCCAGCCACCCAAGGGCCAGGGGTGAAGCCCGAGGCTGTCCCCCCCCCATCCAATGGGCGGCGGATGGGGGGGCTGATAGCCTTTGTTGTCAAAGAAAAGATATTGTTTTTAGTAGCAGTACTACAAGTCCCAGCAAGCCTCCCCTGCATGCTGGTACTTGGAGAACCACAAGTACCAGCATGCGGCGGAAAAACGGGCCCGCTGGTACCTGTAGTACTACTACTAAAAAAATACCCAAAAAAACACAAGACACACACACCGTGAAAGTATATTTTTATTACATACATACACACATACATACATACTTACCTTATGTTCCCACGCAGGTCGGTCCTCTTCTCCAGTAGAATCCAAGGGGTACCTGTTGAAGAAATTATACTCACGAGATCCAGGGGCCCAGGGTCCTCGGAGAAATCCTTTGTAATCCACGTACTTGAAAAAAAAAAAAAAAACGCTTACCCGAGCCACGCACTAAAAGGGGACCCATGTTTTCACATGGATCCCCTTTTCCCGACTGCCAGAAAACCCACTCTGACTTCTGTCTAAGTGGGTTTCCTCAGCCAATCAGGGAGCGCCACGTTGTAGCACTCTCCTGATCGGCTGTGTGCTCCTGTACTGAGTGACAGGCAGCACACGGCAGTGTTACAATGTAGCGCCTATGCGCTACATTGTAACCAATGCTGGGAACTTTCTGCTCAGCGGTGACGTCACTTTAGGTCAACCGCAGGGCAGAAAGTTCCCACCATTGGTTACAATGGAGCGCATAGGCGCTACATTGTAACACTGCCGTGTGCCGCCTGTCAGTCAGGACAGGAGCACACAGCCGATCAGGAGAGTGCTACAACGTGGCGCTCCCTGATTGGCTGAAGAAACCCACTTAGACATCAGTCAGAGTGGGTTTCTGGCAGTCGGGAAAAGGGGATCCATGTGCAAACATGGGTCCCCTTTTAGTGCGTGGCTCGGGTGTCCGTTTTGTTATTTTTTTCAAGTACGTGGATTACACCTGGATTCCCAGAGGACCCTGGACCCCTGGATCTCGTGAGTATAATTTCTTCAACAGGTACCCCTTGGATTCTACTGGAGAAGAGGACCGACCTGCGTGGGAACATAAGGTAAGTATGTATGTATGTGTGTATGTATGTAATAAAATTATACTTTCACGGTGTGTGTGTCTTGTGTTTTTTTGGGTATTTTTTTAGTAGTAGTACTACAGGTACCAGCGGGCCCGTTTTTCCGCCGCATGCTGGTACTTGTGGTTCTCCAAGTACCAGCATGCGGGGGAGGCTTGCTGGGACTTGTAGTACTGCTACTAAAAACAATATCTTTTCTTTGACAACAAAGGCTATCAGCCCCCCCATCTGCAGCCCATTGGATGGGGGGGGACAGCCTCGGGCTTCACCCCTGGCCCTTGGGTGGCTGGGGGGGGGACCCCTTGATTGAAGGGGTCCCCACTCCCCCAGGATACCCCGGCCAGGGGTGACAAGTTGGATTTTTGATGCCACGGCCGCAGGGCACTATATCAAAGTGACCCCCGGCTGTGGCATTATCTGTCCAGCTAGTGGAGCCCGGTGCTGGTTTTAAAAATACGGGGGACCCCTACTCTTTTTGTCCCCCGTATTTTTGGAACCAGGACCAGGCGCAGAGCCCGATGCTGGTTGCTTAAATATGGGGGAACCCCTGTCAATTTTTTCCCCATATTTCTGCAACCAGGATCGGCTCAAAGAGCCCGAGGCTGGTTATGCTTAGGAGGGGGGACCCCACGCAATTTTTTTTAATAAAATAACAACTTTCCCACCCCTTCCCACTGATATACATGCACGGATCTCATGGATCCCTGCATGCCTATCCAATCACGGGAAAAAAAAGCAGGTCTGTTTTTTTTTAGCACTTTTTTACGAGTTGTAATTTTTCACGGCAGTGTTTGGTTTTTTTTTGCTTTGCACTTCTTAGTAAATTACCGAGATTCATACTTAAACAGCCGCGTTTTGACCGATGGTGTATTCATTCGTAATTTTTTTCTTGGACTTGCAAAAAATTACGAATGCCCTCATCACTGCCGTGATTATTGCTTAGTAAATTACCGAGATGACACTTTGATGAAAAAACGGCATCTCGGTCAAAATCGGGAGCTTAGTAAATTTCCCCCGATATGTACATTTTTTTCAGAACACACGCACACATACATATATTTATATTAATATAGAAAATAGGGGGGCACCAATATTTATCTTGCCTCCGGGCAACTGGGACGAACTTACGCCACTGGTAAGGAGCATTATGTGTGTCATGTAAAAATGCATTAATAATGTGCAACATATGTGTAAACGGGCACTATGTGTGTCATTATGGCCCTCATTCCGAGTTGTTCGCTCGCTAGCTGCTTTTAGCAGCATTGCAAACGCTAGGCCGCCGTCCTCTGGGAGTTTATCTTAGCTTAGCAGAATAGCAAACGAAAGATTGGCAGAACTGCTACTAAATAATTCCCTACAGTTTCTGAGTTGCTCCAGACCTACTCCTAGACTGCGATCACCTCAGTCCGTTTAGTTCCTGGTTTGATGTCACAAACACACCCTGCGTTCGGCCAGCCACTCCCCCGTTTCTCCAGCCACTCCTGCGTTTTTACCTGGCACGCCTGCGTTTTTTAGCACACTCCATGAAAATGGGCAGTTTCCGGCCAGAAACACCTACTTCCTGTCAATCACACTACGATCACTCAAACGAGGAAAAAACGTCGCTTGAGCTTGTGTTAATCTACAAAGTTTTGTGTGAAAGTACTTAGCGCATGCGCGCTGCGTACCATGCGCATGCGCATTTTTGCAGTTTTTTCACTTAATCGCTGCACTGCGAAAATCGGCATCGAGCTAACAACTCGGAATGACCACCTATGTGTATAAGGGCATTAATAATGTTCGCCAAATGTGCGAACTGTTCCTATTTAAAATATAGGGGGTACAAACACCAAAATAGGGACTGCTGTGGGTGAGGGGTGATGGTGCTGGGAAAGAGGTGCAAGGTCAGAGGCAGAACCAGCGGTGGTGCTAGGGGGCACCAGCCAAAATCTTGCCTAGAGCATCATATTGGTTAGGGCCGGCTCTGTATATATGTATAAAGTTTGTTTCAGAGGGCATTTCAGTCAAAACAAAGTGTAATAGAAAAGTCAGAAAAGCACATGTGTGCCTCTGGCATGGAAATCTGCTCATAATCATGTGCCCCTGGCAGAGAATGATCAATGATAGTTTCTTGGTCCCAGTGCATATGATAAAATGTTTACCCCTGCATCTAAAATAATTGGTGCTTTAAATCTAGTGACTATCTCTCCATAATCACATTGGCTCCTGCAAATCGCTGGTTGTTATAGTTGGCTCGTAGTGTACATCTTCACTCATTTAGAGATTAATGCATTTTGCACCCCAAATATACAGTACATGTACAGATAGTGGGACTCATTAAGGTTGAGATGTATCAGACCTTGGAGAGAGATAAAGGGGAGAGAGATAAAGTACCAAGCAATCAGCTTCTAACTGGATGTATTTGAAGAATGACAGTTAGGAGCTGCTTGGCAAGGCTGTTTTTAGACAATATGACTACCAAGTCAAATAGTAAAAATGTCATTTAAAAAATGTAGCATATCGAAAAATAGAAAAACACTACCTTACACCCGTTTTGCACCATGCACCCCCAGACATTGGCCACCACAGGAAAAAAAATCCTGATTCATGCCCTTTACATCATTTTTTATTTCATATTTTTATAATCATGCCCCTTTCACATTATGTACCACACACACCGTAATGCCCCTTATACATTACAAACCACACTGTAATGCCCCTTACCCATTATGCCACCACTGTAATGCCCCTTACACATTATGCTATACACTGTAATACCTCTTTTAACATAAAATGCCCCATACACCTTAGTATGCAACTCACAATAGTGCCCTTTACACCATATTATGCAACAAACAGTTCCTTGCACCATATTATGCCTCACACAGTAATGCCCCTTGCACCATATTATGTCCCACAAAAAAATGAGTGCAAATCCAGGGAAGTCCATGAAGTCAGCCAGAACACCATATCCAGGACTCAGTACAAGGGCATAGCTGAGACTCGCCTGACCCAATAGCAAAAACACCCCACTTTTATTTTCTGTGTTTGTGGACAGGGAGCAGAAGATGGATAGCGGAGCCCTTTTGGGAATTTAGGGCCTAATTCAAGGATGATTGTAAAACAACATTGTACTCTAATGAGCAAAACCATGCTGCACTGCAGGTGGCCAAGATACAACATGTGCACATAGAGATAGATTTGGGTGGGGTGTGTTCAAACTGAAACCTAAATTGCAGTAAAAGTAAAGCAACCAGCATTTACTATGTACAGAAACAATATAACCCATCCATATCTAACTCTCTCTGCTCTGCACATGTTATATCTCCCCCCCCCCCATCCGCTGCAGTGCACATGGGGGGTAATTCCAAGTTGATCGCAGCAGGAAACTTTTTAGCAGTTGGGCAAAACCATTTGCACTGCGGGGGGGGGGGGGGGGGTGCAGATATAACATTTGCAGAGAGAGTTAGATTTGGGTGGGTTATTTTGTTTTTGTGCAGGGTAAATACTGGCTGCTTTATTTTTACACTGCAATTTAGATTGTAGATTGAACTCACCACACCCAAATCTCTCTCTCTCAGCACATGTTATATCTGCCTCCCCTGCAGTGCACATGGTTTTGGTTTTGTCCAACTGCTAACAAAGATCCTGCTGCGATCAACTCAGAATTACCCCCATGGTTTTGCCCATTAGAGGAAAATTATGTTTTGCAAACAACCTTGAATTAGGCCCTTAGTTTCATCAGAGCATGTGCTGGCCCCATATAAAAGCAGAGCATGGAACTTTGGGCCAGAAGGACTTTTACCCACCCCCCACCATCAATGCCCTATAGCAGCCGTGGTGGTAGTTACACCACTGATTTATTGCCTCTCTAATTTTGTGACAAAATAAAATGACTAAATATTTAGAAACATTCATAGTAGAGATACAAGACATCAATTTATATACTGTATGATATGTTACAATCTGTACATATGTAGCTGTTCATAAATTCTAATTTTTGTGTAATTAAGATTTATATTACTATAGTTATCTCATTAAATATAATATTCACAGCTTCTGGTGAATATGAAGATCTCTTTACACAGTATCATACAGTGTAATAAAAAGCAATGGACACCATATGAAATATGAATACTGCCGTTAATCAAATTAAATGGCTGAATCTGAGTCGGGAGAAAAGTAATTCGAGTTAAGAACAGGACACTGCAGGTGGGGCAGATATAAAATGTGCAAAAAGATTTACAGTAGCTCTGAGAGGGCTGTGTCCAAACTCAGACCCTCATTCAGTAAAGATTGCATTTGCAAAGCTGCTTGCACAAGCTTTACACATGTTATCCTTATCAACGCAAATGCAGTAGGAAGTGTTACACGCTGGCCGTCGCAGGGCGGCTTTCAACACGCTGGCCTTCGCAGGGCGGCTTTCAAAGCCAAGGAAACTGGGTCTGGCGATGCAGTCCTTGGCTTTGCCACTTCCCCAGAAAATGGGTTGCGACATACTGTTTCTGGCAACGCAAGCCGCCCCCGTCCTTTCCCCCCGAATGCCTCTGCCGTTCAATCACTGATGCGATCCATAATGAATAACCCCTTAAATCTAAATTGCAGCATAACATTAAAGCTGTCCAGTCTCTTGCATTTGTGGATTGCATGCAAGTTTACCCTGCATGCACAACAATAAATATAAATACATTTGCACACTTTAATTACAACATAAAAAAGTGAGCTGGTGCACCTGCTCTCTTTTTCTATGTTGTAATATTAAGTCTCAGCAATGGGTTTGGTATGCTTTACCGCCGCAAGGGATGCCGAATGTCAGTATAATAACATTAGCATCCTGAGTGGTTGAATGAGGGCATGGGGCGAGCGCAACTGAGCCTCTTGTGGACACCCATAGAGGGGGATCACCTACTTTGCCGGTATACTGGTGGCGGTATGGTGCCCCCGTTGGAATCCTAGTATCTGTATTGTGACCGCCGGGATTCCGACGATCGGTAAGATAACTGCATACCTCAACCAGGTAGCACATCCCATTATAAGTAGCTAGGCTATGCAGTCCAGACCCTCTTTTCCCAATACAGACTGGCATTACAATATGGTTTTGCTCAAGGTGAAAAGTTATTTGATTTTTTAAATTAGCTTCCAAATCAAAATCAGCCCCTAAGTGTGAATTTCAGAGGAAAAAACCCAAAAACTTTTAAACCCTTATTTCATACATTACTCATAGGTTATTTTAGTTAATTTTAAGTTGAATTAATTAGTGATTGCTGTTGTAGACCTAATATGTCATCAGAATTTCATAAAAGTTTATTATAAAAAGGGTGATTTTTTCCCAAAGTAGTATAAATATACTGTATAAGGATGGTTTTCTCCTTGCAGTTTATATTTTTCTCAATGTGTGGAAGAATATGTTTTAAAATGTATTTTTATTTAATGGTAAGTAAAACGCAATTGCATTTTGTAAATGCCTCAAGCTCCTGTAATGGGAAAATAAGCATCAGTTTAGTTAAGGGTTTGGACAGGTATGCGCACATTTGCAAATGTAATGGTGTCCAGAAACTACAGCAATCAAACTACAAAGCAAATTGAACAAAGAAACAATTACGATTACAAGTGATTTCTCATTTCACAGATGCTAATACCACTCACTAAGACACAAAGTTAGATCATTAGAGAGGCAAGCGCTAAAAAGTCACACATAGTTTCACATTCAGAATCAATGTTAATTCACTTTTACTTTGTATGAGCATAAGGCAATAAACATATTTGTCACTTTGCCTGAATACATATGTTGCATTTAATGCAGAAAAAAGTGTCCAATCTGTTACAATGTTTTCATAAATTGCAAAGAATAAAAGGAAGAGAATAAACCCATGTTGTGTCAGCTAAATAGGTATAATCTTGAAAGTGATAAAGGACTTTGAGTATGTTGAAAAACTTTAAAATAGGATTTTGTGTATGTATCACAGTAATTTAAAAGAGTTGAATTGGACTTATATTATATATATATATATATATATATATATATTGGATGTGGTGTAGACCCAATTATGCGCTATATATGAGCTGCAAACCTTATGACGTACTCTCTGTTAGCTAGAGTACAGATAATAGGATACAAAAATACAGAATGTCAAAGGGAGCTGTATATGTTGTTTGTGTAAAATACTCTTCCGGATTATGACCACAAAGTGATAAAATAACACTTGGCTTATTCACATATTATCTATGCACATTATACTTTGATGAACATAGATTATCACATAAAAATCAAATGGTGAACATATTTAAAATACAGATTCCAATTTTGTTGAAGACATTATATAATCAGTGTATTCCATCCAATAGTATTATATACAGGATGTCTGATGTTCTCACAGAAAAACCATACCCGACGCGTTTCGTCCCAAAGGACTTCATCAGGGGTTCATGTCTAGATAATACATATGAATCAAGTGAGACTTCTATACAATATATCATGGTGATCATAATCTAAGATGGTGTTTTTATACATACCAATCAATATTGGAAGAGTTATGGGGGAAAGAAACCGATTTAGCGGTAATGTTGTTCCCACAAGTAAATTCTGAAAGAACCATATCATAGTATGAATTAGATAATTAAATAATCAAGATCAATAGATAATCCACTACTATAGGGGGTGGGGGGGGAAAGGTGAGGAGGAGTGTAAGATCCATATATATGAATATTAAATTTCTCCTTGATAGTCATGAAACACTTATATATGGACCTAATAGTCTTGGTGGTATATTATTAACAGTGTATATAATATTACCAAAAAATTTATGTAAAAAGACTCATATGGAAAGAGTCCATACATATAATATTGTCATAATTAGAGGTCTCCTATAGAAAGAGTACCTCATATATCTATATGATGATCCATATATAAATTACATGTAATCCAAAATGGCACTTAAATTTTTTTTATACATACCAAGGAATTAAAATCAAAACAAAATCACGCTGAGTGCACCAGTGTTCACCATTGGTCCAGCCTATAATACAAATATTGACTTTAAGGAACATTTTTTCCTCTATGAGGATAGGAGGTAGATTACTCCAGAAAGGAGGGGGCATAAAACTTGATCATACATACCCTCATATAAGTGCAAACTGGGAGGTTGTGCTGTTGTATTCCCTATCAGCTACAAACACACTTATAATGATCCGGCCTATAAAACAATTAGTGATAACTTATAGTATTTTTCTAAATATAACATAAGCTAACATGTTTTAAATGTAACTTGTTTCACATCGTTTTTGTACAACCGAACTTAATTCTCCATTACATTCATTGTATGAAAAGTCAGGGTAATAGTTTGGGCTTTAATCATACAGAGGATTCCCATATTCAGTCACTATTGTTACATAATAACAAATAATGGTTATTATGAACAAACATCTAAGTATCAGCCCAGCCTTCCAGTGTAAATAAGTCAGTGAAATACATAGTCTGATACAAAATCCAGCACCCAAAAAGCAACATTGTAACTTACTTTGAATAGTGACAGGCTCTCCTGAACAGCAGTGTAACATAGTGCTGAACAGGTGGGTTTATATACCCTTAGCCTTAATGACTCACTTCCTGTGTGTCTCTACTTCCAACTAATTTAATCAATTAATCTACTTAGCCTTCCGTTTAATTCAGTAAATCTGTGACTTATTAGAATCTTATTTTATTATCAAATTAGGGTTTTGCTTAAGTTAAATCTGTTTTTAACCGTAGTGGACGCATTAATTGTCTATGCGTTCCACTGCGGTCCCGGCGTGCGTTCCATTGCCTTCACTTCTGGTGTATTAGGCGGAAGTGATGCGGCAGTGAGAACGGCTCAGTGCGGCCGTGGTGGCTGTCCCAATAGGTATAATTACCAACACGCACTTCTCTTCTCTCCTCAGTGTGTTCCCTGCTTAATGTGTACATATCAAATATGCCAATCCAACTTCTGAAGTCCGTGAATATACTTTTCATTTATGCGTTCCACGGCACATCCGATTGCGTTTCACTGACATCACTTCCGCCATATCCAACGGGAGTGATGCAGAATACTGTATAGCTATTTACTAATCCTATATTATTATTTTTATATTTTCAATGCTTGTGATCCTTATCTAATATATAGTGCAATATACTTAATGTATAATATACCTATTTAAACATTTTATTTCTTTTTAAACTCTTTTAACCCCGTGTGTGCCATCTTTATCTCTCTTAGATATTAAATCAGAGAGAATGATGCAATGGTGGTGGATCAATAAATTTAATCTGACCCAATGGTTGTGTCTTATTTATATATAATTCTATTAGGTGCTAATTAAATCTAATGTTCATTTATTCAGTGTTTGATCTTATTTATATATGAATCTATGGGGTGCTAATTAATTGTAATAATTTATTTAATCAGTGTTGAATTTATACGAATACCTTTATCTCCTTTAACGATAAAGTCTCCTATATTATTATGTGTTGTTAATTAGTGCCCAATTAAATAATTACATTTTATATAAGTGTCCCTAAAGGATTCACCCCGTATTTAATCTACCTACTAATTAGTGCTATATTTAACTATTATTTAATGTAGGTGCTATTGTGCTATTTTTTATGTTTTTTATATATTAATTCCATTTTAGAAGTGCTCATTTAATTCTTTTTCCCTTCATTATCTATTAAATGAATAGTCACCACCCCCTGTAACTTAAGGAGTTCTCTAACTGGTTAGGCTGGGTATATACATACATGTCCGTCCACTTACAGCAAATTTGTTTGATACAATCATATTCAAAAGCCATTATCTTACACAGATTTTTTACAGAAACGAAACAATGTCACATCCTTCATTATGTCCGTTAGGGGTCTGAGTGTCTAGGGTATAAATCCAAAATGTTTCTTTTTTGGATAATATAAGATCTCTATTTCCACCCTTTGGATCTACCTGAATGTGCTCTAGAATGGTAAAAGAAAAATTGCTTTTATCAATTTTTGACCCATGTTTATCCCTGTAGTGTCTGGGTAAACTATGCGTACACACTTTATTTTTAATATTTCTAATGTGTTCTTGTATTCTAATTTTCACCTGTCTTTTTGTTTTACCTATATAGGATAACTTGCAACTGCAAGTAATCCTATAGATCACATACTCCGTATTGCAGTTTACCAATTGATTGAGCTTATAGGTACGACCTGTATGTATCTCGCAGCTAAATGGTTTTCTTTCCATATAGCTGCAACAAATGCATTTTGAACAGGGGAAGCAACCTTTTGAAGAGATGAAACTTCCCTGATTGGGGGTGATCTTCCTTCCTTCCTCCACTTTACTGGGTGCTATAATGCTTTTCAGATTGTTGGCTCTACGAAATATAAATTCAGGTTTGTTTGGTAATTCTGGACCAAGGATGGGGTCTTTTTTTAAAATTCCCCAATGTTTTTCCACTATCTTTCTTACACTGTAATTTTCACAGTTGTACTGGGTAATGAAAGGTCTGGAATGTTGATATCTATCCCCTCCAGGTTTTTTCTTAGGAATTAGCATTGTTTCCCTTTCTCTATTTCCCGCTTTGATCTTAGCTGTTTCTATTAATTCTTTACTGTATCCTCGTTCCAGGAATCTTTCTGTTAGAATGGATGCCTGTTCCCAATAGTCCTTTAGGGTAGTACAATTATGTCTAATGCGCAAAAATTGTGCATATGGTACTCCCTCTTTCCACCTTGCTAGATGGCAACTGGTCTGGGGGATATAACTGTTGGCATCGACTTCTTTAAAATGTGTCTTTGTTTGTATTACTTTGCCAGGAATGCCTACCAATACTAAATCCAAGAACTCGATGGTAGTGGTGTTTGTTTGATGGGTGAATTTAAGATTGAAATCATTTTCATGAATGAAAATGAGAAATTGATCGATACTAGAGGGGTCACCACGCCAAATGAATAGGAGGTCATCTATAAATCTCTGATAAAACAGTATATTTTCCTTATACTCTGATTGGTATATAAATGACTCTTCCCATACACCCATATACAGATTCGCGTAAGCCGGGGCGAATTTCGTCCCCATGGCTGTCCCCTGTACCTGTAAGTAATGTTTCTGATTATACTCAAAAAAATTATGTTCCTTATACTCTGAAAAAAATTATGTTCAAGAATGAATTTAATGCTTTCGAGCATAAATTCCCTGCTTAACATAGTTGTTCCAGAATCTTCTAAAAGGATTTTTTCTAAAAGGATTTTTTCTATTGTTTGTTGTTTTTTGAGTATAATCAGAAACATTACTTACAGGTACAGGGGACAGCCATGGGGACGAAATTCGCCCCGGCTTACGCGAATCTGTATATGGGTGTATGGGAAGAGTCATTTATATACCAATCAGAGTATAAGGAAAATATACTGTTTTATCAGAGATTTATAGATGACCTCCTATTCATTTGGCGTGGTGACCCCTCTGGTATCGATCAATTTCTCATTTTCATTCATGAAAATGATTTCAATCTTAAATTCACCCATCAAACAAACACCACTACCATCGAGTTCTTGGATTTAGTATTGGTAGGCATTCCCGGCAAAGTAATACAAACAAAGACACATTTTAAAGAAGTCGATGCCAACAGTTATATCCCCCAGACCAGTTGCCATCTAGCAAGGTGGAAAGAGGGAGTACCATATGCACAATTTTTGCGCATTAGACGTAATTGTACTACCCTAAAGGACTATTGGGAACAGGCATCCATTCTAACAGAAAGATTCCTGGAACGAGGATACAGTAAAGAATTAATAGAAACAGCTAAGATCAAAGCGGGAAATAGAGAAAGGGAAACAATGCTAATTCCTAAGAAAAAACCTGGAGGGGATAGATATCAACATTCCAGACCTTTCATTACCCAGTACAACTGTGAAAATTACAGTGTAAGAAAGATAGTGGAAAAACATTGGGGAATTTTAAAAGAAGACCCCATCCTTGGTCCAGAATTACCGAACAAACCTGAATTTATATTTCGTAGAGCCAACAATCTGAAAAGCATTATAGCACCCAGTAAAGTGGAGGAAGGAAGGAAGATCACCCCCAATCAGGGAAGTTTCATCTCTTCCAAAGGTTGCTTCCCCTGTTCAAAATGCATTTGTTGCAGCTATATGGAAAGAAAACCATTTAGCTGCGAGATACATACAGGTCGTACCTATAAGCTCAATCAATTGGTAAACTGCAATACGGAGTATGTGATCTATAGGATTACTTGCAGTTGCAAGTTATCCTATATAGGTAAAACAAAAAGACAGGTGAAAATTAGAATACAAGAACACATTAGAAATATTAAAAATAAAGTGTGTACGCATAGTTTACCCAGACACTACAGGGATAAACATGGGTCAAAAATTGATAAAAGCAATTTTTCTTTTACCATTCTAGAGCACATTCAGGTAGATCCAAAGGGTGGAAATAGAGATCTTATATTATCCAAAAAAGAAACATTTTGGATTTATACCCTAGACACTCAGACCCCTAACGGACATAATGAAGGATGTGACATTGTTTCGTTTCTGTAAAAAATCTGTGTAAGATAATGGCTTTTGAATATGATTGTATCAAACAAATTTGCTGTAAGTGGACGGACATGTATGTATATACCCAGCCTAACCAGTTAGAGAACTCCTTAAGTTACAGGGGGTGGTGACTATTCATTTAATAGATAATGAAGGGAAAAAGAATTAAATGAGCACTTCTAAAATGGAATTAATATATAAAAAACATAAAAAATAGCACAATAGCACCTAAATTAAATAATAGTTAAATATAGCACTAATTAGTAGGTAGATTGAATATGGGGTGAATCCTTTAGGGACACTTATATAAAATGTAATTATTTAATTGGGCACCAATTAACAACACATAATAATATAGGAGACTTTATCGTTAAAGGAGATAAAGGTATTCGTATAAATTCAACACTGATTAAATAAATTATTACAATTAATTAGCACCCCATAGATTCATATATAAATAAGATCAAACACTGAATAAATGAACATTAGATTTAATTAGCACCTAATAGAATTATATATAAATAAGACACAACCATTGGGTCAGATTAAATTTATTGATCCACCACCATTGCATCATTCTCTCTGATTTAATATCTAAGAGAGATAAAGATGGCACACACGGGGTTAAAAGAGTTTAAAAAGAAATAAAATGTTTAAATAGGTATATTATACATTAAGTATATTGCACTATATATTAGATAAGGATCACAAGCATTGAAAATATAAAAATAATAATATAGGATTAGTAAATAGCTATACAGTATTCTGCATCACTCCCGTTGGATATGGCGGAAGTGATGTCAGTGAAACGCAATCGGAGGTGCCGTGGAACGCATAAATGAAAAGTATATTCACGGACTTCAGAAGTTGGATTGGCATATTTGATATGTACACATTAAGCAGGGAACACACTGAGGAGAGAAGAGAGGTGCGTGTTGGTAATTATACCTATTGGGACAGCCACCACGGCCGCACTGAGCCGTTCTCACTGCCGCATCACTTCCGCCTAATACACCAGAAGTGAAGGCAATGGAACGCACGCCGGGACCGCAGTGGAACGCATAGACAATTAATGCGTCCACTACGGTTAAAAACAGATTTAACTTAAGCAAAACCCTAATTTGATAATAAAATAAGATTCTAATAAGTCACAGATTTACTGAATTAAACGGAAGGCTAAGTAGATTAATTGATTAAATTAGTTGGAAGTAGAGACACACAGGAAGTGAGTCATTAAGGCTAAGGGTATATAAACCCACCTGTTCAGCACTATGTTACACTGCTGTTCAGGAGAGCCTCTCACTATTCAAAGTAAGTTACAATGTTGCTTTTTGGGTGCTGGATTTTGTATCAGACTATGTATTTCACTGATTTATTTACACTGGAAGGCTGGGCTGATACTTAGATGTTTGTTCATAATAACCATTATTTGTTATTATGTAACAATAGTGATTGAATATGGGAATCCTCTGTATGATTAAAGCCCAAACTATTACCCTGACTTTTCATACAATGAATGTAATGGAGAATTAAGTTCGGTTGTACAAAAACGATGTGAAACAAGTTACATTTAAAACATGTTAGCTTATGTTATATTTAGAAAAATACTATAAGTTATCACTAATTGTTTTATAGGCCGGATCATTATAAGTGTGTTTGTAGCTGATAGGGACTACAACAGCACAACCTCCCAGTTTGCACTTATATGAGGGTATGTATGATCAAGTTTTATGCCCCCTCCTTTCTGGAGTAATCTACCTCCTATCCTCATAGAGGAAAAAATGTTCCTTAAAGTCAATATTTGTATTATAGGCTGGACCAATGGTGAACACTGGTGCACTCAGCGTGATTTTGTTTTGATTTTAATTCCTTGGTATGTATAAAAAAAATTTAAGTGCCATTTTGGATTACATGTAATTTATATATGGATCATCATATAGATATATGAGGTACTCTTTCTAAAGGAGACCTCTAATTATGACAATATTATATGTATGGACTCTTTCCATATGAGTCTTTTTACATAAATTTTTTGGTAATATTATATACACTGTTAATAATATACCACCAAGACTATTAGGTCCATATATAAGTGTTTCATGACTATCAAGGAGAAATTTAATATTCATATATATGGATCTTACACTCCTCCTCACCTTTCCCCCCCCCCACCCCCTATAGTAGTGGATTATCTATTGATCTTGATTATTTAATTATCTAATTCATACTATGATATGGTTCTTTCAGAATTTACTTGTGGGAACAACATTACCGCTAAATCGGTTTCTTTCCCCCATAACTCTTCCAATATTGATTGGTATGTATAAAAACACCATCTTAGATTATGATCACCATGATATATTGTATAGAAGTCTCACTTGATTCATATGTATTATCTAGACATGAACCCCTGATGAAGTCCTTTGGGACGAAACGCGTCGGGTATGGTTTTTCTGTGAGAACATCAGACATCCTGTATATAATACTATTGGATGGAATACACTGATTATATCATGTCTTCAACAAAATTGGAATCTGTATTTTAAATATGTTCACCATTTGATTTTTATGTGATAATCTATGTTCATCAAAGTATAATGTGCATAGATAATATGTGAATAAACCAAGTGTTATTTTATCACTTTGTGGTCATAATCCGGAAGAGTATTTTACACAAACAACATATACAGCTCCCTTTGACATTCTGTATTATTATATATATATATATATATATATATATACTGTGTATGTATGTATGTATATATATATATATATATATATTTATTATTATTATTATTATTATTATTATTTTTTTTTTCAATTAATGATCCACATTGAGTATAGACAAAACAGTAAGTAGTAATACAGGTAATCATTAAGGTTCATTGTCAAAAGTTTAAGAGGGCAGTGTATGGTGAACCACACGGGTAGTGGTGATTTTAGTGGTGGATATATTGATGGCAAGCTCTTGTCAATAACAGACTAGGAACTCTAGCCGTTCACTTGAATGAAATGCCAGATTACACTTGGTAGGATGGAGTTAATGTAAATTAGCTGGCAGTAGTGAAGAAGATTATAAGGGACGGTAATCCTTTCCTTTCTACAAAATTAATTTAACTCTTTAACTGCTTTGAGTTTCTGAAAACCCAATGTCATACCCATAATTTTAATGTAAAACATTATTCACCTTCTGGTTGGACTTTTGCAGAAAACTGCATCATTAGGCACTCTATGCCCAACGTAACAAAAACCCTTAAATACATGTAATAAAGACAGACTAACCTCTCACGCTGTACTGTAGTCTTAACTGTGCTGTTCTAGTATATTACTCTGCTGCTAAAACCAAAAGCGAAAAGGGTTCCCCATCAGAAATAGAATAAAAATATAGGTTATTGGAAGCTCTGAGTATTATTATGTAACGGCTGGTATATTATATTGCTTTTCTTAAGAAATATAAATGAACACCAATACTAAATCATAGTATAATAGATCTGCACAATGTAGCTAGACAGTCAGTAGGTCGAACTCATATGGTCGACATGCAAAATGTCAACAGGATTTAAAGGTCAACAGGGAACAGGTTGACTGTGTGTAAGGTCATCAGGTATAAAATGTTGACAGTGTTAAAGGTTGACATGGAAATGGACAACAAAAAAAGGTCCACACTATTTTTTTTTTATTTGTCCATTTCAGTCTATGACCACAAGTAGCGCAAACATAGACCCTTGCAGGCTCGCTTTACTCGCCAAGATTTTGGCAAGGCGGCTTGCTGCGCTTGCCACAAGTTTCTATTCCCAGGTGAAGTCCACATGGATGGTAAATGAAGCTAAAGTTGAAAAAAATGCAAAAAAACTTGTCAACCATAGTCTACTCAACCTTTTGAACTTGCCGACTATAAACACAGTCGACCTTTAACCTGATGTCCTTTTGACCATATCGACCTGTTGACTATAACTAGATACTGTTTACCTATAGATTGGAACCCTAGGAGAATAGGTAGTAAGTACTCCATCTGTTGATGAGCATGGCATTGCTACATTGCTACAAATTCTACCTGTAACCTTATTAATTTGATATACTGTAATGTAGTGATTATCACTTCATATGCTGGTCCTCATGCGGGCACATTCATATGCAGCAACTGTTGATGTGGTTTTATCTGCATGACAATCAAGATTTCCAACTTTTAAAATTATTTATTCAAAATCTTGGCCATACAAATATACAGTGCATAGTTTCAAATATATTAGATCTGGTGAGACATAGATGAGGATAATTATTGTGTTATTCTCAGGGCATTATGCATTATATTTAAGGTTACCACCTCATCCCTTTAATTCTGGACACATATTAATTACACAGCTTCTGTGGCTGGCTAACTTCAAGACTCCGTTTCACCTGGTTTTAATCAGCCACAGAACCTGTGTAATAAATATGGGTCCAGATTTAAAGGGATAAGGTGGTAACCCTAATTATATTATTAAACATTCTGAGAAGTGTAACAATATTTTGCCTATATTTCTTTGGACTGTGAGATAATGTATGGGATATCATACTGTTTTTTGGTGTATTGTACCCAGATAGTCGCCAGTATAGATTTTAGACTAATTGGACTTTATGAAGATCTATAATTGAGAACCAAATGAGTGCAGTGCTGTAGTTTTATGAACTACAGCACTGCACTCATTGTACTAAGACAACAGTCAAGATGATTGTCTTTATGCCCTAACTATTGCAACTTAGAGCTGTACCACATTTGTAATCATACATATTTTAGGGGGTGAGTGATCACCAAGCTGCACTTGATTTCATAGCACAGACTTTTTCATTTCACTGTTGTTAAATACTTTTATGAACTAACTTCATAATGTATTTATAAAAATAATATATATAAAGAAATATGTAAAGTGTGTATATATATATATATATATATATATACATATACATATATATATACATATATATTGTGTGTGCGTGTATATATATATATATGTATATATATATATAAATATGGACAACTAGGGCAGTATAAAGGACAAGCCATTGAGGTTCAAAAAATGTAACAGTATTATAATTCTATTACAGCTTGAATTTTTCAAGTATAAGATTTCTAAAAGGTAGTAGGCTGCAGAAATAAAGCTTATGTGATTTGATAAAATACACAATGTATGTTTTGTTCAATAGTATACAGCAGAGCAAATTACACATTAGAAAGAAAAACAGCAAGTACTTTAAAGTAGCTTTAACCCTCCATTCTTACCTGTTTCCTTGTTTGACATACTGTAAAGAAAAACATTGCCTTTACCTGAAAACACCCAGTTCTTTCAATACACACTTTACATTGGCTGACCCTTTGTTTATACAGCCTTATTCCCTGTGTATTGAAAGCATAGGGAAAGGTGAGAAGGCACTCAGTAAAGAGGTAGAATTATTTTGATGAATATGTTGTTAATTTACTATTTGATCCAAAAAACATTTAAGTGATAGCACAAAATAAACATTTCATACTGTATAAGTGTTACAGTAGTTTCTAAGAGATATATATTGTAAACAGCATTATTCATACAATAGTCTATCTAGCAGTATACTATTATTTACATAAATAAAATTAGTAGGAAAAAGGGGGAGAGGCTAATGGACAGTGTATCTCCTTTATTAAAGACAAATAAGAAGAATTACCTAAAATAGTTTGCGTGATAGAAATTAACATTCAAACTATCTAACAGTATTAAAATGATTTAACCAGGGAAATCATAGAAACATAAATTTTGACACCAGATAAGAACAACTTTGGCCCATCTACACTGGTACACTTATACATTTAGATATTTTTTTTAGTTGGGAGCCATTTAACCTATCAGTATGGGGGGGAGGAAACACATGCAAGTACGGGGAGAATATATCAACTCCACATAGTTAGGGCCATGGTGAGAATTGAACCCATGACCTCAGTGCTGTGAGGCAGTAATGCTAACCAGTACCCCAACTGTACTGCCCATGTTTTATCAAATATTTTTTGAAGAGTTATTAATAATGCAAGTTTCAGAAGACTTCCATGAGGCCAAAAATTGTGAATTTGCAGCACTGCAAATATAACAAATTAATTTACTGAGCTATTTATGGGCACCTGGAATTGGTAGTGGGAGGAGAAAGAATGCACGGTTCATAACAAAGTCAGTGATCTTGTCAGTCAAATCTAATTTGTTTTTTTATTTCAGACAAATGTTTTACCAGGTAAGGTTGACCTCACCGTTCAAAAGCAAAACTAACAATTCAGGAACATTGGGGTAGATGTATTAAGCCTGGAGACGGCATAAGGAAGTGATAAACCAGTGATAAGTGCAAGGTGATAAAAGCTCCAGCCAATCAGTTCCTAACTGTTAATTTACATATTGGAGCTGATAGGTTGGTGCACTTATCACCTTGCACGTATCACTGATTTATCACTTCCTTATGCCTTCTCCAGGTTAATACATCTGCCCTGTCGCTAACAGTGACTTAAAAAATAATGGGGCAAAGACATGAATTTTGGTGTGAACAAGATACCATCTGTGGTATAATTTAAAGGATTTTGTGGCATAATGAGAATTTAGGTTTGGTACATAGACTCCAAAATATTATATAAGCCATAGCTTTTCAGAAAAGTGACTACTGTACTTGTCACCCAAGTTAAACTGAATTTGTTGGTTGTTGAATGTTCGGTGATTTACAGTATCTACAGTAGGATTGAAGGTTACATTAAAATCACTACCCAGGATTAAATTAACCTCCTCCACCTTTAATAGTTTATACAAAAAAAGTAATTAATGAAATTATGCACACAATTGTATTCTTCACTGCCCTCTTCTAGTACAGTATATTACTCTGCTACTGCCCCTCCCCACCCCTCAGAAATAAGGTAAAAATGTAGGGTATTGGAGGCACTGAGTAATATTATGTACTAGCTGTTCTACCCGTTCTTCGCACGGGAGTTTCTGATTTTCACGGTTGTAAATATAAATGACTACTAAAAATTTGGTAACTCTACAGAGATGTCAATTTTAGACATCTTAATGTAAGTAAATATTAATCCATGTTTCTTGGCGTTACCCGAGGAGCAACCGTAGCAGACATAATAAAAAGGGACCATTTTTGTAGTTTATTAAATTCTACACACTGGAGGTGCTATCCAAATTTTGATCCGTTTGATAGCTTTGGCGTTAGCGTTCACGCAATGCAAGCCATGCTTCGGTAATGACGTCATTATGTCAACCCCTTTTCATCCCCATAGTGGAGGTTTATTAAAATTCGAATTACACAGGTTTCCTATTTCCCACCAGAAGAATACCTATGTTAAATTCCAGCTTCCTAACATATCGGGAAGTAAGAGACTTGGGACATTTACTAAGCAGTGATAAGAGCGGAGAAGTGAGCCAGTGGTGAAGTTGCCCATAGCAACCAATCAGCACTCAAGTAACATCTATAATTTGCATACTATAAAATGATACAGAGCTGCTGATTGGTTGATGGGCCACTTTTCCACTGGCTCACTTCTCCGCTCTTATCACTGCTTAGTAAATGTCCCCCTTAGTGATGAGTCATTCAGTCAGTGAGTGAGTGCATGAGTAAATGCTTTCGCATTTATATATATATATAGATTGGTGGGTATACTATATTCATTTTATTCTTCTTAAAAAATATAAATGAAAACCAAAATTGTTTACAAATAAATTGAGTTTTGATTTCCTTCCATTTTTCTCTCATCACCGTATCCACCCTTAGCGCGATCTCAGCAGTGTAAATGTGGGCATTTTGCTGGTCAATTTGTCTAAAGTTTCAACTCCAATTGCAGCCCACTGGTCTTGTAGCAACTCCTAAAAGTGATTTTGGCTCGTTACTTGCACATCTTGAAACACCTGTCCAGATGATACCAAAGGGGTTCAGTTGTATTTCAATCAGGGCTCTGGGATGGTACTTGTTGTTTTTGTTGTTTTGACTGAACATTCTTTTTGCAATGGTGCGAGGTACAGACAGTGGCGGATCTAGACTTAACTTTTAGGGGGGGGCGGTTTAAGAATTATGACTCCTCCCCCTAATCATAGCCCCTCCCACTTAGTAATGCCCTTCCCGTTCGCTTAAATTTCCTATTGTTGCCATTACTAATAAAATGTTGCCAGTTAGTGGAGAGAACCCTGCGCACTGGTGATACAGACTGGCGAATCGCCATTCCTTCCATCAGAGGTGGTAGAGGCTAAGACAGTAGGGCAATTTAAACATGCATGGGATAGACATAAGGATATTCTTACAAAGAAATAAGGATCAGATAAGGTTAGAGACAAAAATAAAGTAAAAAAAAAAAAAAAGGGGAAGACTAGATGGGCCAAGTGGTTCTTATCTGCCGACAACTTCTGTTTCTACAGCCCACAGAATGAGCCGAAATTCACATTATAGCACACTGTATGAGCTGAAATTCACATTATAGCACACAGAATGAGCCGAAATTCACATTACAGCACACAGAATGAGCCGAAATTCACATTGTAGCACACAGAATGAGCCGAAATTCACATTGTAGCACACTGAATGAGCTGAAATTCACCTTGTGGCACACTGAATGAGCCAAAATTCACATTGTAGCACACAGAATGATCCGAAATTCACATTGTAGCACACTGAATGAGCTGAAATTCACCTTGTGGCACACTGAATGAGCCGACATTCACATTGTAGCACACTGAATGATCCGAAATTCACCTTATAGCACGCTGAATGAGCCGAAATTCACATTGTAGCACAGTGAATGATCCGAAATTCACCTTATAGCACGCAGAATGAGCCAAAATTCACATTATAGCACGCGGAATGAGCCAAAATTCACATTATAGCACGCGGAATGAGCCAAAATTCACATTATAGCACGCTGAATGAGCCAAAATTCACATTATAGCACGTGGAATGAGGCAAAATTCACATTATAGCACACTGAATGATCCAAAACTCACACTGTAGCACACACTGAATGAGGCAAAAATCAAATTGTAGCACAACGAATTATCCGAAATTCACCTTGTAGCACACTGACTGAGGCAAAATTCACATTATAGTACACTGTATGTGGCAAAATTAACGTTATAGCACACTGAATGAGGCAAAATTAACGTTCTAGCACACTGTATGAGGCAAAATTAACGTTATAGCACAATGTATGAGGCAAAATTAACGTTATAGCACAATGTATGAGATGAATGATGCAAAATGCACACTGAATGAGGCAAAATAATGCAGGGAGAAGAGAGAAACACACACACACCTCTACACACACACACACACACACACACACCTCTACACACACACACACACACACCTCTACACTCCTCCTCATAGGTAGAGGCCTGGCCCGGTCCCGCCGCGGTATTGGGAATGGGTGGAGAGCGGTGCAGTGCAGCAGGGAATGTAGACAGAGAGAGAGCGTCTTGACGCGCGTACAGGGAGGAGGGGGCGTGCTCAGGACAGAGGCCGCTGTACGCACGTCAGGACGCTCCTCTCTCTCCTCCTCCGCCGCGCTGCACCGCTCGTCAGACTCCAACCCGTTCCCAATACCGCGGCGGGACCAGGCCTCCATCCCGCTGCCGGTATATGTAGGGGGGGCGTTCGCCCTAATCGCCCCCCGCTAAATCCGCCACTGGGTACAGAACAGTATGTTTTGGGTCATTATCTTGCTGTAGTGTGAAACCATAACCAATAAAGTGGGTGGTGGAAAAGATGGCATGGTACACCAGGATGTTATGGTAGCATAAGTCCATTATTCTTTAGATTTTTTATGATGTCTCCAACCACACAACCCCCAAAACATCCCCTGACTATATGGAACCTACTCCATGCTTAACTGTGGGCATAATGCAAGCAGGAAGCATGTGCTCACTTGTCGTTTGACATACGAACTTGCACCTCTTAAACCCAAACACCTCAAACTTTGATTCATCTGTGAAAATAACCTTCTTCAACTGACTAGTGGCCCAGCTCCTGCGTTTTTTAGCCCTAAATAGCCTCTCCTTTTTATTTATGGGCCTTAGCAATGGTTTTTGAGCTGCAACACATCCCTTCAAGCCATTAGCTTCAAGACAGTTTTTGACAGTCATGACAGACTCACTTTGTTTCCTTGTTTCAATCAGAGCAGCATGGATCTGATGAGCTGTTTGGAATCTGTCCCATTTGGAACACACTCTGATACATTTGTCCTCCTGTTTTGTGGTCACTCAAGGTTTTCCAGGTCATGGGCGATCACGTACACTTTTGCTTACAGCAAATATCTCATGAGGGTACAATGCATGCCACCAAAAGAAATGTTCTCCAAGTGAGCAATTTCATACAAACTATGCCCAGCATTTCCCAAAGAGACTATGGCAGATCATTTTTAAATTGATAACTCTTTTCAGGGAGCCATTTATGAGACCACTCTACATTTTCACAAGTGTTCAAATTATCTTAATACAAGGTGAACACCAGAATTCTTCCACTGTGCATGTGTTGAGGAATTGGTTTCAAAACACGTGTATCTGATATCACTATGAGCACCTGGTGACCTTGCAGGCATCATTTGTTTATTTTCAGGGATCGGACATTATCCGGCTGTTAGTACTGTATACCACCTTTCGTTAGGGTTCCTCAGGAATGAAATTAGGGGGCGTGGCCTCATGGTTAGTGGGCATAGCCTTGCAGGGAGTGATGCTCCTGTGAGTCACAGCAGGTGGCCTCATTTCTGTGTAAAACACACGTATCAACTTCATCCTTTAAAAAGAAATCGACAAATCTGAGAGGTGTATTGAAGTGAATGAGTAGTGTGCATCTGCCCTTTAGTGAGCTTAAAGGGAGAATTGGAGGCAGAAGGAACAGAGAAAAGGAGAGAGGACTCTAAAATTTTAAATCCAATTATGTTGGTACAGTACAAAATAGAAATATAAGAAAATTGACAGTGTTTCTAAAAGACAATACACTGAAAATGGAAAAAAAAAATCAACATTAAAATGTATAAAATAATAAGAGAAATATCTTGGGCAAAATACATAAAAAGTAGAATGATGGATATAAGTAACAAAAATAATTAAATTATAATAATTTATTTATCAAACCTTGGAAAGAGGACAAATAGAGAAGTGCCTCATAGCAACAAATCAGCTTTTAGCTATCATTTAATAGAATGTATTTGTTAAAAATTATATCTAAAATCTGTTTGGTTGCCAGAAGCTGATTGGATATTATGGGCCTCTTAAGCCAGTTTAAAACATCTCCCCCAAAGTATGAAAAGATGGGATTTTGTCAGAGTTAAAGCTGAAAAGGTTAGAAAATATATCGGGGGATTTAAAAGTAATTTTCATCTGTCAGTTTAGAACCGACAAGAGAGATTTATATATTGTGCACCTATAGTAATATAGGATGAAGTCTCTGCACTCATCTCATTATCTCTTCTTATAATGTGTCCTCTCCACGTAGAGCCATGCTCATACCTCTACCCTCTTGTCTCAGCTGTGATCTTTTCTTAATAATAATAATAATAATAATAATAATAACAATGATGATGATGATAATCATAATTATCATCATCATCATAATAATAATAATAATAATAATACTTAAGCAAACAAATTCCATTGCTTTTCTTACAAATCATTATACATTATACACAATTACTGTTAAAAGTAATTGTATGAATTAAGATGCATAAAATAGTGAATGAATTAATGAGTGAATGATGTAATCTGTAAAATAAAAAAAATGTTAAAATATTGTACAGCATATATACAAAATGTGCTAAATGTTGAGTCATGTAAAGAGATATATGCAAATGTGGATTAAGCTGACACAACTGTCAGCATTTAGCAGAGCATGTACGGTGAAATGCATATTAGTGGCTGATTATTTCTTCTGGAGTCTTCTGGTACAATGAGGATATGTGAATTAATCATCACTTAGTTGCTGACAGTACTTTAATACACTTATCATTTTAACTGTAATTGTGAGCTTCTTACGATGTATGAAATCTTTATTTTTACGTGAAAGTATTATGGGGGTAATTCAGACCTGATCGCTCGCTAGCTGTTTTTTGTAGTCCTGCGTTCGCATAGTCGCCTCCCACCATGGAGTGTATTTTAGCTGTGCAAGTGTGCAAACGCATGTGCAGCCGAGCAGTAAAAAAAAACTTTGTGCAGTTTCTGAATTGCCCAGGACTTACTCAGCCGCTGAGATCACTTCCGCCTGTCCGTGGCCGGAATTGATGTCAGACACCCGCCCTGCAAACGCCTGGACACGCCTGTGTTTTTCCAACCACTCCCTGAAAATGATCAGTTGCCGCCCACAAACGCCCTCTTCCTGACAATCTCCTTGCGATCAGCTATACGAATGGATTCTTTGTAAAACCCATTGCACAGCAACGATCTGCTTTGTACCCGTGCGATGCACCTGTGCATTGCGGTGCATATGCATGCGCCGTTCTGACCTGTTCGCAGCGCTGCAAAAAACGTTAGCGAGCGATCAAGTCTGTATTACCGGGTGGTCTTCTGTATGCCGGCGGTCGGGCTCCCGGCGCTCAGTATACCGGCGCCGGGAGCCCGACAGCCGGCATACCGACACTTATTTTCCCTCGTGGGGGTCCACGACCACCATAGAGGGAGAATAAAATAGTGTGGCGCGCGTAGCGTGGCGCGCGCAGCGAGCCCGCAAGGGGCTCATTTGCGCTCGCCACGCTGTCGGTAAGCCGGCGGTCGGGCTCCCGGCGCCGGTATGCTGGTCGCCGGGAAGCCCGACCGCCGGCCAGCCGTAGTGAACCCTGTATTACCCCCTATGTTATACAGTATAATGACTACCCTTTATACATTTTTCTTTCGTACAAAACATTATCATTATTTTTATTGAATATATATATATATATATATATATATATATAACAGTGCTCAGTAAATACATTCAAAATTATACCAAATGGAATGAATTGAAAAGCTTTACATTTTTAATAAGTTAATATAAAGATAAAAATGATCAATTTCATAAATAGTTTTGTATATGATAAAAATTAAATTAAAATTCCCCTTTCCTCAGGTTATATAATTCCCAATCAATATTTTATAATCAGCAAAGCCTAGATTTTAAAAGTCTGTTTCTATTATAACATTTGGTTATTGATCATATAACAGTCAGGAATACACTACTTCCTTGTAAAGTATCAATCTCATACTTTAGTTACCACCTCTTTACATAGTTGTTGGGGTCCTTTTAGTGGAAAATGATCATGCACAGGATTGGATCCCTTGTCAGTGATAGTATGCCAGGCTGGATAGGTCCTATTGCCAGACTGTGATTCCAATAGTCCAGTGCATATGAAGAAGATAAAGTTCAGAGGTATGGTTCAGGCTCTCAGTGTGGAACCAAACAATCTTGGGAAGGACAACCAGATGTGGACAAAAATATGTTATATTTACACTACAATCTCTCCATCATTGGTCTGAGGAAGCTACATTGGTCCCTTTCAATCATGTGGGGACTAGGTACAACTTATAATAGACCTTATAAGCATTTTATTTTATATCTAGCCTTTACCTCACAGTGGACCAAGCTTCCTTCAGTATACTGTATGTAGGGGAAAATGTACTAAGCCTTGGAAAGTGAAAAAGTATCAGCTAATCAGCTTCTAACTGCCATGTTGCAGGCTGTGTTTAAAAAATGACAGGAGCTGATTGGCTGGTACTTTACCACTCTCCAATGCTTTGTTACACATCTGCCCCTATGTTCTTAAAGTAGTGATTCCACAAGGGAGTATGGGACTCAAGGTCGACACCAATTAGGTCAACACCACTTAGGTCGACACCAATTGGTCGACACAACTTAGGTCGACAACTGAAATAAGTCGACATGGACAAAAGGTCAACATTAACAAGGTCGACATGGCAAAAGGTCGACATTAGGCTTTTTTATTTTAATGTTTTTTTGTTGTCGTTTTTGCCGTAATGTGACCAGAAACCCCAATTAGTGCACCGTGTCCCCTCTGCTTTGGGCAAGGTGCCTCGCTCCATTACTTCTGCGCTCAGCACAGGTTACCATTCCCAATTGTAGTCCACGTGGATCGTAAAGTATGAAAAAGTAAAAAAAAAATCATAAAAAAACCTCATGTCGACCTTTTGTCCATGTCGACCTATTTCAGGTGTTGAATTAAGGTGTGTAGACCAATTGGTGTCGACTTAAGTTGTGTTGACCTTATTGGTGTCGACCTGGAGTCTAGATACCCCACAAGGTGTATGTAAAGAAAAAAATAATACATTTGTTTAATGTACTGTGAGTAAGATATGGATTTGAAGAACTAGCATGATCTTCACCTTGGTAAAAACCTCCTTGCATGTAATACACTGATGCAATAACATGACTAATGTAGAGTAAAACCAACATTATTATACAATACCTAGAGAAATTACATTTATGTTGTCTCCAGGAATTTTGCCCTTTATATAATATAAGATATGAAATCAAATACTGGTCTTCAGATACTATACAAGGGAGTTACATGTAAAAATGAATAAAACATCTCCCTGATGCAGTGGCGGAACTAGCGAGCGGTGGGCCCAGGTGAAACAAAATGCTTTGGGCCCCCCCTCTCATCCCGTCCAAGTCCACCCCCCTCTCCTCCAACTTAGTGATGAGCGGGTTCGGTTTCTTGGAAACCGAACCCCCCCGAACTTCACCCTTTTTACACGGGTCCGAGGCAGGTTCGAACCTTCCCGCCTTGCTCGGCTAACCCGAGCGCGCCCGAACGTCATCATCCCGCTGTCGGATTCTCGCAAGATTTGGATTCTATATAAGCAGCCGCGCGTCGCCGCCATTTTCACACGTGCATTGAGATTGATAGGGAGAGGACGTGGCTGGCGTCCTCTCCGTTTATATACGAGAGGAGACAGTTGATCTGATTGCTTTTTTGCTTGTTTATTTTACTATTGTGGGGAGGATTGGGGAGCAGCTGTTAGGAGGAATACACTACAGTGCAGAGTTTTGCTGATAGTGACCACCAGTTTTTTATCCGTTCTCTTCTCTGCCTGAAAAAAACGCTCCATACCATATCTGTGCGCAGTGTGCTTCATGATATATCTGTGCTGAGTGCACTGCTCACACTGCTTAATTGTGGGGACTAAGGAGCAGCTATAGCAGGAGTACAGTGCAGAGTTTTGCTGACAGTGACCACCAGCAGGGACGTGCAGTCAGGGGAGGCAGGGGAGGCAGTGCCTCCCCTGTCATTAATGATTAAGATAATACAAAGAAGATGCATATGACACATATTCTGTGTCATATGTATCTTCTTAATATTATTCTGATCATTGCTCCCCTCCTTATGTGTTTGGGAGGCACCGATCGTGGTGCCTCCCGTTATCTCTGGGGATAATATGGGGAGCGGGGGGCGGACACGGGCGGGGACTAGCCATGGGCTGTAAAAGCCCATTGAAAATGTATGGGAAAGCGGCACCATTAGTGGTGCCGCTTTCCTACAGGGACGTGCTTTCAACCTATGAAAGCACGTCCCTGTCAGTGAGGCTACAGTGATTGGCCAGCGGATCCGTCACTGGATCCGCTGTCAATCACTGTGCGGGCGGCTGAATGCGGCGATTGTGCGGGCGGCGGGATGCGGCGGCGGTGGTGCGGGCGGCGGTGGAGCAGGCGGCGGGTTGCGGCGGCTGTGCGGCGGCGGAAAATTACCTTAATCTGCAGAGTTTGGCAGCGGAGCGGTTCCAGTTTCAAAAATGGCGCCTCAGCGTCATTTTTGAAATTCAAGATGGCCGCCGCGAGCCAATCACGGCTCGCCGCGTCATCGCCCCGCCCCCTCCGGCTGACTTATATAAGTCAGCGCGAGGCGGAGGAGAGTCAGTCCGACGGCGGAGGAGGAGCTGTGAAGAGCTCCTGAAGAAGGAAGACGGCTGGAAGTCCTGGCTGGGCGGCGGCTATGCAAAAGAGCTTAGCAGCCGCCGCCCACCAGGTGAAGACGCTGGAAGCCCTGGGGGGGTGGCGCCCCCCAGGTGAAGACGCCGGAAGCCCTGGGAAGGCGGCGGCCACGCAAAAGAGCTTAACGGCCGCCGCCCCCAGGTGAAGACCCAGTTAAATAAAGCTTCTTTTCAAAACGTGTGGCGTTTTATTTTAATATTTTCTTTACAGGTGGACTATAGGTGCCAGCGGGCCCTTTATGTCCGGGCATGCTGGCACTTGTGGTTCTCCAAGTGCCAGCATGCTGGGGCAGGCTTGCTGGGACCTGTAGGCTACCTGTAAAGAACAATATTACTATTCTTTGCAGGTGGACTACAGGTGCCAGCAGGCCCTTTATGTCCGGGCATGCTGGCACTTGTGGTTCTCCAAGTGCCAGCATGCTGGGGCAGGCTTGCTGGGACCTGTAGGCTACCTGTAAAGAACAATATTACTATTCTTTGCAGGTGGACTACAGGTGCCAGCAGGCCCTTTATGTCCGGGCATGCTGGCACTTGTGGTTCTCCAAGTGCCAGCATGCTGGGGCAGGCTTGCTGGGACCTGTAGGCCACCTGTAAAGAACAATATTAACACAATGAACCCCGCACCCACCGCCACCAGGGGTGCGGGGCATAGCACTGGGCTATCAGCCCAGTGCTGGTTATTGCTCGGGAGGGGGGACCCCATTTTTATTTTTTGGGGTTCCCACTTTCCGAGGAATTCCAACCCTGGGCTGACTGGCTGGGGGGCAGATTAATGTTATGGCAGGGGGACCCCACACTGAGTGTCTCCCCTGCTATGGCATTACTCCCCCTGGCTGGTTCTGCCTAGTGCTGGTTTTCCTGATGTGTTGGGGGACCACACTTTTTTTTTTCCGGGGGGGGGGGGGGGCTTGTTAGCTGCCAGTGCCTCCCCAACCTGTGATCCCACCGCACGTCACTGACCACCAGTATACATTTGTCTGCCTGAAAAACACTCCTGTGGCTTTTTTTTTATACTAGTAGTTTTTTAGCAGTTTGCTGACAGTGTCCACCAGGTCCATTATACTGTATATAGCAGTACGGTAGGCCACTGCTGTACCTACCTCTGTGTCGTCACTCGTCATCCATTCAGTAGTATACTATCCATCCATCTACATTGTATACCTGTGGTGGCTTTTTTTTTATACTAGTAGTTTAGCAGTCTGCTGACAGTGTCCACAAGGTCCATTATACTGTATATAGCAGTACGGTAGGCCACTGCTGTACCGACCTCTGTGTCGTCACTCGTCATCCATTAAGTATACTATCCATCCATCTACATTGTATACCTGTGGTGGCTTTTTTTTATACTAGTAGTTTAGCAGTCTGCTGACAGTGTCCACCAGGTCCATTATACTGTATATAGCAGTACGGTAGGTCACTGCTGTACCTACCTCTGTGTCGTCACTCATCATCCATTAAGTATACTATCCATCCATCTACATTGTATACCTGTGGTGGCTTTTTTTATACTAGTAGTTTAGCAGTCTGCTGACAGTGTCCACCAGGTCCATTATACTGTATATAGCAGTACGGTAGGCCACTGCTGTACCTACCTCTTTGTCGTCACTCGTCATCCATTAAGTATACTATCCATCCATCTACATTGTATACCTGTGGTGGCTTTTTTTTTATACTAGTAGTTTAGCAGTCTGCTGAGTGTCCACCAGGTCCATTATACTGTATATAGCAGTACGGTAGGCCACTCCTGTACCTACCTCTGTGTCGTCACTCGTCATCCATTAAGTATACTATCCATCCATCTACATTGTATACCTGTGGTGGCATTTTTTTTTAATACTAGTAGTTTAGCAGTCTGCTGACAGTGTCCACCAGGTCCATTATACTGTATATAGCAGTACGGTAGGCCACTGCTGTACCTACCTCTGTGTCGTCACTCGTCATCCATAAAGTATACTATCCATCCATCTACATTGTATACCTGTGGTGGCTTTTTCTTTTATACTAGTAGTTTAGCAGTCTGCTGACAGTGTCCACCAGGTCCATTATACTGTATATAGCAGTACGGTAGGCCACTGCTGTACCTACCTCTGTGTCGTCACTCGTCATCCATTAAGTATACTATCCATCCATCTACATTGTATACCTGTGGTGGCTGTTTTTTTGTACTAGTAGTTTAGCAGTCTGCTGACAGTGTCCACCAGGTCCATTATACTGTATATAGCAGTACGGTAGGCCACTGCTGTACCTACCTCTGTGTCGTCACTCATCATCCATTAAGTATACTATCCATCCATCTACATTGTATACCTGTGGTGGCTTTTTTTTTATACTAGTAGTTTAGCAGTCTGCTGAGTGTCCACCAGGTCCATTATACTGTATATAGCAGTACGGTAGGCCACTGCTGTACCTACCTCTGTGTTGTCACTCGTTATCCATTAAGTATACTATCCATCCATCTACATTGTATACCTGTGGTGGCTTTTTTTTTTATACTAGTAGTTTAGCAGTCTGCTGACGGTGTCCACCAGGTCCATTATACTGTATATAGCAGTACGGTAGGCCACTGCTGTACCTACCTCTGTGTCGTCACTCGTCATCCATTAAGTATACTATCCATCCATCTACATTGTATACCTGTGGTGGCTTTTTTTTTTTATACTAGTAGTTTAGCAGTCTGCTGACAGTGTCCACCAGGTCCATTATACTGTATATAGCAGTACGGTAGGCCACTGCTGTACCTACCTCTGTGTCGTCACTCGTCATCCATTAAGTATACTATCCATCCATCTACATTGTATACCTGTGGTGGCATTTTTTTTTATACTAGTAGTTTAGCAGTCTGCTGAGTGTCCACCAGGTCCATTATACTGTATATAGCAGTACGGTAGGACACTGCTGTACCTACCTCTGTGTCGTCACTCGTCATCCATTAAGTATACTATCCATCCATCTACATTGTATACCTGTGGTGGCTTTTTTTTTATACTAGTAGTTTAGCAGTCTGTTGACAGTGTCCACCAGGTCCATTATACTGTATATAGCAGTACAGTAGGCCACTGCTGTACCTACCTCTGTGTCGTCACTCGTCATCCATTAAGTATACTATCCACCCATCTACATTGTATACCTGTGGTAGCTTTTTTTTTTTATACTAGTAGTTTAGCAGTCTGCTGACAGTGTCCACCAGGTCCATTATACTGTATATAGCAGTACGGAAGGCCACTGCTGTACCTACCTCTGTGTCGTCACTCGTCATCCATTAAGTATACTATCCATCCATCTACATTGTATACCTGTGGTGGCTTTTTTTTTATACTAGTAGTTTAGCAGTCTGCTGACAGTGTCCACCAGGTCCATTATACTGTATATAGCAGTACGGTAGGCCACTGCTGTACCTATCTCTGTGTCGTCACTCGTCATCCATTAAGTATACTATCCATCCATCTACATTGTATACCTGTGGTGGCTGTTTTTTTGTACTAGTAGTTTAGCAGTCTGCTGACAGTGTCCACCAGGTCCATTATACTGTATATAGCAGTACGGTAGGCCACTGCTGTACCTACCTCTGTGTCGTCACTCGTCATCCATTAAGTATACTATCCATCCATCTACATTGTATACCTGTGGTGGCTTTTTTTTTTATACTAGTAGTTTAGCAGTCTGCTGACAGTGTCCACCAGGTCCATTATACTGTATATAGCAGTACGGTAGGCCACTGCTGTACCTACCTCTGTGTCGTCACTCGTCATCCATTAAGTATACTATCCATCCATCTACATTGTATACCTGTGGTGGCTTTTTTTATACTAGTAGTTTAGCAGTCTGCTGACAGTGTCCACCAGGTCCATTATACTGTATATAGCAGTACGGTAGGCCACTGCTGTACCTACCTCTGTGTCGTCACTCGTCATCCATTAAGTATACTATCCATCCATCTACATTGTATACCTGTGGTGGCATTTTTTTTTATACTAGTAGTTTAGCAGTCTGCTGAGTGTCCACCATGTCCATTATACTGTATATAGCAGTACGGTAGGACACTGCTGTACCTACCTCTGTGTCGTCACTCGTCATCCATTAAGTATACTATCCATCCATCTACATTGTATACCTGTGGTGGCTTTTTTTTTATACTAGTAGTTTAGCAGTCTGCTGACAGTGTCCACCAGGTCCATTATACTGTATATAGCAGTACAGAAGGCCACTGCTGTACCTACCTATGTGTCGTCACTCGTCATCCATTAAGTATACTATCCACCCATCTACATTGTATACCTGTGGTAGCTTTTTTTTTTTATACTAGTAGTTTAGCAGTCTGCTGACAGTGTCCACCAGGTCCATTATACATTATATAGCAGTACGGTAGGCCACTGCTGTACCTACCTCTGTGTCGTCACTCGTCATCCATTAAGTATACTATCCATCCATCTACATTGTATACCTGTGGTGGCTTTTTTTTTTTATACTAGTAGTTTAGCAGTCTGCTGACAGTGTTCACCAGGTCCATTATACTGTATATAGCAGTACAGTAGGCCACTGCTGTACCTACCTCTGTGTCGTCACTCGTCATCCATTAAGTAAACTATCCATCCATCTACATTGTATACCTGTGGTGGCTTTTTTTTATACTAGTAGTTTAGCAGTCTGCTGACAGTGTCCACCAGGTCCATTATACTGTATATAGCAGTACGGAAGGCCACTGCTGTACCTACCTCTGTGTCGTCACTCGTCATCCATTAAGTATACTGTCCATCCATCTACATTGTATACCTGTGGTGGCTTTTTTTTTTTATACTAGTAGTTTAGCAGTCTGCTGACAGTGTCCACCAGGTCCATTATACTGTATATAGCAGTACGGTAGGCCACTGCTGTACCTATCTCTGTGTCGTCACTCGTCATCCATTAAGTATAATATCCATCCATCTACATTGTATACCTGTGGTGCCTTTTAGTTGTGCGCAGTAAATATAGTAGTAGGCCATTGCTATTGATACTGGCATAAAATTCCACACATTAAAAAATGGAGAACAAAAATGTGGAGGTTAAAGGGAAAGATCAAGATCCACTTCCACCTCGTGCTGAAGCTGCTGCCACTAGTCATGGCCGAGACGATGAAATGCCATCAACGTCGTCTGCCAAGGCCGATGCCCAATGTTATAGTAGAGAGCATGTAAAATACAAAACACAAAAGTTCAGTAAAATGACCCAAAAATCAAAATTAAAAGCGTCTGAGGAGAAGCGTAAACTTGCCAATATGCCATTTACGACACGGAGTGGCAAGGAACGGCTGAGGCCCTGGCCTATGTTCATGGCTAGTGGTTCAGCTTCAAATGAGGATGGAAGCACTCATCCTCTCGCTAGAAAAAAGAAAAGACTTAAGCTGGCAAGAGCACAGCAAAGAACTGTGCGTTCTTTGAAATCACAAATCCTCAAGGAAAGTCCAATTGTGTCGGTTGCGATGCCTGACCTTCCCGACACTGGACGGGAAGAGCTTGCGCCTTCCACCATTTGCACGCCCCCTGCAAGTGCTGGAAGGAGCACCCGCAGTCCAGTTCCTGATAGTCAAATTGAAGATGTCACTGTTGAAGTACACCAGGATGAGGATATGGGTGTTGCTGGCGCTGGGGAGGAAATTGACAAGGAGGATTCTGATGGTGAGGTGGTTTGTTTAAGTCAGGCACCCCGGGGAGACACCTGTTGTCCGTGGGAGGAATATGGCCCTTGACATCCCTGGTCAAAAGACAAAAAAAATCAGCTATTCGGTGTGGAATTATTTCAACACAAATGCAGACAACAGGTGTCAAGCCGTGTGTTGCCTTTGTAAAGCTGTAATAAGTAGGGGTAAGAACTTTAACCACCTCGGAACATCCTCCCTTATACGTCACCTGCAGCGCATTCATCATAAGTCAGTGACAAGTTCAAAAACTTTGGGTGACAGCGGAAGCAGTCCACTGACCACTAAATCCCTTCCTCTTGTAACCAAGCTCCTGCAAACCACACCACCAACTCCCTCAGTGTCAATTTCCTCCTTACCCAGGAAAGCCAATAGTCCTGCAGGCCATGTCACTGGCAAGTCTGACGAGTCCTCTCCTGCCTGGGATTCCTCCGATGCATCCTTGAGTGTAACACCTACTGCTGCTAGCGCTGCTGTTGTTGCTGCTGGGAGTCGATCGTCATCCCAGAGGGGAAGTCGGAAGACCACTTGTACTACTTCCAGTAAGCAATTGACTGTCCAACAGTCCTTTGCGAGGAAGATGAAATATCACAGCAGTCATCCTGCTGCAAAGCGGATAACTGAGGCCTTGGCAGCCTGGGCGGTGAGAAACGTGGTACCGGTATCCATCGTTAATTCAGAGCCAACTATAGACTTGATTGAGGTACTGTGTCCCCGGTACCAACTACCATCTAGGTTCCATTTCTCTTGGCAGGCGATACCGAAAATGTACACAGACCTCAGAAAAAGACTCACCAGTGTCCTAAAAAATGCAGTTGTACCCAATGTCCACTTAACCAAGGACATGTGGACAAGTGGAGCAGGGCAGACTCAGGACTATATGACTGTGACAGCCCACTGGGTAGATGTATTGCCTCCCGCAGCAAGAACAGCAGCGGCGGCACCAGTAGCAGCATCTCGCAAACGCCAACTCGTTCCTAGGCAGGCTACGCTTTGTATCATCGCTTTCCAGAATAAGCACACAGCTGAAAACCTCTTACGGCAACTGAGGAAGATCATCGCAGAATGGCTTACCCCAATTGGACTCTCCTGGGGATTTGTGACATCGGACAACGCCAGCAATATTGTGCGTGCATTACATCTGGGCAAATTCCAGCACTTCCCATGTTTTGCACATACCTTGAATTTGGTGGTGCAGAATTATTTAAAAAACGACAGGGGCGTGCAAGAGATGCTGTCGGTGGCCCGAAGAATTGCGGGCCACTTTCGGCGTTCAGGCACCGCGTACAGAAGACTGGAGCACCACCAAAAATACCTGAACCTGCCCTGCCATCATCTGAAGCAAGAGGTGGTAACGAGGTGGAATTCAACCCTCTATATGCTTCAGAGGATGGAGGAGCAGCAAAAGGCCATTCAAGCCTATACATCTGGCCACGATATAGGCAAAGGAGGTGGAATGCATCTGTCTCAAGTGCAGTGGAGAATGATTTCAACGTTGTGCAAGGTTCTGCAACCCTTTGAACTTGCCACACGTGAAGTCGGTTCAGACACTGCCAGCCTGAGTCAGGTCATTCCCCTCATCAGGCTTTTGCAGAAGAAGCTGGAGACATTGAAGGAGGAGCTAAAACAGAGCGATTCCGCTAGGCATGTGGGACTTGTGGATGGAGCCCTTAATTCGCTTAACCAGGATTCACGGGTGGTCAATCTGTTGAAATCAGAGCACTACATTTTGGCCACCGTGCTCGATCCTAGATTTAAAACCTACGTTGTATCTCTCTTTCCGGCAGACACAAGTCTGCAGGGGTTCAAAGACCTGCTGGTGAGAAAATTGTCAAGTCAAGCGGAACGTGACCCGTCAACAGCTCCTCCTTCACATTCTCCCGCAACTGGGGGTGCGAGGAAAAGGCTAAGAATTCCGAGCCCACCCGCTGGCGGTGATGCAGGGCAGTCTGGAGCGAGTGCTGACATCTGGTCCGGACTGAAGGACCTGCCAACGATTACTGACATGTCGTCTACTGTCACTGCATATGATTCTCTCACCATTGAAAGAATGGTGGAGGATTATATGAGTGACCGCATCCAAGTAGGCACGTCAGACAGTCCGTACGTATACTGGCAGGAAAAAGAGGCAATTTGGAGGCCCTTGCACAAACTGGCTTTATTCTACCTAAGTTGCCCTCCCTCCAGTGTGTACTCCGAAAGAGTGTTTAGTGCAGCCGCTCACCTTGTCAGCAATCGGCGTACGAGGTTACTTCCAGAAAATGTGGAGAAGATGATGTTCATTAAAATGAATTATAATCAATTCCTCCGTGGAGACATTCACCAGCAGCAATTGCCTCCAGAAAGTACACGGGGACCTGAGATGGTGGATTCCAGTGGGGACGAATTAATAATCTGTGAGGAGGGGGATGTACACAGTGAAAGGGGTGATGAATCGGACGATGATGATGAGGTGGACATCTTGCCTCTGTAGAGCCAGTTTGTGCAAGGATAGATTGATTGCTTCTTTTTTGGTGGGGGCCCAAACCAACCAGTCATTTCAGTCACAGTCGTGTGGCAGACCCTGTCGCTGAAATGATGGGTTCGTTAAAGTGTGCATGTCCTGTTTATACAACATAAGGGTGGGTGGGAGGGCCCAAGGACAATTCCATCTTGCACCTCTTTTTTCTTTCATTTTTCTTTGCATCATGTGCTGTTTGGGGAGTATTTTTTTGAAGGGCCATCCTGCCTGACACTGCAGTGTCACTCCTAGATGGGCCAGGTGTTTGTGTCGGCCACTTGGGTCGCTTAGCTTAGTCACACAGCTACCTCATTGCGCCTCTTTTTTTCTTTGCATCATGTGCTGTTTGGGGACTATTTTTTTCAAGTGCCATCCTGTCTGACACTGCAGTGCCACTCCTAGATGGGCCAGGTGTTTGTGTCGGCCACTAGGGTCGCTTAGCTTAGTCACACAGCTACCTCATTGCGCTTCTTTTTTTCTTTGCATCATGTGCTGTTTGGGGACTATTTTTTTCAAGTGCCATCCTGTCTGACACTGCAGTGCCACTCCTAGATGGGCCAGGTGTTTGTGTCGGCCACTAGGGTCGCTTAGCTTAGTCACACAGCTACCTCATTGCGCCTCTTTTTTTCTTTGCATCATGTGCTGTTTGGGGACTATTTTTTTCAAGTGCCATCCTGTCTGACACTGCAGTGCCACTCCTAGATGGGCCAGGTGTTTGTGTCGGCCACTAGGGTCGCTTAGCTTAGTCACACAGCTACCTCATTGCGCCTCTTTTTTTCTTTGCATCATGTGCTGTTTGGGGACTATTTTTTTCAAGTGCCATCCTGTCTGACACTGCAGTGCCACTCCTAGATGGGCCAGGTGTTTGTGTCGGCCACTTGGGTCGCTTAGCTTAGTCACACAGCTACCTCATTGCGCCTCTTTTTTTCTTTGCATCATGTGCTGTTTGGGGACTATTTTTTTCAAGTGCCATTCTGTCTGACACTGCAGTGCCACTCCTAGATGGGCCAGGTGTTTGTGTCGGCCACTTGGGTCGCTGAGCTTAGTCACACAGCTACCTCATTGCGCCTCTTTTTTTCTTTGCATCATGTGCTGTTTGGGGACTATTTTTTTCAAGTGCCATCCTGTCTGACACTGCAGTGCCACTCCTAGATGGACCAGGTGTTTGTGTCGGCCACTAGGGTCGCTTAGCTTAGTCACACAGCTACCTCATTGCGCCTCTTTTTTTCTTTGCATCATGTGCTGTTTGGGGACTATTTTTTTCAAGTGCCATCCTGTCTGAAACTGCAGTGCCACTCCTCATGGGCCAGGTGTTTGTGTCGGCCACTTGGGTCGCTGAGCTTAGTCACACAGCTACCTCATTGCGCCTCTTTTTTTCTTTGCATCATGTGCTGTTTGGGGAGTATTTTTTTCAAGTGCCATCCTGTCTGACACTGCAGTGCCACTCCTAGATGGGCCAGGTGTTTGTGTCGGCCACTTGGGTCGCTGAGCTTAGTCACACAGCTACCTCATTGCGCCTCTTTTTTTCTTTGCATCATGTGCTGTTTGGGGACTATTTTTTTCAAGTGCCATCCTGTCTGACACTGCAGTGCCACTCCTAGATGGGCCAGGTGTTTGTGTCGGCCACTTGTGTCGCTTAGCTTAGCCATCCAGCGACCTCGGTGCAAATTTTAGGACTAAAAATAATATTGTGAGGTGTGAGGTGTTCAGAATAGACTGAAAATGAGTGGAAATTATGGTTATTGAGGTTAATAATACTATGGGATCAAAATGACCCCCAAATTCTATGATTTAAGCTGTTTTTTAGTGTTTTTTGAAAAAAACACCCGAATCCTAAACACACCCGAATCCGACAAAAATTTCCGGAGAGGTTTTGCCAAAACGCGTCCGAACCCAAAACATGGCCGCGGAACCGAACCCAAAACCAAAACACAAAACCCGAAAAATTTCCGGTGCACATCACTACTCCAACTACAAATTAGAGATTCTTTGCATGCTCCCGTAAAATATATATATATATATATATATATATATATATATATATATATATATTAGTGATGAGCGGGTTCGGTTCCTCGGGATCCAAACCCCCCCGAATTTCACCTATTTTACACGGTTCCGAGGCAGCCTCGGATCCTCCCGCATTGCTCGGTTAACCCGAGCGCGCCCGAACGTCATCATCCCGCTGTCAGATTCTCGCGAGATTCGTATTCTATATAAGGAGCCGCGCTTCGCCGCCATTTTCACTCGTGCATTGGAGATGATAGCGAGAGGACGTGCAGTGTTCTCTCAGTTTCTGTGTTCAGTGTGCTGCAAATATCTGTGCTCAGTGTGCTGCAAATATCTGTGCTCAGTGTGCTTGCAAATATCTGTGCTCAGTGTGCTGAAAATATCTACGTTCTCTGCCTGAAAAACGCTCCATATCTGTGCTGCATTGTAGTATATAGTAGGAGGAAAGTGCAGAATTTTGCTGACCACCAGTATATATATAGCAGTACGGTACAGTAGTCCACTGCTCTACCTCTGTGTCATCAAGTATACTATCCATCCATACCTGTGCTGCATTTTAGTTGTGCGCAGTATATAGTAGGAGGGGACAGTGCAGAATGTTGCTGTGACCACCAGTATAATACATAGCAGTACGGCACAGTAGTCCACTGCTCTACCTCTGTGTCGTCAAGTATACTATACTATGCATCCATACCTGTGATACATTTTAGTTGTGCTCAGTATATAGTAAGAGGACAGTGCAGAATTTTGCTGACCACCAGTATATATATAGCAGTACGGTACAGTAGTCCACTGCTCTACCTCTGTGTCGTCAAGTATACTATCCATCCATACCTGTGCTGCATTTTAGTTGTGCGCAGTATATAGTAGGAGGGGACAGTGCAGAATGTTGCTGTGACCACCAGTATAATACATAGCAGTACGGCACAGTAGTCCACTGCTCTACCTCTGTGTCGTCAAGTATACTATGCATCCATACCTGTGATACATTTTAGTTGTGCTCAGTATATAGTAAGAGGACAGTGCAGAATTTTGCTGACCACCAGTATATATATAGCAGTACGGTACAGTAGTCCACTGCTCTACCTCTGTGTCATCAAGTATACTATGCATTCATACCTGTGCTGCATTTTAGTTGTGCGCAGTATATAGTAGGAGGGGACAGTGCAGAATGTTGCTGTGACCACCAGTATATATATAGCAGTATGGTACAGTAGTCCACTGCTCTACCTCTGTGTTGTCAAGTATACTATGCATCCATACCTGTGCTGCATTTTAGTTGTGCGCAGTATATACTAGGAGGGGACAGTGCAGAATGTTACTGTGACCACTAGTATATATATAGCAGTACGGTACAGGAGTCCACTGCTCTACCGCTGTGTCGTCAAGTATACTACAAAAGTTCAGTAAAATGACCCAAAAATCTAAATTAAAAGCGTCTGATGAGAAGCATAAACTTGCCAACATGCCATTTACGACACGGAGTGGCAAGGAACGGCTGAGGCCCTGGCCTATGTTCATGGCTAGTGGTTCAGATTCACATGAGGATGGAAGCACTCATCCTCTCGCTAGAAAACTGCAGTGCCACTCCTAGATGGGCCAGGTGTTTGTGTCGGCCACTTGTGTCGCTTAGCTTAGTCACACAGCTACCTCATTGCACCTCTTTTTTTTTTCATCATGTGCTGTTTGGGGACTATTTTTTAAATCTGCCATCCTGTCTGATACTGCAGTGCCACTCCTAGATGAGCCAGGTGTTTGTGTCGGCCACTTAGGTTGCTTAGCTTAGCCATCAAGCGACCTTGGTGCACCTCTTTTTTCTTTGCATCATGTGCTGTTTGGGGACTATTTTTTAAATCTGCCATCCTGCCTGACACTGCAGTGCCACTCCTAGATGGGCCAGGTGTTTGTGTCGGCCACTTGTGTCGCTTAGCTTAGCCATCCAGCGACCTCGGTGCAAATTTTAGGACTAAAAATAATATTGTGAGGTGTGAGGTGTTCAGAATAGACTGAAAATGAGTGGAAATTATGGTTATTGAGGTTAATAATACTATGGGATTAAAATGACCCCCAAATTCTATGATTTAAGCTGTTTTTTAGTGTTTTTTGAAAAAAACACCCGAATCCAAAACACACCCGAATCCGACAAAAATTTCCGGAGAGGTTTTGCCAAAACGCGTCCGAACCCAAAACATGGGCGTCCGAACCCAAAACATGGCCGCGGAACCGAACCCAAAACCAAAACACAAAACCCGAAAAATTTCCGGTGCACATCACTACTCCAACTACTGTTAGGCGCCGGGGTCCGCTCGTCGGTGCGGCCCGGCGCCTAGCAACCAGGGACGCCGTGCGCGTACAGCCGCCGGCTCCCTGGCAACGCTGGACGCCGGGCGCACGGAGCCGCTCTGACCCTAGCAACGGGGACGCCACGTTCGGGCCGCGTTCCCCGTTGCTGGGTCTGTTCTAATTGCATTATGGTGTGCTGGCCGTGCAGCATGCAAGCTGCACGGCATTAATTGTGATCACCCAGTCTGGCTCCTGATTGGGGAGCTCACAGTTATAAGCACCCTTTGGACTTCTCACAGACGCCGGTGATAGCTTCCTGTTTGCCTGTGTCAGTTGCAGAAAGTTTCCAGTCCTGCTCTATCCGGTTGTTCCTGTCCTCAGTGATCCAGTACTCGGAGATTTGTCATCTTTTCCTGGAGTCTGACCGAGCACCTTTAACATCCTGTGGTGTTCGTGAGTCGCGGCGCAGCCGTGTGTTGCGGCTTGTCCGCTTACTGTTTATTATTTAGTATATTTGTGTTCTGGAGCTTTTGCGGAGGATTCCGCATCCACAGATCCACTCTGGTATCCAGCGGTGCTGGATAGGAGTAACGGATCAGTGGATCTTTGGTTGTCCTTTTCCCTGGCGGCTAGTCCGCACATACCTTTGGTTTAAGTTAGTTAGCTTGTAACCCCTGGCCTGGTTGCTTAGTCAGAGGGCCCCTTGTTATCACCCTGTCTCGGATTTCCCTTTGTCTCCCATTAAGACCTGAGGGGGCATCGGGGTTGGGCAGACATAATCCGCCCTTCGAACGCGGCTGCCATGGGCTCAAGCAACCATAGTCTCGCAGGGGATTTCTGATAACACGGGCGAGACAACGGAGTTAGGGCGCCAGGGGTTACTAGGCTCTCCTGCTCCCACAACCAGCATAACTTCCCAGTACTCTGACCTCTGCCATACGATCTCCTCTGGTCTAGAGTACGGGAATCATAACATTATCACCGGCCAGACAAAAAAAAATTAAAATTAACAGGAGTTAATTTTTTTTTTACTTATTCAGTTGGGAGATTTTGTCGGCCTCATGAATCCCACCGGTGTTGGGCCAAATCCTGGCCAGCTTCTAGTTAGTCAGATTCAAGAACTTACTCAGATGGTTCAGGATCTGTCCCTCCGGGTGAGGTCACAGGAAGATCTGTTACGGACTTCCCCGAGGGTCATCCCTGAACCAAAAATGCATCTGCCTGACCGTTTTTCTGGGGATAGAAAACAGTTTTTTAATTTTAAAGAGTCTTGTAAACTTTATTTTCGTTTAAGACCAGTCTCCTCAGGTACGGAGGCTCAGCGGGTTGGAATTATTATTTCTCTGCTTCAGGGGGATCCTCAGACCTGGGCTTTTGGTTTAAAGACAGACGATCCGGCCTTATTGTCTGTAGACGCCTTTTTAAAATCTTTAGGGCTATTGTATGACGACCCTGATAGAGAGGCGTCCGCTGAGAGTCAGTTGCGTGCTCTCAGACAGGGTAGGAATCCCGCAGAGATTTATTGTACGGAGTTTCGCCGTTGGTCGAACGACTGTGGATGGAATGACCCAGCCCTGCGCAGTCAGTTTCGCCTCGGCTTATCTGAATCTATAAAAGACAGTCTCCTTCAGTATCCCGCTCCTGAGACTCTCGATAAACTCATGGAGCTCTCTATTAAGATAGATCGTCGGCTCAGAGAGCGGAGGGCTGAAAAAGGAGCATCTGTCGGGTCTACTCCTTGTGTTTTTTCCATTCCTGTGGACATGGATGAGCCTATGCAGATAGGTCTCTCCAAATTGTCTCCTGAAGAAAGAACCAGGAGGCAAAATTCTGGTCTTTGTTTATACTGTGGAGGTAAGGGACATTTTGCCCGTAGTTGTCCGAACAAATCGGGAAACTTCCCGACCAAGTGAGTTGTGAGGGGGTTCACTTTGGTCTGCAGCTTATCTCCTCAAATAATTCACTGTTAGTCCCTGCTAAAGTTTCCTTTGGCAGCCTCTGTTCCTCGGTCTCTGCTTTTGTGGACAGTGGAGCTGCAGGGAACTTTATGGATTTAACATGGGCCAAGGCCTTAGGTATTCCTCAGTAAACCTTGGGTAGGTGTGTCACCATGCATGGTTTAGATGGGAGTCCCTTGTCCAATGGGGTTATTTCTCTCTGTACACCTCCTGTTTTACTTTCGGTAGGAGCTCTGCATTCTGAAAAGATTGAGTTTTTCCTTACCCATTGTCCAGCAGTTCCTGTGGTTCTGGGTCACCCTTGGCTGGCCTTTCATAATCCCATCATTGATTGGCAGTCGGGGGAGATCTTACAATGGGGTACCATCTGTAATAAAGAATGTATTACGCTTCCAATCCGAGTAGCTGCCGCCGTTCCCGCACCCATTCCTGTGGAATACCAGGATTTTGTTGATGTATTTTCCAAGGGCAATGCAGATATTCTGCCTCCCCATAGGCCTTATGATTGTGCCATTGAGCTAATTCCTGGTGCCACGTTGCCTAAAGGAAGGTTATATGCATTGTCTGGTCCTGAAACTGTGGCCATGAATGAGTATGTGAAAGAAAGCCTTGAGAAAGGATTTATCAGGCCATCTAAATCCCCTTTAAGTGCAGGTTTCTTCTTCGTAGAGAAGAAGGATGGTTCACTCAGACCCTGCATTGACTTTAGAGCTTTGAATAAAATCTCAGTAAAGAATACTTACCCTCTGCCGCTGATCTCTGTCCTCTTTGATCAGCTACGTTCGGCTGTGATTTTTTCCAAGATTGACCTGAGAGGAGCATATAACCTCATCAGAATCAAGTCAGGGGATGAGTGGAAAACGGCATTCAGTACTCAGTCAGGCCACTATGAGTATCTGGTTATGCCATTCGGCCTGTCTAACGCTCCGGCAGTCTTCCAGGATCTCATTAACGACGTGCTTCGTGAATTTCTTGGAAGATTTGTGGTAGTCTACTTAGACGATATTTTGATATATTCTGACTCTGTAGAACAACATGTTACCCAGGTGCGTCAGGTTCTAAAAAAATTACGTGAAAATCACCTATATGCCAAGCTGGAAAAGTGTGAATTTCATGTCACGGAGGTATCCTTTTTAGGGTACATTATTTCCCCTCGGGGATTCTGTATGGAACCAAAGAAGCTCCAAGCCATCCTTAGTTGGGCGCAACCCACCAACTTAAAAGCAATTCAGCGCTTTTTAGGGTTTGCGAACTACTATAGAAGATTTATTCACTCTTTCTCTGACCTAGTTGCTCCCATTGTGGCACTGACTAAGAAGAGAGCAGATCCTACCAATTGGTCACGTGAAGCTGAGTTATCTTTTCAGGCCTTGAAACAAGCCTTTGTCTCAGCCCCTGTCCTCAGACATCCCAACCCAGAATTGCCTTTCATTGTTGAGGTTGATGCCTCGGAGGTTGGAGTAGGGGCTATCCTATCTCAGAAGGATCCGGAATTCCCTTGAATTACATCCTTGTGCCTTTATGTCCAGGAAATTCTCATCTGCAGAATCCAACTACGATGTTGGTAACCGGGAATTGCTGGCTATTAAATGGGCTTTCGAGGAGTGGAGGCATTGGCTTGAAGGAGCGACTCATACCATTTCAGTTTTGACTGATCACAAAAATCTTCAATACATTGAATCAGCTAAACGACTGAATGCCCGGCAGGCTCGTTGGGCTTTATTTTTTACTCGTTTCAAATTCATTATCACCTTCAGGCCAGGTTCCAAGAATACTAAGGCAGATGCCCTGTCACGCAGTTTTCTTCCTGTTCAAGACAACAGTCCCGTTACTCCCATACTTCCGTCTTCAGTCATTCGGGCAGGCCTCACACAGGATGTATTTACCCAGTTAAAGCTGCTTCAACATCAAGCTCCTGGAAATACTCCTGCTGGTCGTCTTTTTGTCCCTGAGTTTTTGAGAGCAACTGTTTTGACGGAGTTTAATGATAGCAAAGTTGCCGGGCATCCGGGAATCGCTAAGACTTTGGAATTAGTCTCCCGCTCAGTATGGTGGCCTGGTCTTTCCAAAGACATTAAAGAGTTTGTTTTTTCGTGTCAGGTCTGTGCACAGCATAAAGTTCCCCGTTCTTTGCCTATCGGTCAACTTATGCCCTTGAATGTTCCTCTTAGGCCATGGTCGCATATCTCCATGGATTTTGTGGTGGACCTCCCTCTGTCAGCCGGATGCCGAGTCATATGGGTGGTAGTGGACCGTTTTAGCAAAATGGCCCATTTCATTGCTCTTCCCCGATTGCCATCTGCCCAGGGATTGGCAGTCTTGTTCCTCCGCCATGTTTTCAGACTCCATGGCTTACCCACTGATATTGTTTCTGATCGGGGTCCACAATTCATTGCACAATTTTGGAAGTCTTTTTGTGCTTCATTAAAGATGAAATTATCTTTAACGTCCGGCTATCATCCCCAATCCAATGGGCAGACTGAGCGAGTTAATCAATCTCTAAAACAATATTTGCGTTTGTACTCGGCCAAACTCCAAAATGACTGGTCTGAGTTTCTTCCATTGGCGGAGTTTGCTTATAATAATGCCTGTCATTCTTCCACCAATGTGTCTCCATTTTTTGCAGTTTTTGGTTTTCACCCCAGAGCTAATTCATTTTTTCAACATTCCTCTGTCTCCTCACTGGCCCTGACCTCTCATCTTAAATTTATTTGGAGAAAAGTGCACCTGGCTCTCAGAAAAGCGGCATTCCGGGAAAAAAAAATTTCTGACAGGCTCCGGCGGCCGTGCACTTTTAAAGTAGGAGATAGGGTGTGGTTGTCGACTCGCAACATTAAACTCCGACAAACCTCAGCCAGATTGGGTCCTAAATTTATTGGACCATTTCACATTATCAAAAAAGTCAATCCAGTTGCTTTCCGGTTACGTTTACCAAAAACTTTACGGATCGGAAATACCTTCCATTGCTCATTGCTGAAACCATATGTTTTGTCCAGTAGATTTCCTCGTAAAATATCTCAGGGGAGATCACCAATAAATGTACAGGGTCAGCAGGAGTTCTTGGTGGAGAAGGTTCTCGATTCCAAGTTGTCCCGGGGTCGGCTTTATTTTTTGGTGCATTGGAGAGGTTATGGGCCAGAGGAAAGGTCTTGGGTCCTGGATGAGGATCTTCATGCCCCGAGGCTCAAAAGGGCATTTTTTCGAGAATTTCCTCAGAAACCTGGCTTTAGGGGTTCCTTGACCCCTCCTCAAGGGGGGGGTACTGTTAGGCGCCGGGGTCCGCTCGTCGGTGCGGCCCGGCGCCTAGCAACCAGGAACGCCGTGCGCGTACAGCCGCCGGCTCCCTGGCAACGCTGGACGCCGGGCGCACGGAGCCGCTCTGACCCTAGCAACGGGGACGCCACGTTCGGGCCGCGTTCCCCGTTGCTGGGTCTGTTCTAATTGCATTATGGTGTGCTGGCCGTGCAGCATGCAAGCTGCACGGCATTAATTGTGATCACCCAGTCTGGCTCCTGATTGGGGAGCTCACAGTTATAAGCACCCTTTGGACTTCTCACAGACGCCGGTGATAGCTTCCTGTTTGCCTGTGTCAGTTGCAGAAAGTTTCCAGTCCTGCTCTATCCGGTTGTTCCTGTCCTCAGTGATCCAGTACTCGGAGATTTGTCATCTTTTCCTGGAGTCTGACCGAGCACCTTTAACATCCTGTGGTGTTCGTGAGTCGCGGCGCAGCCGTGTGTTGCGGCTTGTCCGCTTACTGTTTATTATTTAGTATATTTGTGTTCTGGAGCTTTTGCGGAGGATTCCGCATCCACAGATCCACTCTGGTATCCAGCGGTGCTGGATAGGAGTAACGGATCAGTGGATCTTTGGTTGTCCTTTTCCCTGGCGGCTAGTCCGCACATACCTTTGGTTTAAGTTAGTTAGCTTGTAACCCCTGGCCTGGTTGCTTAGTCAGAGGGCCCCTTGTTATCACCCTGTCTCGGATTTCCCTTTGTCTCCCATTAAGACCTGAGGGGGCATCGGGGTTGGGCAGACATAATCCGCCCTTCGAACGCGGCTGCCATGGGCTCAAGCAACCATAGTCTCGCAGGGGATTTCTGATAACACGGGCGAGACAACGGAGTTAGGGCGCCAGGGGTTACTAGGCTCTCCTGCTCCCACAACCAGCATAACTTCCCAGTACTCTGACCTCTGCCATACGATCTCCTCTGGTCTAGAGTACGGGAATCATAACAACTACAAATTAGAGATTCTTTGCATGCTCCCGTAAAATATATATATATATATATATATATATATTAGTGATGAGCGGGTTCGGTTCCTCGGGATCCAAACCCCCCCCCCGAATTTCACCTATTTTACACGGTTCCGAGGCAGCCTCGGATCCTCCCGCATTGTTCAGTTAACCTGAGCGCGCCCGAACGTCATCATCCCGCTGTCGGATTCTCGCGAGATTCGTATTCTATATAAGGAGCCGCGCTTCGCCGCCATTTTCACTCGTGCATTGGAGATGATAGCGAGAGGACGTGCAGTGTTCTCTCAGTTTCTGTGTTCAGTGTGCTGCAAATATCTGTGCTCGGTGTGCTTGCAAATATCTGTGCTCAGTGTGCTGAAAATATCTACGTTCTCTGCCTGAAAAACGCTCCATATCTGTGCTGCATTGTAGTATATAGTAGGAGGACAGTGCTGAATTTTGCTGACCACCAGTATATATATAGCAGTACGGTACAGTAGTCCACTGCTCTACCTCTGTGTCGTCAAGTATACTATGCATCCATACCTGTGCTGCATTTTAGTTGTGCGCAGTATATAGTAGGAGGGGACAGTGCAGAATGTTGCTGTGACCACCAGTATAATATATAGCAGTACGGTACAGTAGTCCACTGCTCTACCTCTGTGTCGTCAAGTATACTATGCATCCATACCTGTGATACATTTTAGTTGTGCTCAGTATATAGTAAGAGGACAGTGCAGAATTTTGCTGACCACCAGTATATATATAGCAGTACGGTACAGTAGTCCACTGCTCTACCTCTGTGTCGTCAAGTATACTATGCATCCATACCTGTGCTGCATTTTAGTTGTGCGCAGTATATAGTAGGAGGGGACAGTGCAGAATGTTGCTGTGACCACCAGTATATATATAGCAGTATGGTACAGTAGTCCACTGCTCTACCTCTGTGTCGTCAAGTATACTATGCATCCATACCTGTGCTGCATTTTAGTTGTGCGCAGTATATACTAGGAGGGGACAGTGCAGAATGTTACTGTGACCACTAGTATATATATAGCAGTACGGTACAGGAGTCCACTGCTCTACCGCTGTGTCGTCAAGTATACTACAAAAGTTCAGTAAAATGACCCAAAAATCTAAATTAAAAGCGTCTGATGAGAAGCATAAACTTGCCAACATGCCATTTACGACACGGAGTGGCAAGGAACGGCTGAGGCCCTGGCCTATGTTCATGGCTAGTGGTTCAGATTCACATGAGGATGGAAGCACTCATCCTCTCGCTAGAAAACTGCAGTGCCACTCCTAGATGGGCCAGGTGTTTGTGTCGGCCACTTGTGTCGCTTAGCTTAGTCACACAGCTACCTCATTGCACCTCTTTTTTTTCCATCATGTGCTGTTTGGGGACTATTTTTTAAATCTGCCATCCTGTCTGATACTGCAGTGCCACTCCTAGATGAGCCAGGTGTTTGTGTCGGCCAATTATGTTGCTTAGCTTAGCCATCCAGCGACCTTGGTGCACCTCTTTTTTCTTTGCATCATGTGCTGTTTGGGGACTATTTTTTAAATCTGCCATCCTGTCTGACACTGCAGTGCCACTCCTAGATGGGCCTGGTGTTTGTGTCGGCCACTTGGGTCGCTTAGCTTAGTCACACAGCTACCTCATTACATCTCTTTTTTACTTTGCATGTTGTGCTGTTTGGGGACTATTTTTTAAATCTGCCATCCTGTCCGACACTGCAGTGCCACTCCTAGATGGGCCAGGTGTTTGTGTCGGCCACTTGGGTCGCTTAGCTTAGTCACACAGCTACCTCATTGCACCTCTATTTTTCTTTGCATCATGTGCTGTTTGGGGACTATTTTTTTCAAGTGCCATCCTGTCTGACACTGCAGTGCCACTCCTACATGGGCCAGGTGTTTGTGTCGGCCACTTGGGTCGCTTAGCTTAGCCATCCAGCGACCTTGGTGCACCTCTTTTTTTCTTTGCATCATGTGCTGTTTGGGGACTATTTTTTAAATCTGCCATCCTGTCTGACACTGCAGTGCCACACCTAGATGGGCCAGGTGTTTGTGTCGGCCACTTGGGTCGCTTAGCTTAGCCATCCAGCGACCTTGGTGCACCTCTTCTTTTCTTTGCATCATATGCTGTTTGGGGACTATTTTTTTAATCTGCCATCCTGTCTGACAATGCAGTGCCACTCCTAGATGGGCCAGGTGTTTGTGTCAGCCGCTTGGGTCGCTTAGCTTAGCCATCCAGCGACCTTGGTGCTCCTCTTTTTTTCTTTGCATCATGTGCTGTTTGGGAACTATTTTTTAAATCTGCCATCCTGTCTGACACTGCAGTGCCATTCCTACATGGGCCAGGTGTTTGTGTCGGCCACTTGGGTCGCTTAGCTTAGCCATCCAGCGACCTTGGTGCACCTCTTTTTTTCTTTGCATCATGTGCTGTTTGGGGACTATTTTTTAAATCTGCCATCCTGTCTTACACTGCAGTGCCATTCCTAGATGGGCCAGGTGTTTGTGTCGGCCACTTGGGTCGCTTAGCTTAGTCACACTGCTACCTCATTGCACCTCTTTTTTTCTTTGCGTCATGTGCTGTTTGGGGACTATTTTTTAAATCTGCCATCCTGTCTGACACTGCAGTGCCACTCCTAGATGGGCCAGGTGTTTGTGTCGGCCACTTGGGTCGCTTAGCTTAGCCATCCAGCGACCTCGGTGCAAATTTAAAGACTAAAAATAATATTGTGAGGTGTTCAGAGTAGACTGGAAATGAGTGGAAATTATGGTTATTGAGGTTAATAATACTATGGGATCAAAATGATCCCCAATTTCTATGATTTAAGCTGTTTTTGAGGGGTTTTTGTAAAAAAACACCCAAATCCAAAACACACCCGAATCCGACAAAAAAATTTCAGGGAGGTTTTGCCAAAACGCCTCCGAAACCAAAAAACGGCCGCGGAACTGAATCCAAAACCAAAACACAAAACCTGAAAAATTTACGGTGCACATCACTATATATATATATATATATATACAAATAGCAGTGGTGCAAGTAGAAGAAAAATGTTAGCTGTACTTGGAGATGTGTGGCAGGCACTTTTTTTCGTGTTTTGTGCTTTGGTTTTGGTTCTAATTACACTTTCATGTTTTGGTTTTAGCTTGGTTTTGCCTAAACCATGCTTTCGAGTTTTGGTTTTGGTTTTGGATCTGGATGATTTTTGAAAAAAACATAAAAACGGCTAAAATCACAGAATTTGGGGGTAATTTTGATCCGGCGGCATTATTAACCTCACTAACATTCATTTCCACTCATTTCCAGTCTATTCTGAACACCTCACAATATTGTTTTTATGCCAAAAGGTTGCACCGAGGTGGCTGTATGACTAAGCTAAATGACACAAGTGTGCGGCACAAACACCTCTCCCATCTAGGAGTGGCACTGCAGTGTCAGACAGGAGGGCAGATATAAAAAAGGCCCCAAACAGCACATGATACAAAGAAGAAAAAGAGGTGCCCCAAGGCTGCTGTATGACTAAGCCAAGCAACACAAGTGTGCGGCACAAACACCTGGCCCATCTAGGAGTGGCACTGTAGTGTCAGACAGGGTGGCACTTTTCAAAAACTAAGCCCCAAACAGCACCTCATGCAAAGATGTAGAAGAGGTGCAATGAGGTAGCTGTATGACTAAGCCAAGCGACACAAACAATTTGCCCATCTAGGAGTGGCACTGCAGTTTCAGACAGGATGGCACTTTTCAAAAACTAGGTCCCAAACAGCACCTCATGCAAAGACGTAGAATAGGTGCAATGAGGTAGCTGTATGACTAAGCCAAGCGACACAAACAATTGGACCATCTAGAAGTGGCACCACAGTGTCAGACAGGAAGGCACTTTTCAAAAACTAGGCCCCAAACAGCACCTCATACAAAGATGTAGAAGAGGTGCAATGAGGTAGCTGTATGACTAAGCAAAGCGACACAAACAATTGGCCCATCTAGGGTGGCACTGCAGTGGCAGACAGGAGGACATATATATAAAAAAAGGCCCCAAACATCACATGATGAAAAGAAGAAAAAGAGGTGCACCGAGGTTGCTGTGTGACTAAGCTAAGCGACACAGCCACCTGGCCCATCTAGTAGTGTCACGCAGTGGCTGAATGTTGAAAGTGGGCCACAATTGTTCGGTCCACTGACAGCAACTCCAGCACGCCCCTGTTATTTTTTTAAAAATTCTGCAATTGGTGGATTTATACGGCAGTACCCCAGGACTAATATAGCAGTACCCCTGTACTCATACGGCAGTGTCAGACAGGATGGCACTTTTAAAAATCTAGGCCCCAAACAGCACTTCATACAAAGATGTCGAAGAGGTGCAATGAGGTATCTGTATGACTAAGCCAAGTGACACAAACAATTCCCACTGGAATTATACGTCCAAATTACTGGAATTAAATGGCAAAATCACTGGAATTATACGTCCAAATCACTGGAATTATACTGCAAATCACTGGAATTATACTGCAAAATCACTGGAATTATACGGCAAAATCCCTGGAATTATACGTCAAAATCACTGGAATTATATTGCAAAATCACTGGAATGTATATGTCCAAATGACTGGAATTAAATGGCAAAATCACTGGAATTATACATCCAAATCATTGAAATTGAATGGCAAAATCACAGGAATTATACTGCAAAATCACTGGAATAATACGTCCAAATTACTGGAATTAAATGGCAAAATCACTGGAATAATACGTCCAAATCACTGGAATTAAATGGCAAAATCACTGGAATTATACTGCAAAATCACTGGAATTATACGTCCAAATCACTGGAATTAAATGTCAAAATCACTGGAATTATACGTCCAAATCATTGGAATTAAATAGCAAAATCACTGGGAGGAACTGGTTCTTGATCTTTCCCTATTTTATCCTCCAAATTTTTGTACTCCATTATTTTTCTGGAGTTATATAACACAATATGTGGCACAGGAGCACTGGACATATGGCAGCAGAGGATACCACTGTGACTACCTGGTCACTGGAATGATTTATGGCTGATGCACAGGACACTACCACTGGTCTGATGCAGAACAACACAGCAACACTGTAATGGACTTGTTGTTGTTGTTATTGTTATTATTATTATTATTATTATTATTATTATACAGCAGCAGTAGTGGACATATGGCTGCAGAGTATACCACTGTGACTGCCTGGTCACTGGAATGACTGATGGCTGATGCACAGGACACGGCCACTGGTCTGATGCAGGACAACACAGCAACACTGTAAGGGACATGTTGTTGTTATTATTATTATACGGCAGCAGTGGACATATGGCAGCAGAGTATACCACTGTGACTGCCTGGTCACTGAAATGACTGATGGCTGATGCACAGGACACTACCACTGGTCTGATGCAGGACAACACAGCAACACTGTAAGGGATTTGTTGTTGTTGTTATTATTATTATTATTATTATCATTATTATTATTATTATTATTATAAGGCAGCAGTGGACATATGGCAGCAGAGTATACCACTGTGACTGCCTGGTCACTGGAATGACTGATGGCTGATTCACAGGACACTACCACTGGTCTGATGCAGGACAACACAGCAACACTGTAAGGGACTTGTTGTTATTATTAGTATTATACAGCAGCAGAGGACATATGGCTGCAGAGTATACCACTATGACTGCCTGGTCACTGGAATGACTGATGGCTGATGCACAGGACACTACCACTGGTCTGATGCAGGACAACACAGCAACACTGTAAGGGACTTGTTGTTGTTATTATTATTATTATTATTATTATTATTATTATTATTATTATTATTATACAGCAGCAGTGGACATATGGCAGCAGAGTATAACACTGTGACTGCCTGGTCAGTGGAATGACTGATGGCTGATGCACAGGACACTACTACTGGACTGATGCAGCACAATACACCACCACTGAACTGATGCAGCACAACACAGCAGCAATGGACATATGGCAGCAAGAGGACACATCAACTGTGACTGCCTGGTCACTGGAATAACTGATGGCTGATGCACAGGACACTACCACTGGACTGATGCAGCACAATACACCACCACTGAACTGATGCAGCACAACACAGCACCAATGGACATATGGCAGCAAGAGGACACAACCACTGTGAATGCCTGGTCACTGGAATAACTGATGTGCACAGGACACTACCACTGGACTGATGCAGCACAATACACCAATAACTGAACTGATGCAGCACAACACAGCAGCAATGGACATATGGCAGCAAGAGGACACAACCACTGTGAATGCCTGGTCACTGGAATGACTGATGTGCACAGGACACTACCACTGGACTGATGCAGCACAACGTCACCAATAACTGAACTGATGCAGCACAACACAGCAGCAATGGACATATGGCAGCAAGAGGACACAACCACTGTGACTGGACAAATACAGCACAAGACACGGACACTGAGAGAACGGAGACACGTTGTCTCTCTACACTCTCCAATGCCGGAGTGAAAATGGCGGGGACACGCGGCTCCTTGGAATCCAATTCCCGCAAGAATCTGACAGCAGGATGATGACGTTTTGCCTCGTTCTGGTTTCTGAGTCAGGCGGGAAAATCCAAGCCTGACTCGGATCCGGGCTCGGATCGTGAAGTCCGGTAGGGTTCAGTTCTCTGGGAACCAAACCCACTCATCTCTAGTTGTACTGTGTGCACGTGCCAAAGGTGTGCACACTGCTAGAAATGGGTGTGGCTACATGGGACGTAGCCAATGAAAATGGGGGCGTAATACACATGACCCAAAAAGTGCTGTGCCAGATACACATATGCTCCCACAGTGCCAGATATGCCTGCACAGTGCCAAATACACACATGCCCCCACAGTGCAAGATACACATATGCCCCCACAGTGCCAGATATGCCCCCCACAATGCTAGATATGCCCACACAGTGCCAGATGTGCTCCCACATTGCCAGATACACATATTCCCCCATGGTGCCAGATATCAGAATCAGAATCAGCTTTATTGGCCATGTACATTTGCGTATACTAGGAATTTGTTTTCAGTTTACAGTGCAGCAGCCAGGGGGGAACACATAGGGGGGAACAGATATGCCCCCACATTGCCAAATACACATGCCCCCCACAGTGCTAGATATGCCCCCACTGTGCCAGATACACATATTCCCCCATGTTGCCAGATATGTCCCCACATTGCCAAATACACATGCCCCCAAGGTGCCAGATATGCCCTTATAGTGTCAGATATTCCCCTACAGTGCTAGATATTCCCCCCACAGTGCCAGTATAGATATTTTTACCTGCGCCTTGCCAGGGGTTTCATGCGCATTGCCAGGGGTTTTACATGCTGTGTCATGCTTGTTCCCAGGGGTTTTATGCTCTGGGATATCCATGCTCGTTGCCACGGGGAATGCTCGATGCCTAGAGAATGCTCATTGCCTAGGGGTAGCTAGGGATGGCCGCTGACCATCAATGTTATTCATCGATGGTGACCATCGATGGATAACCCACCGATGGCCATCCCTAGCATTTGCTGGTGGGCACTAGCCCGCAAGCACTATAATGCTCTCCCCTTCCATCCTCCTTCCTCCCCTGTACTCCGCTTGGCTGGCGGAGATTTCTGGAATGACGCGATCGTGTCATGACGTTATGACGCAATCGCGTCATTCACTGGGCCGGCCAAGCTGAGTATGGAGGGAGGGGCCCACCGCTGTCAAAGGGCCCAAAGCCAGCGGCATTTCACCTCTTCACTGGCATGCCACTGAAGAGGTGAAATGCACTGTCTTCGGGCCCCTTGACATCAGTGGGCCCCAGTGCAAGGCACTGCTTGCACAGGCGGTAGTTCCGCCACAGCTCTGATGGCAATATTGTCCTACAGTAAAACCATTAACCAATTTTAATGTGTTTTGCTCAAATGTGACTGTTAATTGTTGCAAAATCTTTGAAGTAAATGTTTAGATTTCTACTGGTTGAAGTTTGAAAATATCAAATTACAAGGATTTAATTATAAAGCAATAGGAAAATATTTAATGGTGGATGTATAACTTTTTTGAGTAAGAAAATACTTTGGTTTTCCAATAAAGGAGAATCTTCTTAAATGTCCCAGAATTCAGACATACTCAAACAGTATATTCATCAAATCAATCATTATCATAGATATCATTATACACATTCATTTCACAGCAAGACAGAATAAAATGAAAAAATACAGAGCACAAAGGACATCAGCAAGGTTAATTATAGACATTTTCTTTCTATAAAAACACAGCCGTAGCGGGAACTGAAAAACACCCATTCACAACAGTTTTGTAGTTACCACCATGCTAAGGAGCAATGAATGCTACTGTAACTACTACATTAATACATGTATAATAAATCAACATCTTCCAAATAAAATAATAAGCACCCACATTTACTACAGATACACCATATATCATTATTACCCCACCCCCCTCCCGATTGGCCTGATTCAAATGTGGTTGGAGGCAGGGTGCTAGGATGTCTTCAGGCTTGGGGAGAGGCAAAGATAACATTTTATTTTGGTGCCCATATATACATCTTCCCGTAATGCACAGGAAAGCTACTCCTGCTCCCCAGTGGTCCCGCTAGCCTCACCCTACATGGTGCTGTGGTGCAGTGCCCTCTGCTGCCACAGAGTGCTGTCCATCTTTTGTCTTAGCCGGCTCTGTCTGAGTCTAGACTGATTACAAAGGGAAAGGGGCCCTAGCTTGCACACCATAATTAAGTAATGATATGCTTGAGACTTAATACAGTATACAAGGGGAAAAAGGTGCAGGTGCACTGTCTCTAACTAGCTCAACTTGTAATAACCAGAGGCATTTAGCATAATCCTGGCCATGGCTATGAGCTTACCCACCGCGCCAAGGTAGCCTCTCATTGGGTAAGTCCCTAACAATTACTACAGAGGTTCAGGTCCGGGGAGCAGGACACCCCAGAGCCAACCAGCCAGCTCTGTCTGAGTCTAGATTGATGCATTACTGGGAGGAGGCATGGTCATGCTGGGACTACTGGGACATCTTGGGACCACATCCACACCTCCTCCCAGTAATGCATCAGTAAAGAGAGACAGAACTGACTAGGACAGAAGTTGGGACAGCACCATAGGCATTTGTATAATGGGTTCAGTGTGTGAGGTGCACACATACCCCTAGGTCTGGGGGAAACCACGCCGCACAAACTGGATCTCAGAGAACCGAACCCTACCGGACTTTGCCTTCCGAGTTCGGTTCCGAGCCCGGCTCGGGTTTTCCCGCCTGACTTGGAAACCTGAATGCCGCAAAATGTCATCAACCCGCGGTCGGATTCTCACGGGATTTGGATTCCATATAAGGAGCCGCGCGTAGCGGGCATTTTCACTCCAGTCTCGGAAAGTGTAGTGAGAGGACATGTATTCGTCCTCCAGTGTCTGTGTGGGGGCAGGAAAGTGGGGTGGCAAGTCTTGTGCTGTGTTGTGCTGCTCAGTCCAGTGTAGTCAGTGTGTTGTGCTGCATCAGTCCAGCCAGTCACAGTGTTGGTGTCCTCTCCTGCCAGTGTAGCTGTATAAAGTGGTGCTGTGTTGTGTTGTGCTGTCCAGTCCAGTGTAGTCAGTGTATTGTGCTGCATCAGTCCAGCCAGTCACAGTGTTGGTGTTCTCTGCAGCCATATATCCAGTGTAGCTGTATAAAGTGTTGTTGTGTTGTGCTGCATCAGACCAGTGGTAGTGTCCTGTCTCATCAGTCATTCCAGTGACGATATACGCTGCTGCTATATGTCCACTGCTGCCGTATAATAATTATAACAACAACCACAAGTCCCTTACAGTGTTGTTGTGTTGCATCAGACCAGTGGTAGTGTCCTGTTCATCAGTCATTCCAGTGACGATATACGCTGCTGCTATATGTCCACTGCTGCCGTATAATAATGATACCAACAACCACAAGTCCCTTACAGTGCTGTTGTGTTGTGCTGCATCAGACCAGTGGTAGTGTCCTGTCATATCAGTCATTCCAGTTACGATATATCCTGCTGCTATATGTCCACTGCTGCCGTATAATAATAATTATAACAACAACCACAAGTCCCTTACAGTGTTGTTGTGTTGTGCTGCATCAGACCAGTGGTAGTGTCCTGTCTCATCAGTCATTCCAGTGACGATATACGCTGCTGCTATATGTCCACTGCTGCAGCCGGTAACCTTGTCAGCGATCGGTGTAGGAGGTTACTTCCACTAAATGTGGAGAAGATGATGTTCATCAAAATGAATTATAAATTCCTCCGGGAAGACCTTTGCCAGCAATTGCCTCCAGAAAGTACACAGGAACCTGTGATGGTGGATTCCAGTGGGGACGAATTAATACTCTGTGAGGAGGAGGATGTACACAGTGAAAGGGGTGAGGAATCGGAGGATGAGGATGAGGTTGACATCTTGCCTCCGTAGAGCCAGTTTGTGCAAGGAGCGATTGATTGCTACTTGTTTGGTGGGGGCCCAAACAAACCAGTTATTTCAGACACAGTCGTATGGGAGGCACTGTCGCTGAAATGATTGGTTTGTTAAAGTGTGCATGTCCTGTTTATACAACATAAGCATGGGTGGGTGGGAGAGCCCAAGGCCAATTCCATCTTGCACCTCTTTTTCTTCTTTGCATCATGTGCTATTTGGGGACTAGTTTTTTTAAGTGCCATCCTGTCTGTAACTGCAGTGCCACTCCTAGATAGGACAGGTGTTTGTGCCGCACACTTGTGTCGCTTAGCTTGGCCATCCAGCTACCTCATTGCACCTCTTTTTCTTCTTTGCATATGGTGCCGTTTGGGGCCTATTTTTTAAATCTGCCATCCTGTCTGCCACTGCAGTGCCACTCCTAGATGGGCCAGGTGTTTGTGCCGCACACTTGTGTTGCTTAGCTTGGCCATCCATCTACCTAATTGCACCGCTTTCCCTTCTTTGCATCATGTGCTGTTTGGGGAATAGTTTTTTTAAGTGCCATCCTGTCTGTAACTGCAGTGCCACTCCTAGATGGGCCAGGTGTTTGTGCCGCACACTTGTGTCGCTTAGCTTAGTCATACAGCCATCTCGGTGCAACTTTTAGGCCTAAAAACAATATTGTGAGGTCTGAGGTGTTCAGAATAGACTGGAAATGAGTTGAAATGAATGTTATTGAGGGTAATATACCATAGGAGCAAAATTACCCCCAAAATCTGTGATTTTAGCTGTTTTTATGTTTTTTTCAAAAATCATCCAGATCCAAAACTAAAACACGAAAGGGGGGTTTTGGCAAAACCAAGACAAAACCAAAATACGAAAGTGGAATTAGAACCAAAACCAAAGCACAAAACACGAAAAGTGCCAGCCGAACAGCTCTATATTTACCCTCCGGAGTCCCGCGGCGGCGTGCCTGCAGTGCAGGCACAAATTACTTGGAAAATAGCCACCATGACCTTTTATTTTTTTTCAAAATATTTTATTGGACATTCACAAAAATAAGCATACATTACAGTATACAACAACTTAATGTGACAACAGCAGATCATCATGGCGTAATAGAAAAGTAAACATCATTGGTCAGGCAAAGGAAGAAAAGAGTTGCAAACTATTTCAGTTTAAAAGTTCCTAGAAAGGGGAGTGACCTAGGATCAGCAATTCAAGATTGTACAAAGTAGTATGTTTTATAGCCTGTCGAAAGGGGGATCTTGATAGCATCATCGAGCATCTGTACATAAGGGAGCCAAATATCAAAGAATTTTTCAATTTCGCGTTCTTTATCAATAGACATCTCAAGCCACTCCATATGGAATAGGTATGATTACCTTGGCAATAACAAAGCTAGGGACAATGAATCAGTAGCTATCCATTGTGACAGGATAGCCTTTTTGCTTGCAGCTGCTATTTTAGTCAACAGCCTGCGCTGGCCAAGGGACAGCCCAGGCGTTGAAGATTGACAGTGGACGTCCCAAATAGCCCATTCAGGGGTGGCCACCACATTGATATGCAGTTTATTTTTGACAAAGATTTGTACTAAACCCCAGAACTTGAGGACTTCAGGACAGCTCCATAAACAGTGATATATATCTACCTCAGGCGCTCCGCATTTAAAACATTTGGAGTCAGGAGCCATGCCCATTTGGGATTGTAATTTCGGTGTAATATAGGAGCGATGCAATATTTGGTAGTTCATTTCAGCATATGATGCTGATGGGAGAGTTTTGTTGATTTTGTTAAATGCTGTAAGCATATCAGATGTGGTAATAGTTGGGAAGTTCACTGCCTATTTGGTCATTCCTGATTGTGTAGTTTCCCAGTCTATGATTTTTTTGAGAAATGTATAAAGGAAGGCCGTAGAATAGTGAACCCTAGGTGTGGCTTGTAGAACGGTATCTAAATTGTTAGTTTTGTCCTGCACTGTCATTGTGGCTAATGATTTATGAAGGTAGCTACAAATCTGAAAATATCCGAATAGTGGGATTGGAAGTTGTGGAAATCTCTCGCAAAGAGTAGTATATGTGCACATCTGGTAGGTGTCTCGGTCAATCAACTGATACAATAATCTAATGTCTTGATTTGACAGAGCGACCAACGTGGTGTGTATAGTTGTCCTGCGAAAATCTAGGTTGTGTGATAAGGGGAAGAAGGTGGTGTTATGGCTAGAGACGCCCATCCTAGAACGTGCTTGTCTCCAAGCCGTGCATGTTGATATTAATAGGATGTAACAAGCCAACGAGTGGGGTGTCAGGACAAAAGGCCCGCTCCAAGCCGGTGTTAGCGAAGACCTCCGTCCCATGTATCCAGTCGACTGCATAACGATAATTTGCAGCCAGCATATAACTTCTGATGCAGGGTAGGTTAACACCGCCCAACTTTTGCGATTGGCACAACTTAAATAGCGAGATTCTAGGTTTTTTATGTGCCCAGATAAATTCACTAAAGGCCCTGTTGAGAATTTTCAAGTCTGCCTCAGATATCAGTAAAGGTAACATTTGAATGGGATATAGTAATCTCAGGAAGGTGATAATTTTAATCAATTGACATCTGCCTAGATAAGAGAGGGGCAAGTGCTTCCACTTCTGGAAGTCGTCTAGGGTACGTGCAATGACTCGTGGGTAGTTGTATCTATATAGGTCAGCTGGGTTAATAGGTATTTTAAGGCCTAGATATGTGATCGTCTGTTTTGCCCATCGAAAAGGGAATTGGTCATCCCAGTCGTGAGTCGCACCAGGATGGAGGGCTAGAGCTTCAGTTTTAGATTTATTGATCTTAAACCCAGAAATTGATTCAAAAACCGTCAGCAGAGACAATAAGCTAGGAAACGCATCTTTGGGATTCGAGAAGTATAGCAGTAAGTCATCGGCATAGACCGTGACCTTAAGGTCATGATTACCAATTTTAATCCCGCGCCAGGTGGTGTTGAGGTGACAGTGTCTAATGAGCGGATCCAATGCAAGGTCAAATAAAAGTGGGGATAGTGGGAATCCCTGTCTCGTGCCTCTAAGCAACATAAAGATATCAGTGTTCATTCCATTCACTGTGAGGAATGCGGCCAGAGAGGCATAGATGGTGCGGAAAAATTTAACAAAATCAGCCCCAAATCTCTGCCAGTAAAGGACTCTCAGCATATGTGACCACGACACATGGTCAAATGCTTTGTCAGCATCGCAACTCACCAGCAGGGACATTCCCCCCGGTGACTGGGCCGACGTAGTCAATGCCGCTATCAATTGTCTAATATTATGTACTGAAGTTCTTCCCTTCACGAAGCCGGTCTGGGATGGGTGTAATATCATGGGTAGTATGAGTTGCAGCCTATTTGCCATAAGAGCAGTTAGAATCTTAAAGTCCTGATTTAGGAGGGAAATTGGGCGATATGACTGAACTTGGGTGGGGTCTTTCCCCGGCTTTGGTAGTACTATCACACGAACCTGATTAAAAGTAGGAGGAGCAACATTTCCTGATAAAATGGAATTAATTAGTGACAGGAGATGAGGTGTAACATGGGGTAACAATAGTTTATAGTATTCTGCGCTCAAACCGTCTGGGCCAGGGGATTTGCCGTTAGCGAATTGCTTAACCACCGTCAATAATTCTAAGTCGGTGACCGGTGCCATGAGGGAAGTTCTGTCATCTTCAGTCAGTGTAGGGGATCCGGCAGAGCAGAGGAAGGCCATGCCACCAATAGGGTCATCTGGTGGGGCAGTGTAAAGTTCCTTATAATAAGTCAAGAATGAGTCAGCAATAACTGCTGGGTCAGAGGACAGTTGAGGGCCTGTATGCAGGGATAGAATAGTTGGGGTGGGGCGCTGACTACGAACCATGTTTGTTAGAAGTTTGCCTGCTTTGTTACCCCACTTATAATATCTATGTTTTTGAAAATCCAGAGCGTATTGTGCTCTTTCCGTGCAGAGAGTATCATAGAGGTGTTTTGTTTCGGTATAAATTCTACGGTTATCATGTGTTGGGGAGGATAGCAGTTGTGCATATGAGTTAGTAAGTGCCAGACCCAGGTCCCAATATCGCTGATTAAGGTTCTTACACTTATTTACAACATATGCAATCACGTGACCCCTCATCACCGGCTTGGAGGCAGACCAAAAGAGATTTATATCTCCTTCGTGCTGTGCATTGTCTTTAGTGTAATGTATGAAATTAGTCTCCAAGCAAGTCTTGAATTCAAGAGATGTGTATAGGTAAGAGGGAAATCTCCAATTAAAAGAAGTAGTTTTGGGAGACTGCAGGTCTAATGTGAACCATGTGGGTGCATGGTCAGAGATGGCAATGTTTTCTACTTTGGAGTCGCCTACCCTAGAGAGCAGTGTATCAAAGAGCATCCAGTAGTCAATCCGGCTGGAGGTAGCATGTGGGTGTGAGAAGAACGTATATTCTCGGCCGACAGGATGCTGATGTCACCAAGGGTCTACTAAGTTAAGTGAGGACGATAGAAATTGTAATGCGGCCGGTGTGGAATATGTGCGGCCACTAGATGTATCTGATCTATCTAAAGTCGGGTGAATTGTAGAATTAAAATCTCCCCCAATTATTAGCCTGCCCTCAGCCCAGTCCTGAAGTCGGACATAGATATCCGTGAAGAAAGTGTTATGTTCTGAATTAGGTGCATATAAAGTCACAAGGGTATAAAGTTCCCCTTCCAGTTGTAATTTTATAAACAAAAATCGGCCTTCGTCATCAGTACGGGTATCTAATATAGTATATCTGAGAGATTTGTGAAATATAATTACCACACCTCTTTTTTTTTAAGTAAACGAGGCCGATTTGTAGTCTTGAAACCAATTATCCCTCAGGACATTAGGGTCTCCTAATTTCCAGTGTGTCTCTTGCAACATCGCAACATCTGGCCGTAGTCGCTTAAGGTGCTGTAAAATCTTCCTACGCTTAATCAGAGTATTTAAGCCTTCAACGTTCCAAGTAAGGAACTTGAGGCTCGTCTTAGTCTCCGAAGAAACTGCCATTTCAAACAAAGATCAACCGATGCCTGTCCTGTCGGACATACAAAACATTAATATAGTAAACCGTGTGGCTCCCCCTATCCCAGCAAGTAGGGAGGTCCAACTATTGTAAATACTGATAAAGCTATACCATGTGATCAGTAGGAAAAACTGTTGATTGCAATATATAGTGGCGTGTCCATTTTCTAATGTTTTTTTTTAACCCAAAACAGTGGTCCAAAGAACACTTTATAAACCATAAACATAATTCTGTCTAAATAGACATGAAAGGGAGGGGGAAGAAAGGGGGTCAGGGTTAAGAAGAGAGGGATAGGGGGGAGGAGGGAGGGTTGGGATATCCAGGAACAGTCAGTTCCACAAATATACTGTGCAGCAATAATCATAAAAATAAGGCAGTTTGTAATCAGCCATACATTACCAAACATGAAAGCAAGAAGAAGGATGAGTTATATTCTGAGTCCATGGGAAAACATGTTATAAGTCTTTGTCTCTGGAGGCCGGCGAGGATGGACCTCGCAATGATTCCGCAAACGTCTTGGCCGCTGAAGAGGTGTCGAACAGATACGTTTTCCCATTATGTTGAGCATGAAGCTTTGCTGGATAAAGCAGGGCGAAACGGATTCCCTCTTCAAATAGGATTTTGCAAGCTGGGAAGAATTCCCGCCTTCTCATGGCTACATTATACGAAAAGTCTTGGAACAAAAGCAACTTATCGCCGTGATAGGCGAGGCCTTGAGCTTTGCGGTATGTTTCCATCACCTTGACCTTATCCGTGTAGTTAAGAAATTAAAATATAACTGGCCGGAGTCTGCGGCGATCCGCCTGGAAGTCAGGACCAATTTTGTGTGGTCGCTCAATCATCATGGATTCGCCTTCCATCAAACAACCCAGTTCAGTCGGCAGCCAGGCAGAAACCAGGGACATCAACTCCCGAGGTTTAACGGATTCCGGGAAGGCCAATCAGATGGAGGTTATTTCGATGATTACGATTTTCTACGTCTTCAAGCTTTTCTTGTATCGCAGAAATAGTGGATGCTTGAATATCGACGACAGAACGTGTCGCCGTCAGATCATCTTCCAGGTTCGAGAGACGTTGTTCGGCCTCATCCAGCTGGAAGCTGTGCTCTTTTAGCTGCGTCATGGTGGACTCAATGGCGTCTTTTAGACCAGGAAGTTTCTTATCCAACAGCGTTGAGAGTATATCAGAGATTTCCTGCGCCCTGGCCATTGCGTCTACCGTGTATCTAGAGGGGTCCAGCACGCTGTCCAGGTCATTGGCGTTGGGTGAAGGAGGTGGAGAACATGCGTGCATAGAAGCCGAGGCCCTAGTTTCCTTAGTTTTTGCCGGTGCGGATCCGCGACCCCCTCGCTGAGTTTTCGCCACATATTTATCTATGATAATAAAAAGAGAATGCGTCGTGTCACGATGAGAAAGTAGGTGATATCAGTTATCCTGCCCTGCAGGGAGTATTGTGTCTGTTGAGTTACAAGTGCGTGGCAACAGCTGATGACAAAACGGCATGTCAAGCGATAGCCTCCGGCAGCACCGGTCTCCAGCAGCCCCCGGTAATGGGATTCAATGGTCCCTTGAGGCACCCCGTCAATTGGGGTGTCGTCCCAGAGAAGGGGCAGCCACCCTATGCAGGTGTCTGTGTGTGCAATAGTATTCACTCCCTGGCAGCAAAGAGAGTTAGGGCAGCGGAGCTGTGGCCCCCCACATATATCCATGGCTTACAGGGATGAGCAGAGCAGTCCTCATGTGGCAGGGCCTTGATATCTGGGCTGCGTGAGGTCAGTTATATAAGAGGCCCCGTTTCCGGCGGCGTCAGGCCGCAAATACCCTGCCAAAGAAGTGGGATCCAGCAGAGGCCTTGGTTGATGCAGGGAGAGGGGGAGGGATCCCGCACTCACCCTCTCACTTGTGCCTGTTCTTCTGCAGCCGGAGCTCCGGTCCGTTGCCCGGCAACACCCGCCGGTGCTGGCCGGGGCGTGCGAGTGCTGGGAGTCCTCCACGGGTGCCGGTGCCGCCTGTCCTGGAGCAGGGGTGAGACGAGGAAGAAGACGAATGGGGCGCCCGGCCACTCACAAGATGGCGTCCGCGGGCATCAGGCGCCACACTTGGCGCACGAAATCCGGGGAAGGAGGTGGTGGGGAGCCGGGGAGATAATGCCCTCTTGCCCACCGCTATCTCCGCTGAGCCTGAGGTACAATGTTGGCTCAGGGCGCAGTGCACACCCCGCAAGCAAGTTGTTTTTCAGGGGGGAACGGAGAGCTGCTCTAAAACGCGGCCGTGCTGCAGGTCCGCCCACCGGAATTCACCATGACCTTTTCTAAGTGATTTGCGCATGTGCACTGGAGATGTTCCTGGGAACAAGGCGCAGGTGTCATGTTCCCGGAGACCTGCGCAATGGAGGCTGCATGCAGGACCCCTCCTCTCTTGAAGCGCCCATGGACAGCCCTCTATAGGGGCAGGCTGCTTCAAAAGGTTAAGCCGCACACAGGAATCAGGAGGTAACTACAATCCTGCACTGAAGGGGGGGGGACTTGTTGAGAAGTGGCTTTCATGGCGGCACCATGTAAGGTGAGGCTAGCAGCTGGACCACTGGGGAGCAGGAATAGGTTGCTGCTTCATGGCCCCTGCACAGCAGATGTAATGTGGAGTCTTTTAACTGTTGGCACAGCACACCACTCCTCAGCTGCTCCAGAACATCAGCACCTTTGTCATGTTTGGGAGGGAGCAAGCTGCCCCACTGGCTCCCCCATTTCAACGCCTCTGGTTAGAGGTGCTATCACTGCTGCTTCCTTGGAAGCAGCAATGATAGTGCTGTGTGGCAATGCAGCAGAAATCATCTATTACAGACGGACACCTCCTGCTGCAGTAGTGATCCGACCTAAGTCCTAGGATGCAGCATTGGCTTACGGCACCCATGGTGCCACACAAGCTGGCCATCACAGAGGTCAGGAAATCTCGGTCCTACAACGGAAACTCCTGGCCTCTTCCCTCCTCCTAATTGGTGGGGACATGCCTCCATTTACTCAAATGGAGGCCTTTGCCACCCCCAGGCGGCAGCAGACTGTCAATCACTGACTTTGTGCTGCCTTCCTGTGTTGCAAGACACATTCATGCACGCGCAGAACGGGCCCTATGCATGCTCAAACCACTGATAAGCGTTACTTTAGGCATCAAGAAGCAGCTCCAAACACATCTGAATTACCCCAATATGTTTATCATTCACATCAACCCCATATAATATAAATACTCCCCTCATATTAAAGACAGTAACCGTTTTAAAATAGTAGCCCATACATACTGTTACCTTACATGAACAGCCCCCTCTAGAATCCACACTACATTGCATCAGCCATATACTGGAAATTGTATTAATACACCCAACTATGGTGGTCATTCCGAGTTGTTCGCTCGCTGCCGTTTTTTGCAGTGCAGCGATCAAGTGAAAAAACGGCAATTATGCGCATGCGCATGGTACGCAGCGCGCATGCGCTAAGTACTTTCACACATAACTTTGTACTTTTATCCAAGCTCGAGCGACGTTTTTCAGTTGCTCGAGTGTTCGTAGTATGATTGACAGGAAGTGGATGTTTCTGGGCAGCAACTCAGCGTTTTCAGGGAGTGTGCTAAAAAACGCAGGCGTGCCAGGCAAAAATGCAGGAGTGGCAGGAGAAATGGGGGAGTAGCTGGCCGAACGCAGGGCGTGTTTGTGATGTCAAACCAGGAACTAAACTGACTGCAGTCATCGCAAGATAGGAGTAGGTCTGGAGCTACTCAGAAACGGCATGACATTTTTTAGTAGCAATTCTGCTAATCTTTCGTTCGCACTTCTGCTAAGCTAAGATACACTCCCATAGGGTGGCGGCCTAGCGTGTGCAATGCTGCTAAAAGCAGCTAGCGAGCAATCAACTCGGAATGAGGGCCTATATAATGTTAATATTAGAGATGAGCGACTTTGGAATCCGAGGCGGGATCTGAGTCCGGCTCTGGACTTCCTGCCTTATTCGGATCCCAAATCGAGGCCGAAAGTCATCATCCCACTGTCGGATTCTTGCAGGTTTTGGATTCTATAAAGGTCCTCGGTGATTGACGCCATCTTCACTCCGGCTGTGGGGAGTGTACAGGATGGAAATGTCCATCTCAGTACAGTGTTTACTAGTGTGGGGCAGGTGCTCTGTCTGCTGTATCAGTCCAGGGGTGTTCTGTTTGCTGTATCAGTCCAGGGGTGTTCTGTCAGTTGTATAAGTCCAGGGGTGCCATGTCTGCTGTACCAGTTCAGGGGTGCCCTGTCTGCTGTATCAGTACAGGGGCGCCCTGTCTGCTGTATAAGTCCAGGGGCGCCCTGTCTGCTGTATCAGTCAAGGGGTGCTCTGTTGCCGTATATGAAAGGGGTGATCTGTCCATCCATCCAGGGACTCCAGCCCAGTGTAAAATTAAAAAACTAAATGCTAAAAACACAAATCCTAAAAATACAATTATAATTTCTTTTTTTTGTTTGTGTTGTACCCCAGTGTACTATACAATTATTATTTTATTTTCATAAGTACTATGACACTTCCAGTCAGATTGCAGTATATTATTATTTCATACTCATACACGTATTTTGCGACACTGTTGGTGAAGTTCAACTGCAGTGTTCGATCACTGTTTCTGACTCATACACGTATTGTGTGACACTGTGGATAAAGGTGGCACCATAGCAATATATTTTATTTCCTACTCATACACGTATTGTGTGACACTATTGGTGAAGGTCAACCACAGTGTAGTATATTTAATATATTTATTTTATTCGTATTCCTGTTACAACATAAAACATAAAACCATATATAGGTATAAATTCATGTATAAAAATTCTAATCCACATACAATAACTCATATAAAATTGCCCTTTAAATTCATTTGTAAAAGGTGTCCATGGAGTATCTTTTGTATATATACGTATACTTAATAACAATTGTTACATGGACAGCCGTTTCTTTAAAAATGCCGGAATGTAAGGCGCAGTCATTAATTTTGGCCACTTGTTCAGATTGATAGAATTATCAGGGGGAGAGCGCTGTGTATTCAACTGTCCACAGCGGTATGCTACGACCCCAATTTGTATATTGCCATACTAGATCTCTTTAGCCGGAATAAAAGTATAAGATGATAGTTTCACTCACTTATGAGCTTTCTTGTTGCTGACAGGGGGAGTCAGCTGTGTTAGATATTAGCTGCAGCGATGCACTCCACCCCCTGTTGGGGCCCAAACAAATCAATAATTTTAGTCACAAGTGACATTCTGTCGCTGAAATGATTGGTTTGTTAAACTGTGCATGTCCTGTTTAATACATTCTGTACAACACAAGGGACCTTGTGTTGTATATATTAAACACCTCTTGCACCTCTTTTATTTGCATTATGTGCTGTTTGGAGCATTGCTGACTGTGATGACAAACATTTGTATAGTTTATTAAACTGCCACCCTGTCTGCTAGTGCAGTGTCATTCTGTTTCTTAGATGTGCCATGTTGGAAGTTTAAGGGGTATATTCAATTGCGGTCGAATTCTGGCGTGAATTCGACAGTTTTTGGATTCGACACAATTCGACAGGCGAAACCCTCCACCCGGGACCAGAATTCGACATATTCAATTAATAACGGATTCGACAGTCCCCTTGTCGAAAAACTGACCAATTGACGAATAGTGGGCGGCCTGGATTCGACTTCATGGACATCACAAAAGTGTTGAATTAATCCTGAAAAAAAATGCGTGGGGTCCCCCCTCCTAAGCATAACAGCCTCGGGCTCTTCGAGCCGGTCCTGGTTGTAAAAATACAGGGAAAAAATTGACAGGAGTTCCCCCATATTTTAACAACCAGCACCGGGCTCTGTGCCTGGTCCTGGTGTAAAAAATGCGGGGGACAAAAGACGTAGGGGTCCCCTGTATTTTTAACACCAGCACCGGGCTCCACTAGTCAGTTAGATAATGCCACAGCCGGGGGACACTTTCATATAGGTCCCTGCGGCCCTGGCATTAAATCCCCAACTAGTCACCCCTGGCTAGGGTACCCTGGAGGAGTGGGGACACCTTAAATCAAGGGGGTCCCCCCCCCCCCTCCAGCCACCCAAGGGCCAGGGGTGAAGCCCGAGGCTGTCCTCCCATCCAAGGGTGGCGGATGGGGGGCTGATAGCCTTTTGTGTCAAAAAAAGAATATTGTTTTTTGCAGCAGAACCACAAGTCCCAGCAAGCCTCCCCCGCAAGCTAGTACTTGGAGAACCACAAGTACCAGCATGCGGGGGGAAATGGGCCTGCTGGTACCTGTAGTTCTACTACAAAAAATACCCAAATAAAAACAAAACACACACACACCGTGAAAGTACAATTTTATTAAACATACATGCACACTTACATAAACACATACTTACCTATGTTGACACGAAGCAGTTGGTTCTCTTCTCCAGTAGAATCCAGGGGTACCTGGAAATAAAATTATATTCACAAACAATCCAGTGTAAATCGGTCCTCTTCTTAAGTTTGTAATCCAGGGACTTGGTAAAATAAAAAAACGAACAACCCGAACCACGCACTGAAAGGGGTCCCATGTTTACACATGGGACCCTTTTCCCCGGCTGGCGGGACCCCCATGACTGCTGTCAATGAGGTTCCCTACAGCCAATCAGGGAGCGCCACGTCATGGCACTCTCCTGATTGGCTGTGCGTGCCTGAACTGTCAGTCAGGCGGCGCACTAGAGATACAATGTAGTGCAGAGGCGCTCCATTATATCCAATGGTGGGAACTTTGCGGTCTGCGGTAGACCACGAGGTTAAGTGGGGTCACTCTTGTGGTTGTAGCGCTCGGCTGCACATGCGTTAGCACACTTACAAAACTAAAATACGCTCCCCTATAGGCGACGACTATCTGATCGCAGCGCTGCAAAAAATAGCTAGCGAGCGATCAGGTCTGATTTAGGCCCTTATTTAGTACCTTGTTCTGTTTAATTAAACCATCTGTGCAAAATCCTGGATATCCTTAAAACCTGGACTGTTGGGGTATCTTGAGCTTCGGTAACCCTGTATTAGGAAATAATCAGTAAATTAAGGTATGGTTTAAGTCATGGAAGGGGAACCTTCGGCCCTCCAGCTGTTGTTGAACTACACATCCCAGCATGCCCTGCAACAGTTTTAGCATGGCCAAATAGCAAAACTGTAGCAAGGCATGCTGGTATGTGTAGTTCAACAACAGCAGGAGGGCCGAAGGTTTCCCATTCCTGGTTTAAGTTGTTCTCTTTTAGTACAGGTAACAAATCTATATTATGTGGAACTGATTTTTAGGGTGTATTCTTGCCTAAGACTTATTATTATGAGATCTAATTGTCTATAGACCACACCAACTGTACGCAGTTTCTCAACCTTATATGAGTAGGTCGGACAGCATTATGAAACTATTTACTCAAATAGAAAGCATACATCTTTAAAGTAATTGCCAATATTATAGTAAATAATATTTCTATATAAAAATAATAAAAATACCAATGTTCTAAAAGGCTTTTCCATAAATTAAACATTTCTTTCAAAGGATATAAAGTTCATCTACTTCCTAGAAAGCACAGCTCCCAACTATCCCGAATACAGCGGGACAGTCTGGCTAATTGGGACAGTTGGGAGAGCCAGTGACCACCGTTGCTCTGCAAAGCAGCCAGTGATCACTTAAATAGGTGCTATGCACATGGCATCTATCAGTGCAGTGAAGCTGGGGGCATGTCCAGCCACTCAGGGAGCGCTGGGCACGCCCCCAAAATGACAAAAACTGATCGTGGTGGTATGCCCCTCACCTTCACTTGGGACCACACCCCTCCACTCAAGGCCCACACCCTTTTTGGCTTGTCCCGACACCCAACAATAAAAAGTTGGGAGGTATGTAGAAAGCAGTCCTTTAATTTATCAGTACATTGATTACAGTCTAGATACATTGGTATGTTTATAATGGGTGAGAAGTGTGCAGTGCACATGAGTCCCTGGGTCCAGGGGGCCAGCACTGCAGAGCCTGCGACCCAAATAGTTATGCTTACCTCTGGCACTAAGTTTACTGTGCTGCCAGAGAGGGGGGGGGGGGGGGGGGGGGTGCACAGAGCCTCCTCTGTAAAACTGCCCCTGTCTAGGGAATAACATTTTCTGGTGCTTATTCCGTAACATCCTGTTTTGATGTTTACATCCTTTACATCATGACTTTGTCAAGACTAGCCAATTCTGCTTTATGCTGTATGTCTTCAGCATGTTCTGTGCAGGTGAGGTCATAAGACGAGTACTGTGCAAGAGCTGGGCAGCACAGCCAGCCAATGTGCATATGCCAGCTGGTACCCGACAATCTAAAATGTGTAATTATGTATATAAATAAATAAATAAATGAGAATAATAATAATAATAATAATAATAATAATAATATACAAACTGTTGCACTCAGCATTGCCTGGATGTAGCAGTGCGGTATATTAGCATTATGTAGTTGGGAGTATTAATACAATTTATATGGATATTCAATGTGGGGGGGGGATATTAATATTTTCTGGAGTAAACTTATTGTGGGGGCTAATAATGAAATATGGTGTATACGTGTACAGCATGTAGTAAATGTGAGTGCAGTGCAGTGTTTGTGTTTTCAGATTAATGTTTTTTTATCCCTCTCAATTTCTCTCCTCATCACAATGTCAGAACCCCTATATAATAATAAAACCACATGCAGCATACAATAATCACATTCCTTTCTGCATAGCCCTTCACTTACAGTACTTTAATTTCATTTCCCTATATAACATTTGTACATAGAGTTCTTCCTCACTGATGTCTGATGTCTGAATCTGTATACAAAGTTCTATGATGCAGTGTCCTAGGCTTTTTTCCATGTCAGGTTCCGTTGTCCTTCATATACAGATTCAGTCGCACACATATATACAAGTGTTGTGAACTTGTGACTGCGATGCATTTTCAGCAAAAAAAGACCCCTGACATTAGCTGAGTTGTATGAGAACACATCTGTATCTGTACAGAGGGTCAAGGACATAGTTGCCTACTCTCCCTCATTCTGCAGGAGACTCCCTGAAATAGTAGCAATCTCCCTCACTTCCTCAACAGACCAGCAATCTCCCTGATTGCACCTTACCCCCAATATGTAGCTGTTACATTCTTGAAGGGGAAGGGGGGGGAATCAGGGATACATACATTCAAATTGGATCATCAGTGCCATTTCCCTGTATTGGGTATAAGGCATAATGGGGGTCATTCCGAGTTGATCGATCGCTGCCATTTTTTTGCAGCACAGCGATCAGTTACAAAAACGGCAAATCTGTGCATGCGTATGCACTGCAATGTGCATGTCCGACGTACGGGTACATCGAGCATCGTGGTTTTGCACAGGTTCTAACGACGCTTTCAGTCACACTGGCGATAGCAAGGAGATTGACAGAAAGTGGGAGTTTCTGGGTGTCAACTAGAGATGAGCGGGTTCGGTTCCTCTGAATCCGAACCCGCCCGAACTTCAGGTTTTTTACACGGGTCCGAGCAGGCTCGGATCTTCCCGCCTTGCTCGGCTAACCCGAGCGCGCCCGAACGTCATCATCACGCTGTCGGATTCTCGCGAGGCTCGGATTCTATATAAGGAGCCGCGCGTCGCCGCCATTTTCACACGTGCATTGAGAGTCATAGGGAGAGGACGTGGCTGGCGTCCTCTCCGTTTAGAGAAGAGAGAGACACAGTATTTTCGGGGAGCATTATTAGGAGGAGTACTACTGTATACTACTATACTACTTGCTGAAGTGATATTTATAGATTAGATAGTGTGACTGTAAGTGTATTATCTGACTTGTGGGGGAGACACTGACAGTGGGGAGCAGTTAGAGTCTGAGAGCAGGACTCAGGAGTACATATAACGTACAGTGCACACTTTTGCTGCCAGAGTCAGTGCCACACTGCCATTGTTGTGACCACACTGACCACCAGTATAATAATATATTTTGTGATTGTCTGCTTAGGCCTCGGAGTACTAGTTGCAAGTTGCAACGTGACCTGTCCTGAAGTGACCACCAGTTTAATAATCAATCACCACCAGTTTAATATATATATATATATATATATATATATATATATAATTGTATATAATATATATATATATATATATATATATAATATTGTATACCACCTACCCGTGGTTTTTTTTTTTTCATTCTTCTTTATACATACTACTATAGTAGCTTACTGTAGCAGTCTGCGGTGCTGTGCTGACCTGACAGTGTCCAGCAGGTCCGTCATCAGTCATTACATAATAAATATATATAGTACCTGTCCGGCTGCAGTACTAGTGATATTATATTGATTTCATCTCATTATCAATAATTTATCATCCAGTCTAGACTCTATATTAGCAGCAGACACAGTACGTTAGTCCACGGCTGTAGCTACCTCTGTGTCGGCACTCGGCAGTCCATCCATAATTGTATACCACCTACCCGTGGTTTTTTTTTTTTTCTTTCTTCTTTGTACATACTACTATAGAGTATAGTAGCTTACTGTAGCAGTCTGCGGTGCTGCTGAGCTGACAGTGTCCAGCAGGTCCGTCATCAGTCATCATTACCTAATAAATATATTATCTACCTGTCCGGCTGCAGTACTAGTGATATTATATATACATACATATATATATTGATTTCATCTCATTATCAATCATCCAGTCTATATTAGCAGCAGACACAGTACGTTAGTCCACGGCTGTAGCTACCTCTGTGTCGGCACTCAGCAGTCCATCCATAATTGTATACCACCTACCCGTGGTTTTTTTTTTTCTTTCTTCTTTGTACATACTACTATAGTATAGTAGCTTACTGTAGCAGTCTGCGGTGCTGCTGAGCTGACAGTGTCCAGCAGGTCCGTCATCAGTCATCATTACCTAATAAATATATTATCTACCTGTCCGGCTGCAGTACTAGTGATATTATATATACATACATATATATATTGATTTCATCTCATTATCAATCATCCAGTCTATATTAGCAGCAGACACAGTACGTTAGTCCACGGCTGTAGCTACCTCTGTGTCGGCACTCAGCAGTCCATCCATAATTGTATACCACCTACCCGTGTTTTTTTTTTTTCTTTCTTCTTTGTACATACTACTATAGTATAGTAGCTTACTGTAGCAGTCTGCGGTGCTGCTGAGCTGACAGTGTCCAGCAGGTCCGTCATCAGTCATCATTACCTAATAAATATATTATCTACCTGTCCGGCTGCAGTACTAGTGATATTATATATACATACATATATATATTGATTTCATCTCATTATCAATCATCCAGTCTATATTAGCAGCAGACACAGTACGTTAGTCCACGGCTGTAGCTACCTCTGTGTCGGCACTCAGCAGTCCATCCATAATTGTATACCACCTACCCGTGGTTTTTTTTTTCTTTCTTCTTTGTACATACTACTATAGTATAGTAGCTTACTGTAGCAGTCTGCGGTGCTGCTGAGCTGACAGTGTCCAGCAGGTCCGTCATCAGTCATCATTACCTAATAAATATATTATCTACCTGTCCGGCTGCAGTACTAGTGATATTATATATACATACATATATATATTGATTTCATCTAATTATCAATCATCCAGTCTATATTAGCAGCAGACACAGTACGTTAGTCCACGGCTGTAGCTACCTCTGTGTCAGCACTCGGCAGTCCATCCATAATTGTATACCACCTACCCGTGGTTTTTTTTTTCTTTCTTCTTTGTGCATACTACTATAGAGTATAGTAGCTTACTGTAGCAGTCTGCGGTGCTGCTGAGCTGACAGTGTCCAGCAGGTCCGTCATCAGTCATCATTACCTAATAAATATATTATCTACCTGTCCGGCTGCAGTACTAGTGATATTATATATACATACATATATATATTGATTTCATCTCATTATCAATCATCCAGTCTATATTAGCAGCAGACACAGTACGTTAGTCCACGGCTGTAGCTACCTCTGTGTCGGCACTCAGCAGTCCATCCATAATTGTATACCACCTACCCGTGGTTTTTTTTTTTCTTTCTTCTTTGTACATACTACTATAGTATAGTAGCTTACTGTAGCAGTCTGCGGTGCTGCTGAGCTGACAGTGTCCAGCAGGTCCGTCATCAGTCATCATTACCTAATAAATATATTATCTACCTGTCCGGCTGCAGTACTAGTGATATTATATATACATACATATATATATTGATTTCATCTCATTATCAATCATCCAGTCTATATTAGCAGCAGACACAGTACGTTAGTCCACGGCTGTAGCTACCTCTGTGTCGGCACTCGGCAGTCCATCCATAATTGTATACCACCTACCCGTGGTTTTTTTTTTTTTCTTTCTTCTTTGTACATACTACTATAGTATAGTAGCTTACTGTAGCAGTCTGCGGTGCTGCTGAGCTGACAGTGTCCAGCAGGTCCGTCATCAGTCATCATTACCTAATAAATATATTATCTACCTGTCCGGCTGCAGTACTAGTGATATTATATATACATACATATATATATTGATTTCATCTCATTATCAATCATCCAGTCTATATTAGCAGCAGACACAGTATGTTAGTCCACGGCTGTAGCTACCTCTGTGTCGGCACTCGGCAGTCCATCCATAATTGTATACCACCTACCCGTGTTTTTTTTTTTTCTTTCTTCTTTGTACATACTACTATAGTATAGTAGCTTACTGTAGCAGTCTGCGGTGCTGCTGAGCTGACAGTGTCCAGCAGGTCCGTCATCAGTCATCATTACCTAATAAATATATTATCTACCTGTCCGGCTGCAGTACTAGTGATATTATATATACATACATATATATATTGATTTCATCTAATTATCAATCATCCAGTCTATATTAGCAGCAGACACAGTACGTTAGTCCACGGCTGTAGCTACCTCTGTGTCGGCACTCGGCAGTCCATCCATAATTGTATACCACCTACCCGTGTTTTTTTTTTTTTCTTTCTTCTTTGTACATACTACTATAGTATAGTAGCTTACTGTAGCAGTCTGCGGTGCTGCTGAGCTGACAGTGTCCAGCAGGTCCGTCATCAGTCATCATTACCTAATAAATATATTATCTACCTGTCCGGCTGCAGTACTAGTGATATTATATATACATACATATATATATTGATTTCATCTCATTATCAATCATCCAGTCTATATTAGCAGCAGACACAGTACGTTAGTCCACGGCTGTAGCTACCTCTGTGTCGGCACTCGGCAGTCCATCCATAATTGTATACCACCTACCCGTGGTTTTTTTTTTTCTTTCTTCTTTGTACATACTACTATAGTATAGTAGCTTACTGTAGCAGTCTGCGGTGCTGCTGAGCTGACAGTGTCCAGCAGGTCCGTCATCAGTCATCATTACCTAATAAATATATTATCTACCTGTCCGGCTGCAGTACTAGTGATATTATATATACATACATATATATATTGATTTCATCTCATTATCAATCATCCAGTCTATATTAGCAGCAGACACAGTATGTTAGTCCACGGCTGTAGCTACCTCTGTGTCGGCACTCGGCAGTCCATCCATAATTGTATACCACCTACCCGTGTTTTATTTTTTTCTTTCTTCTTTGTACATACTACTATAGTATAGTAGCTTACTGTAGCAGTCTGCGGTGCTGCTGAGCTGACAGTGTCCAGCAGGTCCGTCATCAGTCATCATTACCTAATAAATATATTATCTACCTGTCCGGCTGCAGTACTAGTGATATTATATATACATACATATATATATTGATTTCATCTAATTATCAATCATCCAGTCTATATTAGCAGCAGACACAGTACGTTAGTCCACGGCTGTAGCTACCTCTGTGTCGGCACTCGGCAGTCCATCCATAAGTATACTAGTATCCATCCATCTCCATTGTTTACCTGAGGTGCCTTTTAGTTGTGCCTATTAAAATATGGAGAACAAAAATGTTGAGGTTCCAAAATTAGGGAAAGATCAAGATCCACTTCCACCTCGTGCTGAAGCTGCTGCCACTAGTCATGGCCGAGACGATGAAATGCCAGCAACGTCGTCTGCCAAGGCCGATGCCCAATGTCATAGTACAGAGCATGTCAAATCCAAAACACCAAATATCAGTAAAAAAAGGACTCCAAAACCTAAAATAAAATTGTCGGAGGAGAAGCGTAAACTTGCCAATATGCCATTTACCACACGGAGTGGCAAGGAACGGCTGAGGCCCTGGCCTATGTTCATGGCTAGTGGTTCAGCTTCACATGAGGATGGAAGCACTCAGCCTCTCGCTAGAAAACTGAAAAAACTCAAGCTGGCAAAAGCACCGCAAAGAACTATGCGTTCTTCGAAATCCCAAATCCACAAGGAGAGTCCAATTGTGTCGGTTGCGATGCCTGACCTTCCCAACACTGGACGTGAAGAGCATGCGCCTTCCACCATTTGCACGCCCCCTGCAAGTGCTGGAAGGAGCACCCGCAGTCCAGTTCCTGATAGTCAGATTGAAGATGTCAGTGTTGAAGTACACCAGGATGAGGAGGATATGGGTGTTGCTGGCGCTGGGGAGGAAATTGACCAGGAGGATTCTGATGGTGAGGTGGTTTGTTTAAGTCAGGCACCCGGGGAGACACCTGTTGTCCGTGGGAGGAATATGGCCGTTGACATGCCTGGTGAAAATACCAAAAAAATCAGCTCTTCAGTGTGGAGGCATTTCAACAGAAAAGCGGACAACAGGTGTCAAGCCGTGTGTTGCCTTTGTCAAGCTGTAATAAGTAGGGGTAAGGATGTTAACCACCTCGGAACATCCTCCCTTATACGTAACCTGCAGCGCATTCATAATAAGTCAGTGACAAGTTCAAAAACTTTGGGCGACAGCGGAAGCAGTCCACTGACCAGTAAATCCCTTCCTCTTGTAACCAAGCTCACGCAAACCACCCCACCAACTCCCTCAGTGTCAATTTCCTCCTTCCCCAGGAATGCCAATAGTCCTGCAGGCCATGTCACTGGCAATTCTGACGAGTCCTCTCCTGCCTGGGATTCCTCCGATGCATCCTTGCGTGTAACGCCTACTGCTGCTGGCGCTGCTGTTGTTGCTGCTGGGAGTCGATGGTCATCCCAGAGGGGAAGTCGTAAGCCCACTTGTACTACTTCCAGTAAGCAATTGACTGTCCAACAGTCCTTTGCGAGGAAGATGAAATATCACAGCAGTCATCCTGCTGCAAAGCGGATAACTGAGGCCTTGACAACTATGTTGGTGTTAGACGTGCGTCCGGTATCCGCCGTTAGTTCACAGGGAACTAGACAATTTCTTGAGGTAGTGTGCCCCCATTACCAAATACCATCTAGGTTCCACTTCTCTAGGCAGGCGATACCGAGAATGTACACGGACGTCAGAAAAAGACTCACCAGTGTCCTAAAAAATGCAGTTGTACCCAATGTCCACTTAACCACGGACATGTGGACAAGTGGAGCAGGGCAGGGTCAGGACTATATGACTGTGACAGCCCACTGGGTAGATGTATGGACTCCCGCCGCAAGAACAGCAGCGGCGGCACCAGTAGCAGCATCTCGCAAACGCCAACTCTTTCCTAGGCAGGCTACGCTTTGTATCACCGCTTTCCAGAATACGCACACAGCTGAAAACCTCTTACGGCAACTGAGGAAGATCATCGCGGAATGGCTTACCCCAATTGGACTCTCCTGTGGATTTGTGGCATCGGACAACGCCAGCAATATTGTGTGTGCATTAAATATGGGCAAATTCCAGCACGTCCCATGTTTTGCACATACCTTGAATTTGGTGGTGCAGAATTTTTTTAAAAACGACAGGGGCGTGCAAGAGATGCTGTCGGTGGCCAGAAGAATTGCGGGACACTTTCGGCGTACAGGCACCACGTACAGAAGACTGGAGCACCACCAAAAACTACTGAACCTGCCCTGCCATCATCTGAAGCAAGAAGTGGTAACGAGGTGGAATTCAACCCTCTATATGCTTCAGAGGTTGGAGGAGCAGCAAAAGGCCATTCAAGCCTATACAATTGAGCACGATATAGGAGGTGGAATGCACCTGTCTCAAGCGCAGTGGAGAATGATTTCAACGTTGTGCAAGGTTCTGATGCCCTTTGAACTTGCCACACGTGAAGTCAGTTCAGACACTGCCAGCCTGAGTCAGGTCATTCCCCTCATCAGGCTTTTGCAGAAGAAGCTGGAGACATTGAATGTGGAGCTAACACGGAGCGATTCCGCTAGGCATGTGGGACTTGTGGATGGAGCCCTTAATTCGCTTAACAAGGATTCACGGGTGGTCAATCTGTTGAAATCAGAGCACTACATTTTGGCCACCGTGCTCGATCCTAGATTTAAAGCCTACCTTGGATCTCTCTTTCCGGCAGACACAAGTCTGCTGGGGTTGAAAGACCTGCTGGTGAGAAAATTGTCAAGTCAAGCGGAACGCGACCTGTCAACATCTCCTCCTTCACATTCTCCCGCAACTGGGGGTGCGAGGAAAAGGCTCAGAATTCCGAGCCCTCCCGCTGGCGGTGATGCAGGGCAGTCTGGAGCGACTGCTGATGCTGACATCTGGTCCGGACTGAAGGACCTGACAACGATTACGGACATGTCGTCTACTGTCACTGCATATGATTCTCTCACCATTGAAAGAATGGTGGAGGATTATATGAGTGACCGCATCCAAGTAGGCACGTCACACAGTCCGTACTTATACTGGCAGGAAAAAGAGTCAATTTGGAGGCCCTTGCACAAACTGGCTTTATTCTACCTAAGTTGCCCTCCCACAAGTGTGTACTCCGAAAGAGTGTTTAGTGCCGCCGCTCACCTTGTCAGCAATCGGCGTACGAGGTTACATCCAGAAAATGTGGAGAAGATGATGTTCATTAAAATGAATTATAATCAATTCCTCCGTGGAGACATTGACCAGCAGCAATTGCCTCCACAAAGTACACAGGGAGCTGAGATGGTGGATTCCAGTGGGGACGAATTGATAATCTGTGAGGAGGGGGATGTACACGGTGATATATCGGAGGATGATGATGAGGTGGACATCTTGCCTCTGTAGAGCCAGTTTGTGCAAGGAAAGATTAATTGCTTCTTTTTTGGTGGGGGTCCAAACCAACCCGTCATTTCAGTCACAGTCGTGTGGCAGACCCTGTCACTGAAATGATGGGTTGGTTAAAGTGTGCATGTCCTGTTTATACAACATAAGGGTGGGTGGGAGGGCCCAAGGACAATTCCATCTTGCACCTCTTTTTTCTTTAATTTTTCTTTGCGTCATGTGCTGTTTGGGGAGGTTTTTTTGGAAGGGACATCCTGCGTGACACTGCAGTGCCACTCCTAGATGGGCCCGGTGTTTGTGTCGGCCACTAGGGTCGCTTATCTTACTCACACAGCTACCTCATTGCGCCTCTTTTTTTCTTTGCGTCATGTGCTGTTTGGGGAGGGTTTTTTGGAAGGGACATCCTGCGTGACACTGCAGTGCCACTCCTAGATGGGCCCGGTGTTTGTGTCGGCCACTAGGGTCGCTTATCTTACTCACACAGCTACCTCATTGCGCCTCTTTTTTTCTTTGCGTTATGTGCTGTTTGGGGAGGGTTTTTTGGAAGGGACATATTGCGTGACACTGCAGTGCCACTCCTAGATGGGCCCGGTGTTTGTGTCGGCCACTAGGGTCGCTTATCTTACTCACACAGCTACCTCATTGCGCCTCTTTTTTTCTTTGCGTCATGTGCTGTTTGGGGAGGGTTTTTTGGAAGGGACATCCTGCGTGACACTGCAGTGACACTCCTAGATGGGCCCGGTGTTTGTGTCGGCCACTAGGGTCGCTTATCTTACTCACACAGCTACCTCATTGCGCCTCTTTTTTTCTTTGCGTCATGTGCTGTTTGGGGAGGGTTTTTTTGAAGGGACATCCTGCGTTACACTGCAGTGACACTCCTAGATGGGCCCGGTGTTTGTGTCGGCCACTAGGGTCGCTTATCTTACTCACACAGCTACCTCATTGCGCCTCTTTTTTTCTTTGCGTCATGTGCTGTTTGGGGAGGGTTTTTTGGAAGGGACATCCTGCGTGACACTGCAGTGCCACTCCTAGATGGGCCCGGTGTTTGTGTCGGCCACTAGGGTCGCTTATCTTACTCACACAGCTACCTCATTGCGCCTCTTTTTTTCTTTGCATCATGTGCTGTTTGGGGAGGGTTTTTTGGAAGGGACATCCTGCGTGACACTGCAGTGACACTCCTAGATGGGCCCGGTGTTTGTGTCGGCCACTAGGGTCGCTTATCTTACTCACACAGCTACCTCATTGCGCCTCTTTTTTTCTTTGCGTCATGTGCTGTTTGGGGAGGGTTTTTTGGAAGGGACATCCTGTGTGACACTGCAGTGACACTCCTAGATGGGCCCGGTGTTTGCGTCGGCCACTAGGGTCGCTTATCTTACTCACACAGCTACCTCATTGCGCCTCTTTTTTTCTTTGCGTCATGTGCTGTTTGGGGAGGGTTTTTTGGAAGGGACATCCTGCGTGACACTGCAGTGACACTCCTAGATGGGCCCGGTGTTTGTGTCGGCCACTAGGGTCGCTTATCTTACTCACACAGCTACCTCATTGCGCCTCTTTTTTTCTTTGCGTCATGTGCTGTTTGGGGAGGGTTTTTTGGAAGGGACATCCTGCGTGACACTGCAGTGACACTCCTAGATGGGCCCGGTGTTTGTGTCGGCCACTAGGGTTGCTTATCTTACTCACACAGCTACCTCATTGCGCCTCTTTTTTTCTTTGCGTCAGGTGCTGTTTGGGGAGGGTTTTTTGGAAGGGACATCCTGCGTGACACTGCAGTGACACTCCTAGATGGGCCCGGTGTTTGTGTCGGCCACTAGGGTCGCTTATCTTACTCACACAGCTACCTCATTGCGCCTCTTTTTTTCTTTGCGTCATGTGCTGTTTGGGGAGGGTTTTTTGGAAGGGACATCCTGCGTGACACTGCAGTGACACTCCTAGATGGGCCCGGTGTTTGTGTCGGCCACTAGGGTCGCTTATCTTACTCACACAGCTACCTCATTGCGCCTCTTTTTTTCTTTGCGTCATGTGCTGTTTGGGGAGGGTTTTTTGGAAGGGACATCCTGCGTGACACTGCAGTGACACTCCTAGATGGGCCCGGTGTTTGTGTCGGCCACTAGGGTCGCTTATCTTACTCACACAGCTACCTCATTGCGCCTCTTTTTTTCTTTGCGTCATGTGCTGTTTGGGGAGGGTTTTTTGGAAGGGACATCCTGCGTGACACTGCAGTGACACTCCTAGATGGGCCCGGTGTTTGTGTCGGCCACTAGGGTCGCTTATCTTACTCACACAGCTACCTCATTGCGCCTCTTTTTTTCTTTGCGTCATGTGCTGTTTGGGGAGGGTTTTTTGGAAGGGACATCCTGCGTGACACTGCAGTGACACTCCTAGATGGGCCTGGTGTTTGTGTCGGCCACTAGGGTCGCTTATCTTACTCACACAGCTACCTCATTGTGCCTCTTTTTTTCTTTGCGTCATGTGCTGTTTGGGGAGGGTTTTTTGGAAGGGACATCCTGCGTGACACTGCAGTGACACTCCTAGATGGGCCCGGTGTTTGTGTCGGCCACTAGGGTCGCTTATCTTACTCACACAGCTACCTCATTGCGCCTCTTTTTTTCTTTGCGTCATGTGCTGTTTGGGGAGGGTTTTTTGGAAGGGACATCCTGCGTGACACTGCAGTGACACTCCTAGATGGGCCCGGTGTTTGTGTCGGCCACTAGGGTCGCTTATCTTACTCACACAGCTACCTCATTGCGCCTCTTTTTTTCTTTGCGTCATGTGCTGTTTGGGGAGGGTTTTTTGGAAGGGACATCCTGCGTGACACTGCAGTGACACTCCTAGATGGGCCCGGTGTTTGTGTCGGCCACTAGGGTCGCTTATCTTACTCACACAGCTACCTCATTGCGCCTCTTTTTTTCTTTGCGTCATGTGCTGTTTGGGGAGGGTTTTTTGGAAGGGACATCCTGCGTGACACTGCAGTGACACTCCTAGATGGGCCCAGTGTTTGTGTCGGCCACTAGGGTCGCTTAGCTTAGTCATCCAGCGACCTAGGTGCAAATTTTAGGACTAAAAATAATATTGTGAGGTGTGAGGTATTCAGAATAGACTGAAAATTAGTGTAAATTATGGTTTTTGAGGTTAATAATACTTTGGGATCAAAATGACCCCCAAATTCTATGATTTAAGCTGTTTTTTAGGGTTTTTTGAAAAAAACACCCGAATCCAAAACACACCCGAATCCGACAAAAAAAATTCGGTGAGGTTTTGCCAAAACGCGGTCGAACCCAAAACACGGCCGCGGAACCGAACCCAAAACCAAAACACAAAACCCGAAAAATTTCCGGCGCTCATCTCTAGTGTCAACTCACCATTTTCTGGGAGTGTTTGGAAAAACGCAGTCATGGCCGGGCGTTTACTGGGCGGGTATCCGACATAATTACCGTGTCACTCATCGCAGCAATTATCGCACAGGATAAGTAACTACAGGGCTGGTCTTGTTTTGCACAAAATGTGTTTGCAGGCGCTCTGCTGCACAGGCGTTCGCACTCCTGCAAAGCAAAAATACACTCCCCCGTGGGCGGCAACTATGCGTTTGCACGGCTGCTAAAAACTACTAGCAAGCGAACAACTTGGAATGACCCCCTAGGATACTGTACCTAAGGCTACTTGCATTTTATATAAGGTTTCTCATGGCCACTTACAGTATATGGAAGCTCTTGTAAAACACAACACACAAGCAATTCCTGAAAAATATAGGAGCCTTTTCTTCAACAAGTAGATCTTACTAACTTTGGGGCTCATTTACATTTGGATGTAAGTCATTTTCATGACACGCCTCTCAGAGGTAGCAGTACACGTCCGCACTGATAGGTGTTACTTTCACATATCCCTACCAGGATTTTTCAAAAGTAGGCAAGTATGGTCGAGGGAGAACATGTGGTAAGTCATGCCAATGCACACGAGATGTATTGGTTTGGAGGTTCCATACACCTCAGCTACTATGAGGATGAGGACTCCTCAACAAATAACACTTCACACAGGGCAAGCAGTACATTCTCCTACTTGCACCATCCATCCACCACCCGGTAAGCCACTGATGTGACGCTAAGCCAAGCCTGTCATCTTTGCCCGACAGCAGATATGGCCAGTGATGGTGCCAAGCATCCATGGCTCGCCATCTATGGTTTGATGTCATCGATGTTAGCACAGAGAGTAAAATCAATCATTAATCATTTGATGGCCACTACTACAACACTACATTTCCACACTCTGCACACATCTTCTTCGTTTTTACCTCAGGCACTAACAACTGTTGCACGCGCGCACAGTATATTGAATAGATGACACTGTGTTTTTCTCAGCACTGAGAAATGTTAGCATTCTCTCAGACAACTTATACAATAGTACTATACATACAATATTTTTGCATATACTTTTTTCCCCCTTTTTTTCTAGTGCAAACATGCTACTTTTGAGGTCAACGGTGCATCAGTCCTGTGAATTTGTATTGCAGGAAAGTATATTTAGAAAAACTGCGCATAGGGTAAAACATATAGTAAGGTGGAATCCAGGCAATTATATACAGTAGACATTTATATAAAATGTTTAAATACTCAGATAGGACACATGAAATATAGATTGTCCTTTAACCAGTATTGGGGGTCATTCCGAGTTGATCGCTCGCTGCCGTTTTATGCAGCATAGCGATCAGGCTAAAAACCGGCAGTTCAGGTCCGAGCGACATCTTTCTGTCGCTCTGCTGATTGTTGAATGATTGATAGGAAGTGGGTGTTTCTGGGTGGTAACTGAGCGTTTTCCGGGAGTGTGCTAAAAAACGCAGGCGTGTCAGGTAAAAATGCAGGCGTGCCTAGGGAAACGGGGGAGTGGCTGGCCGAACACAGGGGGTGTATGTGACGTCAAACCAGGAACCAAACAGTCTGCAGTGAACGCAATCTAGGAGTAGGTCTGGAGCTACTCAGAAACTGCAGGGAAATATTTAATAGCAGAACTGCTAACCTTTCATTAGCAATTCTGCTAAGCTAAGATACACTCCCAGAGGGTGGCGGCCTAGCGTGTGCATTGCTGCTAAAAGCAGCTAGCGAGCGATCAACTCGGAATGAGGGCCATTATTAGGATTTAATTATCAGATAAAGTAGATATCAAATGTGTTTACAAAAAGCTGAATGAGTATGTACAGTATACCTTCAATACCCGCTCCTTTAGACTTACTTTCTTTGTATTTCTTATTACAATTATATAAGCTCTTGAAATCCTGGGGAGAAGTGATGTCCTTTGGAATATAGATGAAAGTGCAGTGAACCTTTATCAGTGCCACATTTACTGCCTTTCATGAAATGTGGAGATACTGTATTTTGAAGTCTACTGTAGTTATACAGAGAATAGTTGGAGACAATGAAATAAAAAGCAAAAAAGATATAGAAAACATGTATTTTTCACCATAATGCTCTAAAATGTATATAAACAGTTGGTGGCTATTCCGAATCCCAACTGCTGTCTTGTTACATATCTTCAGTTCTAACTTGTTATTATCTCAGTGCTCACTAAACTCTGCATGTGATCAAACATATGCGGTTCACGTTTGTAACATATAAAACAATAATTATGCACATGAAGACACAAGGGCAGAATGAGTCCTGTGAGCCTGATTCAGAGTTGGACCCAATGTAGATGTTTTTGCAGTTGAGCAAATATCGTCTGACTGCACATACATTTTGGCTGCAATGTGCATGTGTCAAAGTTCGTTAGCAAAGTAGCCACAATGAGGACTCAGTTGCAAAATGACTGACAGGAAGAGACTATTTGGAGGAGGGTACAGGGAGCTGCAGCAAAAATGCAGACGTGTCACTCACGACCATTTTCACAGCGTGTCATCGTCTGCAATCCAGTACACATTAAAGATGACTCCAGACTCTCAGTACACGCAGCCATTTTGCTTATCCGTAGGGTTACTCAGAAGACTGGTTATCCAAGGATCTATAATCACGTGTTTTTTACATGCAGTTCCTGAGGGTATCCAGTCTCTAGGTCAGGCATTCCCAACCGCGGTCCTCAAGGCACACCAACAGTGCAGGTTTTAGTTATATCCAGGCTTCAGCACAGATGGTTAAATCAAAATAACTGAGCTACTAATTAAGTCACCTGTGTTCAAGCCTGGATATCACTAAAACCTGGACTGTTAGTGTGCCTTGAGGAACGAGGTTGGGAAACACTGCTCTAGGTCGACCACACTTAGGTCGACAGTCATTAGGACGACCACTATTGGTTGACATACATTAGGTCGACATGGTCTATAGGCTGACATGGTCACTAGGTCGAAATGTACTAGGTCGACATGGAAAAAGGTTGACATGAGTTTTTTTTTTTTTAAATAATTTTTTGAACTTTTTCATACTTTACGATACACATGGACTATGATTGGGAATAGTAACCTGTGCCGAGCGCAGTGGTAGTGGAGCGAGGCACCTTGCCCGAAGCATGTCGAGTGAAGCGAGCCATGTGAGGGGATACGGTGCACTAATTGGGGTTCCCCGTCACTTTACGAAGAAAACGACTCAAAAAAACAAGAAAACCTTTTTCCTTGTTGACCTAATGACTGTGTCAACCTAATTTAGGTGTCGACCTAGTCAATGTCGACCAATAGTGGTCAACCTATCGACTGTCGACTTAAGTGTGGTCGACCCTATGATCCACACCCGTTCCTGAGACTATCAAAGCTGCCTCACTGGCATCTCAGTACACATCCTGGCGGCTGAGACATTTGCATATTTACGCACAGAAACTGTGTATGGGATCGCAGCTGCAAATACATTAGTGCACACCTCTGAATCAGGCACAGTGCCACTTGTGCCACTTGGCGTAGCGTATTGTGCTTGAGTTCTCACTGAGAAAGGTAACACAAGAAAATGTGCACTTGAAGACCTGCACACATGTAGCGTTTAGAAATGCTTATGACTGGTGTAACAGAGGTAAAAAGGGGCATTCCCACATAGGTGGTCCTTCCGAGTTGATCGCAGCCAGCAACTTTTTGCTGCTGCTGCGATCAACTAGTACACGCCTATGGGGGAGTGTATTTTAGCTTAGCAGGGCTGCAATCGCTTGTGCAGCCCTGCTAAGCTAAAAAAATTTCAAGCAAAACAAGACCAGCCCTATACCTACTTACCCTGTGCGACGATCTCAGCGATGATGGGGCTGGCTTTGACGTCAGACATCCGCCCTCCATTCTGCTGGACACGCCTGCGTTTTCCTTACCACTCCCCGAAAACGGTCTCCAACGCTCTGGTTCCGCCCAGCTACGCCTTCTTTCTGTCACTCTTCTTTGCGGTCGGCTCTGCTACCGCTTCCTTCGTTAGACGCAACGTAACCCGGCGCCCCCTGTCGCCGGGCAATGTCGCGCACGCACATTGCGGCAGCCGCGCATGCGCATTCCGGACCCATTCACACCGCAGCGATAAACCGCTGCGTGCAAACAGGTCGGAATGACCCCCATGGGCTGAGCACAGTAAGGGTACAGTATATTCATGCATATGTGGATATATGTTAGTGATGAGCGGGTTCGGTTCCTCGGAATCCGAACCCGCCCGAACTTCACCTTTTTTTTACACGGGTCCGAGCGACTCGGATCCTCCCGCCTTGCTCGGTTAACCCGAGCGCGCCCGAACGTCATCATCCCGCTGTCGGATTCTCGCGAGACTCGGATTCTATATAAGGAGCCGCGCGTCGCCGCCATTTTCACACGTGCATTGAGATTGATAGGGAGAGGACGTGGCTGGCGTCCTCTCCGTAATAGAAAAGACTAAGTCTAAGAGTGACATTGTTATAATTGTGGGGAGGATTGGGGACGGGGAGCAGATGTTAGGGAGTACAGTGCAGGGTTTTGATTATACCACCAGTGATTTTAATCCTTTGTTTCTCTGCCTGAAAAAAAACGCTCCACCATATCTGTGGCTGTGCTCACTCAGTGTGCTGCACTGCTGCATGATATATCTGTGCTGAGTGCACTGCTGTGCTCACACTGCCTAATTGTGGGGACTGGGGAGCAGTTATAGCAGGAGTACAGTGCACAGTTTTGCTGACAGTGACCACCAGTCCAGTATACGTTTGTCTGCCTGAAAAACACTGTGGTGTTTTTATTTTCTTTCTTCATGCTAGTTTGTTTAGCAGTCTGCTCACAGTGTCCACCAGGTCCGTTATACAGTATATTATATATATATAAGCAGCAGTACGGTAGGCCACGGCTGTACCTACCTCTGTGTCGTCAGTGCACTCGTCGTCCATAAGTATAAGTAATACTATACTATCCATCCATCTACATTGTATACCTGTGGTGTTTTTTTTTTTCTTTCTTCATACTAGTTTAGCAGTCTGCTGACAGTGTCCACCAGGTCCGTTATACAGTATATTATATATATATATAAGCAGCAGTACGGTAGGCCACGGCTGTACCTACCTCTGTGTCGTCAGTGCACTCGTCGTCCATAAGTATAAGTAATACTATACTATCCATCCATCTACATTGTATACCTGTGTTTTTTTTTTCTTTCTTCATACTAGTTTAGCAGTCTGCTGACAGTGTCCACCAGGTCCGTTATACAGTATATTATATATATATAAGCAGCAGTACGGTAGGCCATGGCTGTACCTACCTCTGTGTCGTCACTCGTCGTTCATAAGTATAAGTAATACTATACTATCCATCCATCTACATTGTATACCTGTGGTGTTTTTTTTTTCTTTCTTCATACTAGTTTAGCAGTATGCTGACAGTGTCCACCAGGTCCGTTATACAGTATATTATATATATATATATAAGCAGCAGTACGGTAGGCCACGGCTGTACCTACCTCTGTGTCGTCAGTGCACTCGTCGTCCATAAGTATAAGTAATACTATACTATCCATCCATCTACATTGTATACCTGTGGTGTTTTTTTTTTTTTCTTCATACTAGTTTAGCAGTCTGCTGACAGTGTCCACCAGGTCCGTTATACAGTATATTATATATATATAAGCAGCAGTACGGTAGGCCACGGCTGTTCCTACCTCTGTGTCGTCAGTGCACTCGTCGTCCATAAGTATAAGTAATACTATACTATCCATCCATCTACATTGTATACCTGTGGGTTTTTTTTTCTTTCTTCATACTAGTTTAGCAGTCTGCTGACAGTGTCCACCAGGTCCATTATACAGTATATTATATATATATAAGCAGCAGTACGGTAGGCCACGGCTGTACCTACCTCTGTGTCGTCACTCGTCGTCCATAAGTATAAGTAATACTGTACTATCCATCCATCTACATTGTATACCTGTGGTGTTTTATTTTTCTTTTTTCATACTAGTTTAGCAGTCTGCTGACAGTGTCCACCAGGTCCGTTATACAGTATATTATATATATATATAAGCAGCAGTACAGTAGGCCACGGCTGTACCTACCTCTGTGTCGTCAGTGCACTCGTCGTCCATAAGTATAAGTAATACTATACTATCCATCCATCTACATTGTATACCTGTGGTGTTTTTTTTTTCTTTCTTCATACTAGTTTAGCAGTCTGCTGACAGTGTCCACCAGGTCCGTTATAAAGTATATTATATATATATAAGCAGCAGTACGGTAGGCCACGGCTGTACCTACCTCTGTGTCGTCACTCGTCGTCCATAAGTATAAGTAATAATAGTATACTATCCATCCATCTACATTGTATACCTGTGGTGGCTTTTAGATGTGCGCAAAATATGGAGAACAAAAATGTGGAGGTTAAAAAAATAGGGAAAGATCAAGATCCACTTACACCTCGTGCTGAAGCTGCTGCCACTAGTCATGGCCGAGACGATGAAATGCCATCAACGTCGTCTGCCAAGGCCGATGCCCAATGTCATAGTACAGAGCATGTAAAATCCAAAACACAAAAGATCAGTAAAAAAATGACCCAAAAATCAAAATTAAAAGCGGCTGAGGAGAAGCGTAAACTTGCCAATATGCCATTTACGACACGGAGTGGCAAGGAACGGCTGAGGCCCTGGCCTATGTTCATGGCTAGTGGTTCAGCTTCACATGAGGATGGAAGCACTCATCCTCTCGCTAGAAAAAAGAAAAGACTTGCGGCAAAAGCACAGCAAAGAACTGTGCGTTCTTCGAAATCCCAAATCCCAAAGGAGAGTCCAATTGTGTCGGTTGCGATGCCTGACCTTCCCAACACTGGACGGGAAGAGCTTGCGCCTTCCACCATTTGCACGCCCCCTGCAAGTGCTGGAAGGAGCACCCGCAGTCCAGTTCCTGATAGTGAAATTGAAGATGTCAGTGTTGAAGTACACTAGGATGAGGATATGGGTGTTGCTGGCGCTGGGGAGGAAATTGACAAGGAGGATTCTGATGGTGAGGTGGTTTGTTTAAGTCAGGCACCCGGGGAGACACCTGTTGTCCGTTGGAGGAATATGGCCATTGAGATGCCTGGTGAAAATACAAAAAAAATCAGCTCTTCAGTGTGGAAGTATTTCAACAGAAATGCGGACAACAGGTGTCAAGCCGTGTGTTGCCTTTGTCAAGCTGTAATAAGTAGGGGTAAGGACGTTAACCACCTCGGAACATCCTCCCTTATACGTCACCTGCAGCGCATTCATAATAAGTCAGTGACAAGTTCAAAAACTTTGGGCAACAGCGGAAGCAGTCCACTGACCAGTAAATACCTTCCTCTTGTAACCAAGCTCACGCAAACCACACCACCAACTCCCTCAGTGTCAATTTCCTCCTTACCCAGGAAAGCCAATAGTCCTGCAGGCCATGTCACTGGCAAGTCTGACGAGTCCTCTCCTGCCTGGGATTCCTCCGATGCATCCTTGAGTGTAATGCCTACTGTTGCTGGCGCTGCTGTTGTTGCTGCTGGAAGTCGATCGTCATCCCAGAGGGGAAGTCGGAAGACCACTTGTACTACTTCCAGTAAGCAATTGACTGTCCAACAGTCCTTTGCGAGGAAGATGAAATATCACAGCAGTCATCCTGTTGCAAAGCGGATAACTGAGGCCTTGACAACTATGTTGGTGTTAGACGTGCGTCCGGTATCCGCCGTTAGTTCACAGGGAACTAGACAATTTCTTGAGGTAGTGTGCCTCCGTTACCAAATACCATCTAGGTTCCACTTCTCTAGGCAGGCGATACCGAGAATGTACACGGACATCAGAAAAAGACTCACCAGTGTCCTAAAAAATGCAGTTGTACCCAATGTCCACTTAACCACGGACATGTGGACAAGTGGAGCAGGGCAGACTCAGGACTACATGACTGTGACAGCCCACTGTGTAGATGTATTGCCTCCCGCTGCAAGAACAGCAGCGGCGGCACCAGTAGCAGCATCTCGCAAACGCCAACTCGTTCCTAGGCAGGCTACGCTTTGTATCACCGCTTTCCAGAATACGCACACAGCTGAAAACCTCTTACGGCAACTGAGGAAGATCATCGCAGAATGGCTTACCCCAATTGGACTCTCCTGGGGATTTGTGGCATCGGACAACGCCAGCAATATTGTGCGTGCATTACATCTGGGCAAATTCCAGCACGTCCCGTGTTTTGCACATACCTTGAATTTGATGGTGCAGAATTATTTAAAAAACGACAGGGGCGTGCAAGAGATGCTGTCGGTGGCCAGACGAATTGCGGGCCACTTTCGGCGTACAGGCACCGCGTACAGATGACTGGAGCACCACCAAAAAAACCTGAACCTGCCCTGCCATCATCTGAAGCAAGAGGTGGTAACGAGGTGGAATTCAACCCTCTATATGCTTCAGAGGATGGAGGAGCAGCAAAAGGCCATTCAAGCCTATACATCTGGCCACCATATAGGCAAAGGAGGTGGAATGCACCTGTCTCAAGCGCAGTGGAGAATGATTTCAACGTTGTGCAAGGTTCTGCTGCCCTTTGAACTTGCCACACGTGAAGTCAGTTCAGACACTGCCAGCCTGAGTCAGGTCATTCCCCTCATCAGGCTTTTGCAGAAGAAGCTGGAGGCATTGAAGGAGGAGCTAAAACAGAGCGATTCCGCTAGGCATGTGGGACTTGTGGATGGAGCCCTTCATTCGCTTAACCAGGATTCACGTGTGGTCAATCTGTTGAAATCAGAGCACTACATTTTGGCCACCGTGCTCGATCCTAGATTTAAAACCTACGTTGGATCTCTCTTTCCGGCAGACACAAGTCTGCAGGGGTTCAAAGAACTGCTGGTGAGAAAATTGTCAGGTCAAGTGGAACGCGACCTGTCAACATCTCCTCCTTCACATTCTCCCGCAACTGGGGGTGCGAGGAAAAGGCTACGAATTCCGAGCCCACCCGCTGGCGGTGATGCAGGGCAGTCTGGAGCGACTGCTGATGCTGACATCTGGTCCGGACTGAAGGACCTGCCAACGATTACTGACATGTCGTCTACTGTCACTGCATATGATTCTCTCACCATTGAAAGAATGGTGGAGGATTATATGAGTGACCGCATCCAAGTAGGCACGTCAGACAGTCCGTACGTATACTGGCAGGGAAAAGAGGCAATTTGGAGGCCCTTGCACAAACTGGCTTTATTCTACCTAAGTTGCCCTCCCTCCAGTGTGTACTCCGAAAGAGTGTTTAGTGCCGCCGCTCACCTTGTCAGCAATCGGCGTACGAGGTTACTTCCAGAAAATGTGGAGGAGATGATGTTCATTAAAATGAATTATAATCAATTCCTCCATGGAGACATTCACAAGCAGCAATTGCCTCCAGAAAGTACACGGGGATCTGAGATGGCGGATTCCAGTGGGGACGAATTAATAATCTGTGAGGAGGGGGATGTACACAGTGAAAGGGGTGATGAATCGGACGATGATGATGAGGTGGACATCTTGCCTCTGTAGAGCCAGTTTGTGCAAGGAGAGATTGATTGCTTCTCTTTTGGTGGGGGCCCAAACCAACCAGTCATTTCAGTCACAGTCATGTGGCAGACCCTGTCGCTGAAATGATGGGTTGGTTAAAGTGTGCATGTCCTGTTTATACAACATAAGGGTGGGTGGGAGGGCCCAAGGACAATTCCATCTTGCACCTCTTTTTTCTTTCATTTTTCTTTGCGTCATGTGCTGTTTGGGGAGTATTTTTTGGAAGGGCCATCCTGCCTGACACTGCAGTGCCACTCCAAGATGGGCCAGGTGTTTGTGTCGGCCACTAGGGTCGCTTAGCTTACTCACACAGCTACCTCATTGCGCCTCTTTTTTTTCTTCTTTGCGTCATGTGCTGTTTGGGGAGTATTTTTTGGAAGGGCCATCCTGCGTGACACTGCAGTGCCACTCCTAGATGGGCCAGGTGTTTGTGTCGGCCACTAGGGTCGCTTAGCTTAGTCACACAGCTACCTCATTGCGCCTCTTTTTTTTCTTCTTTGCGTCATGTGCTGTTTGGGGAGTATTTTTTGGAAGGGCCATCCTGCCTGACACTGCAGTGCCACTCCTAGATGGGCCAGGTGTTTGTGTCGGCCACTAGGGTCGCTTAGCTTACTCACACAGCTACCTCATTGCGCCTCTTTTTTTTCTCCTTTGCGTCATGTGCTGTTTGGGGAGTATTTTTTGAAAGGGCCATCCTGCCTGACACTGCAGTGCCACTCCTAGATGGGCCAGGTGTTTGTGTCGGCCACTAGGGTCGCTTAGCTTAGCCATCCAGCGACCTCGGTGCAAATTTTAGGACTAAAAATAATATTGTGAGGTGTGAGGTGTTCAGAATAGACTGAAAATGAGTGTAAATTATGGTTATTGAGGTTAATAATTCTATGGGATCAAAATGACCCCCAAATTCAATGATTTAAGCTGTTTTTTAGGGTTTTTTGAAAAAAACACCCGAATCCAAAACACACCGAATCCGACAAAAAAAAATTCGGTGAGGTTTTGGCAAAACGCGTTCGAACCCAAAACACGGCGGCGGAACCAAACCCAAAACCAAAACACAAAACCCGAAAAATGTCCGGTGCAAATCACTAATATATGTAGACCCAGGCAATGATGCCTATATGCCCAAAAAACATACAGTATGTTATTTTGTGAGTGGTCAGGGCAGGTGCAAACAGATGATGATGATGATGATGATGATGATGATGATGATAATAATAATGGTGATGGAAGCTGGCATTAAATAAGGGGTACATTTACTAAGCAGTGATAAGAGTGGAGAAGTGAGCCAGTGGAGAAATTTCCCCATCAACCAATCAGCAGCTCAGTATCATTTTATAGTATGCAAATTATAGATGTTACTTCAGTGCTGATTGGTTGATGGGGAAATTTCTCCACTGGCTCACTTCTCCACTCTTATCACTGCTTAGTAAATGTATCCATAAAGAACTACAGTACTTGTGATTTGTTGTTTGCAATCACTGCCTTAACACTGACTGAGCCTTTCTTTGTCATTGGGGTATAGATTATGCTTTTAGAAGTAAGTTTATAAGCATTTATAACTCAGTAAAGAGTATTATGACTAATGGGCAAATTTATTTGGCAATTTTTTTATATATAATATATATAACATTTATATTTGTATATTCGTATATTTATATTCGTATATTTACATTAGTATATTCGCCATGTGAAAAATACTATTTCACTCAAATTTAGCATTTTTCTCCTGGCGAAGAGCTAGAAGCAGTGTGATAGCATAATGCTATGACGCTGCTTCCTGGTTCAGGTCCTTGGCACACTCTGCACACGTGCGGACATCGCATACGTCACTGAGGACTGATGAAGAATAGTAGCCCATAGGCTACTATAGGATAATGCCATTCTGGATATTGGTAATTCTGGCAGCAGAGCAACCCCCATTTAAAGCTGATGCATTTGTGGAATACAGTGTATGTCTGTGCTAGATATTGGAGATATTTTTGAGGAATATCCCAAAAATATTTAAAGATAAATAGGTGCCTAAGAATGTCTTTGCTGCATATGTCAGAGAGGAGGGGGCCTCTCATGGAACCTGCACACAGACCCCCTCCTCTCTGAATCCACTCCTGCTAAAGGTAATACCCCCATCCCAATTTTGGTCTGCAAAATATCATGAAAACCATTTAACAGAGGAAGAACAATGATGTCAAGCACCACCCTCCTTTAAAAGCTTCCAGTCTGTTATTCTAATGGTGCCCATACACTTGTGAGATATCAGGTACAATCCTTCGATTTCGACCGCATCTGTGAGAGAAATCGAAGGATTGTATGCACATTTTAGGTAACTTGCGACGCGATGCGCGGGCACGCCGGTCGAATCTCGCGTCTCAAGATAGTATGTGCTGCACTTAATATTTATCGTATTGCAGTGCGATCGCATGCGTTTTTAAAAACACATGCAATATATCGCACTGCGATGCACGATGGGTACCCGCCAGGAGCAGCCAGACGCCACTCCCATTCAGCGGTGACGTGCCCATCACGTGATTACCATGCTATCTATCACATGGTAATCACTTTGGCAGTACAGGTGCTATTTCATCGCACCTGAACTGCCGGTGTGATGCCCCGCGATGTCGCGTTGCGGGGCATCGCACAAGTGTATGGGCACCATTACTCAATCAGCATGACGGAGTGATCTCCAGCCTTGTCCTCGTCAGCAGTCTCACCTGTGTTAATGAGAGAATCACTGAAATTATGTCAGCTGGTACTTTTGTGGTAGGGCTGAAATGAAGTGGAAATGTTGTTTTGGGGATTAGGGGGGTAATTCAGACCTGATCGCTGCTATGCATTTTCGCACATCGTGTGATCAGATCTGAAGTGCGCATGCGCATGCACCGCAGTGCGCATGTGCATGCACCACAGCAATGGGGATCGCCGGCCAGCGACGGGATGGTGCGATAAATCCGATCGCACAGGCATTTGCAAGGAGATTGACAGGAAGAGGGCGTTTGTGGGTGGAAACTGACCATTTCCAGGGAGTGGCTGGACAAACGCAGGCATGTCAAAGCGTTTGAAGGTAGGGTGCCTGACGTCAGCTCTGGCCCAAATCAGCAAGAAGCAATCGTAGCGGCTGAGTAAGTCCTGGACTGAGCAGAGACTGCACATCTGAACGCACACTTACACAGCGAATTCACCCTCCCCCTGTAGGAAGCGACGATCTGATCGCAAGGCAGCAAAAAACGCAGCCCAGCGATCAGGTCTGAATTACCCCCTAAGTTCATTGTCATGGCAAAGAGGGACTTTGCAATTAATTACAATTCATCTGATCACTCTTCATGACAATTTGGAGTATGAAGTTTCAAAGATTGCTTTATTTCAATAAAGTGAAGTTAGATGGATTCTAAACCCATCCACTAAAGTAATGTCTTCTAGGTCACAAAGGGGTAAATGTATCAAACCATTTAGAGTGAAGTTGCCAGCTTCTAGCTAGCAATATCAAATACATTCTATAAAATGATAGAAGCTCTTTGGTTACTATTGGCAAATTCTCTACATGTCCACTTCGCCACTCATTAGAAGGTTAGATACATCTCCCCCAAAGTCCAAGACAACAACACCTTATACTACTTTCACATTGTTATTCCGTGTTGCATACAGGACTTGTGCATAGGTCCTTCCTGGGTGCGATCCGGTTGAGACCCTCCCCGGCAAACTGCCAGGTTGGTGACGTCAGCGGTGATGTGTGCGGAGGCGGCGCCTGGAGATTAGATCTTCTCCAAGTGCCACCTGTCCCTCTATTGCCACCTCTGCCTATACTGGCAACCCGTTCACACTGCACCTGACCGGATAATAACCAAGGAATAACCCTGCTTTATTCCTGGGTTGAAAAACCAGGTCAGGTGACCTGGGAATTCGGGACTTACCCCTTTCACAGCGCACATCGACCCACGTCGACCCAGCTATATACCGGGTTATTTGTGTGACATGAAAGGGGTATTGTTGATCTTTGGATCAATGGCTCAGTAATGATGCAGGAAGACTCATTGGGCCCCTACTTTTTCAAAGAGTACAAGGGTTGGTGTTGAAATTTGTCTTGGGTTCACTTCCCTCTTAATTTTAATTTCTGACATGTTAAACCAATGGTGAGATGATGGCTGCAAAACATAAAGTAAATGGCACAGTGAGTCTTTATTTTCATAGTACATGGCATTCAAGCCATCTCTTTCCTTAGACGCCAGAAGTAGTACCAGGATATTTGTAAGTACTTCCACTGAGGTTATTGTGAGGTTATGAGTAGAGTACAGTATCTGAAGTACTTTACAAATGCCCTAAAGGATTATTTAAGAAAGTTTCAAAATATTTATTTGAATAATATAGAATTACTACTGTACTTTAAAAAATATTGTTGCTATAGATACCAACAAATATAGCTTTTCAGTGGTTATACTTTAGTTTGATTAAGATAAATTGATGTTTGTGGTAGTGATGAGCGGGTTCGGTTTCTCGGAAACCGAACCGCCCCGAACTTCACGCTTTTTACACGGGTCCGAGGCAGACTCGGATCTTCCCGCCTTGCTCGGTTAACCCGAGCGCGCCCAAACGTCATCATCCTGCTGTCGGATTCTTGCGAGGCTCGGATTCTATTGCGAGACTCGGATTCTATATAAGGAGCCGCGCGTCGCCGCCATTTTCACACGTGCATTGAGATTGATAGGGAGAGGACGTGGCTGGCGTCCTCTCCGTTTAAAGTAGACTAGAGAGTAGTAGAGACACTTGATTTACTAATTTTGGGGAGCATATTAGGAGTACTACTTGCTGATAGTGTGACCAGTGACCACCAGTTTAATTAATCCGTTCTCTGCCTGAAAAAAAACGATACACAGTGTGACACAGTCACATACCATATCTGTGCTCAGCCTCAGTGTGCTGCATCATCTATGTAATACTGAATATCTGACTGTGCTGAGTGCTCACTGCTCACACAGCTTAATTGTGGGGGATACTGGGGAGCAGTTATAGCAGGAGTACATATTTTAACAGTGCACACTTTTGCTGCCAGAGTGCCACTGCCAGTGTGACTGACCAGTGACCACTGACCACCAGTATATTGTGATTGTCTGCCTGAAAAAGTTAAACACTCGTCGTGTGGTGTTTTTATTCTATAAACGCATTCTGCTGACAGTGTCCAGCAGGTCCGTCATTATATAATATATACCTGTCCGGCTGCAGTAGTGATATATATATATTTTTTATATCATTATCATCCAGTCTATATTAGCACTGCAGCAGACGCAGTATGGTAGTACACGGCTGTAGCTACCTCTGTGTCGGCAGTCGCTCGTCCATCCATAATTGTATACCACCTACCCGTGGTGTTTTTTTTTTTTCTATCTTCTTGATACTAGTAACTTACTTTAGGAGTCTGCAGTGCTGAGCTGACAGTGTCCAGCAGGTCCGTCATTATATAATATATACCTGTCCGGCTGCAGTAGTGATATATATATATTTTTTATATCATTATCATCCAGTCTATATTAGCAGCAGACGCAGTACGGTAGTCCACGGCTGTAGCTACCTCTGTGTCGGCAGTCGCTCGTCCATCCATAATTGTATACCACCTACCCGTGGTGTTTTTTTTTTTTCTATCTTCTTGATACTAGTAGCTTACTTTAGGAGTCTGCAGTGCTGAGCTGACAGTGTCCAGCAGGTCCGTCATTATATAATATATACCTGTCCGGCTGCAGTAGTGATATATATATATTTTATATCTCATTATCATCCAGTCTATATTAGCAGCAGACGCAGTACGGTAGTCCACGGCTGTAGCTACCTCTGTGTCGGCAGTCGCTCGTCCATCCATAATTGTATACCACCTACCCGTGGTGTTTTTTTTTTTTCCTATCTTCTTGATACTAGTAGCTTACTTTAGGAGTCTGCAGTGCTGAGCTGACAGTGTCCAGCAGGTCCGTCATTATATAATATATACCTGTCCGGCTGCAGTAGTGATATATATATATTTTTTATATCATTATCATCCAGTCTATATTAGCAGCAGACGCAGTACGGTAGTCCACGGCTGTAGCTACCTCTGTGTCGGCAGTCGCTCGTCCATCCATAATTGTATACCACCTACCTGTGGTGTTGTTTTTTTTCTATCTTCTTGATACTACTAGTAGCTTACTTTAGAAGTCTGCAGTGCTGAGCTGACAGTGTCCAGCAGGTCCGTCATTATATAATATATACCTGTCCGGCTGCAGTAGTGATATATATATATTTTATATCTCATTATCATCCAGTCTATATTAGCAGCAGACGCAGTACGGTAGTCCACGGCTGTAGCTACCTCTGTGTCGGCAGTCGCTCGTCCATCCATAATTGTATACCACCTACCCGTGGTGTTTTTTTTTTTTCTATCTTCTTGATACTAGTAGCTTACTTTAGGAGTCTGCAGTGCTGAGCTGACAGTGTCCAGCAGGTCCGTCATTATATAATATATACCTGTCCGGCTGCAGTAGTGATATATATATATATTTTTTATATCATTATCATCCAGTCTATATTAGCAGCAGACGCAGTACGGTAGTCCACGGCTGTAGCTACCTCTGTGTCGGCAGTCGCTCGTCCATCCATAATTGTATACCACCTACCTGTGGTGTTTTTTTTTTTTTTTCTATCTTCTTGATACTAGTAGCTTACTTTAGGAGTCTGCAGTGTTGACAGTGTCCAGCAGGTCCGTCATTATATAATATATACCTGTCCGGCTGCAGTAGTGATATATATATATATATTTTTTATATCATTATCATCCAGTCTATATTAGCAGCAGACGCAGTACGGTAGTCCACGGCTGTAGCTACCTCTGTGTCGGCAGTCGCTCGTCCATCCATAAGTATACTAGTATCCATCCATCTCCATTGTTTACCTGAGGTGCCTTTTAGTTGTGCCTATTAAAATATGGAGAACAAAAATGTTGAGGTTCCAAAAATAGGGAAAGATCAAGATCGACTTCCACCTCGTGCTGAAGCTGCTGCCACTAGTCATGGCCGAGACGATGAAATGCCAGCAACGTCGTCTGCCAAGGCCGATGCCCAATGTCATAGTACAAAGCATGTAAAATCCAAAACACCAAATATCAGTAAAAAAAGGACTCAAAAATCTAAAATAAAATTGTCAGAGGAGAAGCGTAAACTTGCCAATATGCCATTTACCACACGGAGTGGCAAGGAACGGCTGAGGCCCTGGCCTATGTTCATGGCTAGTGGTTCAGCTTCACATGAGGATGGAAGCACTCAGCCTCTCGCTAGAAAAATGAAAAGACTCAAGCTGGCAAAAGCACAGCAAAGAACTGTGCGTTCTTCGAAATCACAAATCCACAAGGAGAGTCCAATTGTGTCGTTTGCGATGCCTGACCTTCCCAACACTGGACGTGAAGAGCATGCGCCTTCCACCATTTGCACGCCCCCTGCAAGTGCTGGAAGGAGCACCCGCAGTCCAGTTCCTGATAGTCAGATTGAAGATGTCAGTGTTGAAGTACACCAGGATGAGGAGGATATGGGTGTTGCTGGCGCTGGGGAGGAAATTGACCAGGAGGATTCTGATGGTGAGGTGGTTTGTTTAAGTCAGGCACCCGGGGAGACACCTGTTGTCCGTGGGAGGAATAGGGCCATTGACATGCCTGGTGAAAATACCAAAAAAATCCGCTCTTCGGTGTGGAAGTATTTCAACAGAAATGCGGACAACATTTGTCAAGCCGTGTGTTGCCTTTGTCAAGCTGTAATAAGTAGGGGTAAGGACGTTAACCACCTCGGAATATCCTCCCTTATACGTCACCTGCAGCGCATTCATCATAAGTCAGTGACAAGTTCAAAAACTTTGGGCGACAGCGGAAGCAGTCCACTGACCAGTAAATCCCTTCCTCTTGTAACCAAGCTCACGCAAACCACACCACCAACTCCCTCAGTGTCAATTTCCTCCTTCCCCAGGAATTCCAATAGTCCTGCAGGCCATGTCACTGGCAATTCTGACGAGTCCTCTCCTGCCTGGGATTCCTCCGATGCATCCTTGCGTGTAACGCCTACTGCTGCTGGCGCTGCTGTTGTTGCTGCTGGGAGTCGATGGTCATCCCAGAGGGGAAGTCGTACTCGTAAGACCACTTTTACTACTTCCACCAAGCAATTGACTGTCCAACAGTCCTTTGCGAGGAAGATGAAATATCACAGCAGTCATCCTGCTGCAAAGCGGATAACTGAGGCCTTGGCATCCTGGGCGGTGAGAAACGTGGTTCCAGTATCCATCATTACTGCAGAGCCAACTAGAGACTTGTTGGAGGTACTGTGTCCCCGGTACCAAATACCATCTAGGTTCCATTTCTCTAGGCAGGCGATACCGAAAATGTACACAGACCTCAGAAAAAGACTCACCAGTGTCCTAAAAAATGCAGTTGTACCCAATGTCCACTTAACCACGGACATGTGGACAAGTGGAGCAGGGCAGGCTCAGGACTATATGACTGTGACAGCCCACTGGGTAGATGTATGGACTCCCGCCGCAAGAACAGCGGCGGCGGCACCAGTAGCAGCATCTCGCAAACGCCAACTCTTTCCTAGGCAGGCTATGCTTTGTATCACCGCTTTCCAGAATACGCACACAGCTAAAAACCTCTTACGGCAACTGAGGAAGATCATCGCAGAATGGCTTACCCCAATTGGACTCTCCTGTGGATTTGTGGCATCGGACAACGCCAGCAATATTGTGTGTGCATTAAATCTGGGCAAATTCCAGCACGTCCCATGTTTTGCACATACCTTGAATTTGGTGGTGCAGAATTATTTAAAAAACAAGAGGGGCGTGCAAGAGATGCTGTCGGTGGCCAGAAGAATTGCAGGACACTTTCGGCGTACAGGCACCACGTACAGAAGACTGGAGCACCACCAAAAACGCCTGAACCTGCCCTGCCATCATCTGAAGCAAGAAGTGGTAACGAGGTGGAATTCAACCCTCTATATGCTTCAGAGGTTGGAGGAGCAGCAAAAGGCCATTCAAGCCTATACAACTGACCACGATATAGGAGGTGGAATGCACCTGTCTCAAGCGCAGTGGAGAATGATTTCAATGTTGTGCAAGGTTCTGCAACCTTTTGAACTTGCCACACGTGAAGTCAGTTCAGACACTGCCAGCCTGAGTCAGGTCATTCCCCTCATCAGGCTTTTGCAGAAGAAGCTGGAGACATTGAAGGAGGAGCTAACACAGAGCGATTCCGCTAGGCATGTGGGACTTGTGGATGGAGCCCTTAATTCGCTTAACAAGGATTCACGGGTGGTCAATCTGTTGAAATCAGAGCACTACATTTTGGCCACCGTGCTCGATCCTAGATTTAAAACCTACCTTGGATCTCTCTTTCCGGCAGACACAAGTCTGCTGGGGTTCAAAGAACTGCTGGTGACAAAATTGTCAAGTCAAGCGGAACGCGACCTGTCAACATCTCCTCCTTCACATTCTCCCGCAACTGGGGGTGCGAGGAAAAGGCTCAGAATTCCGAGCCCACCCGCTGGCGGTGATGCAGGGCAGTCTGGAGCGACTGCTGATGCTGACATCTGGTCCGGACTGAAGGACCTGACAACGATTACGGACATGTCGTCTACTGTCACTGCATATGATTCTCTCCCCATTGAAAGAATGGTGGAGGATTATATGAGTGACCGCATCCAAGTAGGCACGTCAGACAGTCCGTACTTATACTGGCAGGAAAAAGAGGCAATTTGGAGGCCCTTGCACAAACTGGCTTTATTCTACCTAAGTTGCCCTCCCACAAGTGTGTACTCCGAAAGAGTGTTTAGTGCCGCCGCTCACCTTGTCAGCAATCGGCGTACGAGGTTACATCCAGAAAATGTGGAGAAGATGATGTTCATTAAAATGAATTATAATCAATTCCTCCGTGGAGACATTGACCAGCAGCAATTGCCTCCACAAAGTACACAGGGAGCTGAGATTGTGGATTCCAGTGGGGACGAATTGATAATCTGTGAGGAGGGGGATGTACACGGTGATATATCGGAGGATGATGATGAGGTGGACATCTTGCCTCTGTAGAGCCAGTTTGTGCAAGGAGAGATTAATTGCTTCTTTTTTGGTGGGGGTCCAAACCAACCCGTCATTTCAGTCACAGTCGTGTGACAGACCCTGTCACTGAAATGATGGGTTGGTTAAAGTGTGCATGTCCTGTTTATACAACATAAGGGTGGGTGGGAGGGCCCAAGGACAATTCCATCTTGCACCTCTTTTTTCTTTCATTTTTCTTTACGTCATGTGCTGTTTGGGGGGTGTTTTTTGGAAGGGCCATCCTGCGTGACACTGCAGTGCCACTCCTAGATGGGCCAGGTGTTTGTGTCGGCCACTAGGGTCGCTTAGCTTACTCACACAGCTACCTCATTGCGCCTCTTTTTTTCTTTGCGTCATGTGCTGTTTGGGGAGTGTTTTTTGGAAGGGCCATCCTGCGTGACACTGCAGTGCCACTCCTAGATGGGCCAGGTGTTTGTGTCGGCCACTAGGGTCGCTTAGCTTACTCACACAGCTACCTCATTGCGCCTCTTTTTTTCTTTGCGTCATGTGCTGTTTGGGGAGTGTTTTTTGGAAGGGCCATCCTGCGTGACACTGCAGTGCCACTCCTAGATGGGCCAGGTGTTTGTGTCGGCCACTAGGGTCGCTTAGCTTACTCACACAGCTACCTCATTGCGCCTCTTTTTTTCTTTGCGTCATGTGCTGTTTGGGGAGTGTTTTTTGGAAGGGCCATCCTGCGTGACACTGCAGTGCCACTCCTAGATGGGCCAGGTGTTTGTGTCGGCCACTTGGGTCGCTTAGCTTAGCCATCCAGCGACCTCGGTGCAAATTTTAGGACTAAAAATAATATTGTGAGGTGTGAGGTGTTCAGAATAGACTGAAAATGAGTGGAAATTATGGTTATTGAGGTTAATAATACTTTGCGATCAAAATGACCACCAAATTCTATGATTTAAGCTGTTTTTTAGGGTTTTTTGAAAAAAAACACCCGAATCCAAAACACACCCGAATCCGACAAAAAAAATTCGGTGAGGTTTTGCCAAAACGCGTTCGAACCCAAAACACGGCCGCGGAACCGAACCCAAAACCAAAACACAAAACCCGAAAAATTTTCGGTGCTCATCACTAGTTTGTGGTTCATTTCATGAGTTCTGTTACATCATAAAAAGTACAGTACAAAAAAATAACAAAAACACTTTCATGCTACAAAACTTGATAACATGCTCTCACTCTAGCAGAATTCTGTATAACCTTAAGAGTTGTTACATAGAATTTGAAAGCAGACAAGAATCACTTGGCCCATCGAGTTTGTTGTATTACCATGTAAGAGAACTTAATATAGACGAACGTTGAATAAACGTAAGGATAAATAAGAATCCGGGTTTTTTCTGATGGCTGGATGTGGCAGCCTTTGTTACTAGGCAGAGTTAGGCTAGTAGTGTGATGTTGTCAATCAAAAGTTGAGAGCCAATAAGGGCTCTGTGGGTGTGTCGTTTGGGTAAGGGTATTTATGGTGGGCTGTTCTGTGCGGACAGCCTCTTGGATAATTGCCTTGGAGTCTGGCTGACTGGGTCCTCTGCTGGCTAAGTCGATTTTTACCTTCCTTTGTTATTATTCTTCCTTGTATAAACTTAATTGTCCTTGGACTACTCCCCCCCGCCCCACACCCCACCAGGCTTTGCATTCCCCCCCCCTTGCTTTGCTTTCCCCTTTGGGCCGTGGTGTAGCTCTGTCCGGCATTATGCCCCGTCCCCGCCGCACTGCTCCCCCTCCGCGCCGGCTGGCGGGTCATCTGCCGCTCGCGGCAGCTCGCCCGAGGACAACCCGTCAGCGGCGCCCTGCCTTGTCCCCAGCCGCATCCCGCCCTGCTGCCTTACCTCGGCCCGCCGTCTCCGCTCTCCCTGCCGCGGCTCACGATGCGGCTGCTGTAGCGCACGTGTCCGCGGCTCCCGCTGTCAGCCCGTCGCCCGCTTCACTGCTTACCTCCGTGCGGGCGGCGGGTGGCTTCACTGTGCAGACGCCAGCAGTGTCTGACCTGGGGTCTCTGCTTGGGGCTTCTGCTGCGGCCGTGGGCCCGGCCAGTGCGGTGGCCCCGGTGGCCATTTTAGGTGTCCCAGCTCGTGGGGGGGACGGCCATCCCTGGCTTGGGGGGGCCGTTTCATCAGCTTCGGGCACCCCTTTTTCCGCAGGGTTGCCTGGGTTGTTGCACAGGGGTTCGGGCATCTCGGCTGGGATGTCCTTCTCGCCCCCCAAACCCCCTGCCGGCTTTTCCTGGCCTCCTATTAGTTGGCAGGGGGTCTCCCCTCGGGGCACCCTGGTGGCCCCCTCGTCTGCCACTATTTCCTGGCCGCAGGCATCTTGGAGCGCGGGTTTCGCTCCGCCGGTGTACCCCTCCACCTCATTGTCTCCCTCAGCCTCTGTGTCTGCTGGACTCCCCCCCCCCCCGTCTACGTATTCTTTCCCGTATTGGCCCCCGGCCCTTTCGGGTCCCTCACCCTGGTTCTCACCCCCCCCCCCCCTCTCCTGGGTCCGCAGGGGTACCCTGTGTTTCCCCCTTTTACCGCTTCGCCCCCTTGGGTACCTTCTGTTGCACCTTCGGGGAGCTCTCAGGCCCCTGGTTTGGTGGGCTTGCATTCTCCCATGCGCCCCTTGCTTCCGCCCTCCCCCGTTGCTCAACCCCCCGTGCCTGCGGAGCCCCCCCGGGTTTCGGTGGGTGCCCCCTCCCTTCCTGCGGCTCCCGTAGCTTCTCCTGCGGTGTTATCTGATGCTTCTCTTTTAGTTTCAGTGGTTCCTGCAGCGGCTGGTGCTCCTGAGGTTGTCGCATCTTCAATGAGCGGGGTTCCTGCGGGCGTTGTGGTGGCCCCTCCGCCTGAAGTGGCGGTTGCCGCGGTTCCGGGGGCGTCTGGTGCCGGTGAGTATGATTTGCTTGCTGCTTGTGATTCTACATCTGTTTCAAGTTCCTCCTCTAGCTTGGGTTCGCGCTCGTCGGGTTCCGGGGGTGGTCGACGTAAGCTTGCTAGGTTGATTGCGCGTCGTTTGCATAGGAAGGCTGGTTCTGTCCCGGGTCTGAAGGCAGCTTCTGTAGAGGTTGCGCGTGAGCCGTCGGTGTTGCCGGGTGTCTCTGATGCCGTTCATGTGGCCAACACTGCGATCCTTCGGGGTTTGCGCAAGAGTGTGCGGGACAAAATCCGCAAAGGTCGGTTTGTGATTTTTTTCTCTCTCACAGATGAGATGAAAAAAGGGTTGTCTAAGGCTAAGAAGCAGGGCGGTGTTGGTGAGGAGTCGTATTGCTGTTATAATTTGTGGTTGAAGGGCTTGTTATACTGACACGCGCCCCGCGGAACATTTGAATGTTCTTAAGTACATTTATTTGGTTCATGATATGTCTATGCGTTCTAAAGGGGCGGCATGGCGTGAGTATGACGTTCAGTTCAGGCGTAAGCATGATGGGGTCGCTGTCCTGCCATTTGGTGCGATGGATGCTGAGGTTTGGCTTGATGTTTCGCAGCAACGCAAGCCACCCGCAGAGGTGGTGCTGGCGCGTAAGCCCCAGCCTCCCTCCCGGCAGGCGGGGGCGGGCATGGCGAAAGGGAAGTGTTTTGCTTATAATGATTCCCGTTGTACTCGCGGGACGGCGTGTCGGTTTCGCCACTCCTGCCGCGTTTGCGGGGGGGAACACCCCGCCAAGGACTGCCGTAAAGCAGCCGGAGGGGCAGTCGCGGATAGAGGGGAACCCTGGGTTGAGCCTAGCTAAAGCGCCCTCTCCAATTAAGGTGGACCAGTTGGCTAGCTGGTTGGGCCGTTATCCGGATAAGGGTGCTGTAGAGTTTTTGCTACAGGGTTTCTCTTTTGGTTTTTGTTTACCGATTACAGTTTCGCTGCTGGTGCGGGCGCCTCGGAATTTGAGGTCTGCCAGAGAATTGCCGGAGGTTGCCCGGGCTAAGGTAGATGCTGAGGTTTCTTTGGGCAGGATGGCTGGTCCGTTTCCTACGGCGCCGCTTCCTGACCTTTGTGTTTCTCCTCTCGGGGTCGTCCCTAAGAAGGCCCCGGGAAAGTTTCGCCTCATTCAGCATTTATCTTACCCCCAGGGTGCTTCCGTCAATGATGCCATTCCTGCGGCGGCCTGCAGGGTCATGTACCAGTCCTTTGACGAGGCTTTGGAGCTTATCCGGGGCTTCGGCTCGGGCGCTTTGTTGGCAAAATTGGATATCGAGTCGGCATTTCGGCTGATGCCGTTGCATCCGGATTCCTTTTGCTTTATGGGTTTTCGGATTGCTGGTGGTTTTTACGTTGATAAGTGTTTGCCAATGGGGTGCGCAGTGTCTTGTGCCTATTTTGAGGTTTTCAGTTCGTTTTTGCATTGGTGTGTTTTTGCGGGCACTGGTCGTGTTGGCATTGCACACTACTTAGACGATTTTCTTTTTGTTGGGCAGGGAGGTAGTGATGTCTGTGCGGACGTCCTATTTTCGGCTCAAGCTTTGTTTCGGGTTTTGGGTGTCCCTGTTGCCAAGGACTAAACTGAGGGCCCTTCTACTTGCTTATCCTATCTGGGGATTGAGGTGGACACTGCAGCTGAGTGCTGCCGGTTGCTGGCGGAGAAGGTTTTGAAGTTGCTTCAGCAGATTGAGGTTTGTCTGGCGTCCAAGTCTGTTCGTCTTCGGGCGGTGCAGTCGTTATTGGGATCTTTTAATTTTGCCTGCCGCGTCATCCCCATGGGGCGGGTGTTTTGTAGGAAGTTGGAGAGGGCCACGGTTGGGGCTACCCTGCCGCATCATCACATTCGGTTGTGTTCTGAGATTAGAGATGACCTTCGGGTTTGGGCGCGGTTCTTGGACGATTTTAATGGGGAGAGGATTTGGCCGGAACTGCCTGTTGCCAATGCTGTCTTACAGCTTTTTACTTATGCGGCGGGGGGGTCCGGATTTGGGGCCTACTTCAACGGGGAATGGTGTGCTGCCCCATGGTCTGCTGCCTGGGTTTTGGAAGGTCTCACCGCCAATATGTTGCTTCGTGAGCTTTTTCCGATTGTTGTGGCTGTGGAATTGTGGTCTGGGGCTTTGGCGAATCAACATATTATTTTCTGGTGTGATAACCTAGGCGTTGTGCATGCCGTTAATAATCAGAGGTCCTCTTCTCCAATGGCTTTGCGGCTGTTGCGGCATTTGGTCTTGCGCTGTTTGGAGGCAAATATTCGTTTTAGGGCTCGTCATGTACCTGGGGTTAATAATGAGGTTGCTGATGCTCTATCACGCTTTGATTTTGTTCGTTTCCGCGCGCTGGCTCCGCAGGCCTCTGCAGTTGGGTTACCTTGCCCCCCATTTGTTTGGCAGATTATCAGGCCGGTTTAGAGTCTCTGGTGCAGCGGTCCTTGGCCCCGGTGACTTTGCGGTCGTACGGTGCTGCTTGGCGGGATTGGGAAGCTTACCTTGTGCGTTGTCCGGTGGAGGGTAAGTCCGGGCATGACCTATTGTTAGCTTTTGTGTGGGGGCACTATCAACAAGGCCGCTCCAAGGCCTCTATGGCGGCTGCACTAGCGGGGATTTCATTTTATAGCAGGTTGCGTAGCGTCTCTGACCCTACTAGGTCGTTTGTGCTTTCCAGGGCTTTAAAGGGTTGGGCTAGGTTGCGCCCGTCGCGGGCCGATTCATGCAAGCCTATTGATTTGCAGCTGTTGCGGGCGTTGATTGGCGTTGTTCCTAGTGTGGCTATGGATGCTTTCGAAGCGGCCCTTTTCCGTTTGGCTTTTTCGGCTGCCTTTTTTGGCGCTTTTAGCGTTAGTGAGCTTGTTGCGTCGAGCAGGGCGTCTGTATCTTCTGGTTTGCTTTTCAGGGATGTTTTGCTGCGAGATTCATCAGTACTTTGCAAGCTCCGTTCCTCTAAGACGGATCAAGCGGGTAGGGGGCGCTGGGTTACACTTCCTGCGCACGCCGATTTGTGTATTTGCCCGCTGTCCCTTGCTGGGGCTTACTTTGTTGGTCGCCCTTCTGGCGGCCTTCAGTGGTTGATCCATGCCGATTTGACGCCTCTCTCCCAGTTTCAGTTTGCAGCGGTCCTTCAGCATTGTTTGATTGCTTTGGGGCTGGATGCCAAATCTTACGGGACGCATTCCTTTCGGATTGGGGCCGCGACGGTCGCTGCAGCGGCTGGGGCCCCGCCTTCTGTCATTCAGGCGCTCGGGAGATGGAAGTCTTCGGCTTACACGTCTTATGTGCACTGCAATCAGGCATAGTTGCGCTTCCGGCGCCAACCCGAAAACATTAGTTTACTCTCCATTTGTGGAACGGTTAGCGTTCGACAAATGGGGGTGTGCAGGGGCTTTTTGTTTTTTCCTCCCGGGAGCCATGATTCGGCCCCTTTTGGTTCACGGGAGGTTGTTTTGTTTTGCCCTTTCACTCGGGTTACATGTTTCCCTTCCTTGGCTAGGCCCGTAGTTGCTGTTCCATTTTGTTGTGTTGGTTTTTCTTTCATTATAACTTGGTTTTGGTGCGGTGGCTCATTTTCAGGTTTTCTTTTTGCAGCAGAAGAGGATCATTTGGAGCAGGTTTGGCTTGTCGGCCATTCCTATATTTACTGGGCTGAGCGGCATGGGCTTGCTCAGCGTGCTGAGCTGTTGTTGGGTGGCTGCCGTGTGCGGTGGCTCGGGGTTCGGGGCCTTCGTTGTGATGCATTGATGGCTTTGCTGCTTTCGGCGGCTGAGACATGGGGCGTCCCTGACTGGTTGGCGTTGCATGTTGGAGGCAATGACGTTGGTCAATTGAAAGGTGTGGAGCTTATTGTGCATTTACGGGGGTTGCTGACGGACGTCAGGACTATGTGGCCGGCGGCCACCATTGTCTGGTCGGAAGTGATGCCTCGGTTGGTTTGGAGGGATGCCCGTAAGCACAAGTCTTTGGACAGGGCGCGGAGGAAGGTTAATGTGGCAGTCTCTCGTGTTGTTTTAGCCTCTGGTGGGAAGGTGGTTCAGCATTGGTTTTTGGGGTCTGACCCCTCACGGTATTTTAGGCCCGATGGAGTGCATCTTAATAATTTGTGTCTTGGTTTGTTCATTAAGGATCTGTTGTCTTTTTTGGATTAGTTTGTTTCTCGGTTTTGGTGGCGGGCCACGGCTTAGGGCGCCTTGGCTGCGGCGGGAGAGCGCTGCATCTCAGTGGCTTTCTGTGATGTAAGATATCGTTGTGGGGCACCTGCCTCTAACTACTTGACGAGTTTGTCCTGCTCTGTGCGAGGGACCTGGGCGCTTTTTGTGCGGGAGCGCTCGGACTTTGTCCGGGAGGTCAGGTGAGTCCCCACGACGTAAGTGCGTCAGTAGGGTGACGGTGTAGTCGTCACCTTTAAATTGATATAGCAATAAGGCTGGAACTGAGAGTGCAGCGTCTCCTGGCCACCCTTTTTCCTCGTTAGGTTAATTATAATTGAATAAAAAGCTGTGACCTTTAAGCCAAGCCGTTTCTTGTGTCGGTGTCTTTATTTCATTAGGATTTAAGTTACTTGATTAAGGTTTATGGGTAAAGTGCATGGGGTTGAATATTTCTAATCAAGGGTAAATGTGGTTTAGTTTATAAAGGTTAACGAGTTAATTGGGAATAAACCAATGGAGCTCTTAATGTGTAAGTCAATGCAAATGTATCCACAGCTATCTCAGGTTATATGACATTACAGTTTACTTAAAATACAAAATTCTACCTGGAGTTCTTCAAGCTTGAGTAAACAATTAGAACAGATCCACATTACACATCTGCATGCCTCAATATATGGTAAAGTACATAGAAAGTGCAGTGTGATCTGGGAAATTGTTCTCCAGTCCCCAGGCTCCAAATATTATTTTATCCTCCACAGATGCCTGAAGCTTCCTGCAGTTTCTCAACTCAACAAGAGATATGGCTCTGGCTGTTGTCATATTAGGCAGTATCATACAACATGTGCTATTGCTGTCCAACAGCTAAGATGCAGAAGACTCCGAAAGGAATATGGGAGGGATCACTAGAGCACCCCTCTATTAGCATTTTACAAAGGACCAGCCAACTATGATGAGTGTTTTTTTTACTGAATTGAGTAAATGGTTTTCCCCTGCACTTTTGACCCCAGACTTAAGTTGCCACCTACGGTATTGGGGCTCTCACATCTGGGATATATTGTTATGGGTTACTGTGTACAAGTTCGAAAGATTTCCCTAAGCCTACAGTAGTAGGGAAAGAAATACAAGATACACACAGACTTGACACTCTCCTACTTTTAACTTTGATGGAGGATCATTGTATAATGGTCAGTGGGGAAGGAACACAAGACATCAACCCACAAGGATACACTATCCTGTCACAGAAGATGTGAACCTACCTACTAAATAACCTAGCTACTAGCACTTGGCTTTCCATCTGGTCTGTTGTAATCACTAACTTAGTTGTGCACACTAATTAAACAGCACAAATCTCTGTAACACTTGATAGCAATCCCCAGTACAGACAACAATGGCATAATTAACATATAACAGCAACCACACAGGAGTACAACCTTTAACTGCATGGACACAGTCAAATTCCCTATCAGAAATGGTAGACCTAGTCCCTAAAACTCTGATTAGAACCATTCCTGAATCTAGGTTCAGGTTTGCCCATCATACGCTTTACTACCACTGGCCGGATATTGATATAACTAAGAGACTTGTGCCTGGACAGGTGGGTAATTCCTTGTATAGTTTCAGGAACCTCAACGTCCTGGGTATAAGATTAGGCTTTTGATGGGAAAACAGATGTTTTGGCAAGAATCCAGGGCTTTGGCAGGAAAACTGGGTTGTACTTACTTTTAGAGGTCTGAGCCTAGCATTCAATTGAATCTACAGGATGGTCTAGAACCCAAGTCATCAGAGGAAAGTTCTAGTACCAAAATTAGCAGAGGCATGGACCTAACATCTGCAATTAACCTGAGGTATGGGGCTGCTACTCAAAATTAGTAAAAGTCATGGGCCTAATTCTTGAAACTACAGAATACCCCCATGGCCTAATGCCCAAAACAAAACTTCTATGGGTTACAGATACAAGATAGGCCCCCCATGCCCCTACACTTTTAGGTAGGAGAAGGTGTAGTGGGGAGCTTTGTAGACCTCTTATGCTTTTGACTACTATAGCCCTCCCAGGTCCTCAGCATACTTCTTGATTCCTGGGAACAGCTGCTATCCTCAATGCTCAGCTGCCATCATTGTGCTTGCCATCTTCTGACTTAAGCTTACCATCTTCTGGCCTCTTCTGCAGTTGCCAAATCTCTTCCTCTTCAGTCAACCCCAGCAGATTAACTGAGTGTTCTAATCAGGAGCGGATCTAGGCACGGGCGAGCAGGGCGGGCGCCCGGGGTGCTGAGGCCCGTGGGCATGACCGCAGTCACCCCGCAAGCGTCCACTGCCCACCCACACCCCACATCCCACACTCCAGCTGCAGCAAACGTTGTGGGCAGTGTGGCCGCCCGCTGCAGCCAGCTGCATTTTCAGACAGAAACTAGTGTCTGTGCGGCGCTGCTATGGGAGAGACGTCATGACGTCTCTCCCATAGAGAGGAGCTGGCGGTGGCTAGAGATGGAGCAGCAGTGGCAGCAGCGGTCGGGAAGCAGGAACAGAGCTGGTGAGTATTGTATTTTTCTTGTTTTTAGTGTTTGTAAGTGGCGCTACAAGGGGGGGATCTCTACTGACGACACATCCAATGGGTCATCTCTACTGGGGGCACATCTAAGAGGGCATAACCACAGGGGCATCTTTATTGGGGGCACATCTAATGGGGGTAAATCTACAGGGGGCATCTCTACTAGGAGCACAGCTAAGGGGGCATAACTACAGGGGCATTTCTACTGGGGGCACATCTACTGGAGCACATCTACTGGCGGAAAATCTACAGGGGGCACAACTACAGGGGCCATGCCCCTTCCCTATGAAGCCATGCCCCTATTTTTTTACACACACCTTTGGCACTCACTAACCCTGTTTACCTGTCTGAGGCGCCAAAGGAAACTCTCGTCCTGGGCGCCACAAGGTCTACAACCAGCCCTGGTTCTAATACCTGTATAAGCACCACAATGGGTGGAGCGATGACATGGGGAGCCAAGACTGCATCACTGCTGCAGCCCCAAATTTCCAACATTAAATATCAATGTTCTGCAATCTTATGATAAAGAATAAACTATACAACTTGATGGCTTCCCTGCATTTATATAGTTGCCAAAAGGATAAATGAAAAAAGGCAGACTAGATGGGCCAAGAAGTTGTTATCTACAGTACAGTCAAATTCTATGTTTTTATATAATGATGGAGCTGATAGAGGTGGAGGTCAGCTGCACAGACATACCGGGACTCCACTATATTATTTATCATTGTGGTAGTCTCTAACATCCACTTCTGGATACATTCAGGACACGAATAGCCCAACACAAGCATTTTTTTTGGGGGGTGGGTGGGGGGGGGGGGGGGGGGGGGAAGGGGTTACTGCCTTGCCCAGGGTGATGAGAATCCTAGTTTACCCCTAGAGCCAATCCAATGCACCCTACCTGAATCTTAAAAAACCAGGGCATTAGAAGCCAATAAAGCATAGGAGTGGTCTAGACCCCAAATTAAAAAAAAAAAATCAATATGTAAACCTTAAGAGGAGGAAAGGCAATACAGAGTACATTAATAAGATATAGAAAATTTTAAAAACATGACCTACATACAGGAGGATATGCCAAAAAGAAAAACTTGATATAATGGGATCAGCTGATATAAAATGGCATAGACAATTTTAAAGACACAATAGGAAAACAAACGAACATATTAACGGAAAGGACTAATATAACACTTATAACTGGACAATTTCCATCGACTTAGAGCCTTAATTTCTGCAACTGAATATTGCACTGCCATGGCAGATGTGGCCGTGCCAATCCAAAATGAATGTGTGCCAAACTCCTGTGGCAAAACGCAATGTTTCAGAAACCAAACAAACTGGTACTTTGTTGCTCATCCACAATGATCCATGAACCAGGAAAATTGTGTTGCAACTGGCAACAGGACAGACCCAGTGGTTCCTCAATGGAACCAACAAAGTCCACCTACTCCTTCCACTTTGGTCAGTCTTGAACCCCTGGAGCCTACAGAGGATATCTGAAAGAAGCACAACAGAACCTACCCAATTGGAATACGCAACCAAGTACAAAACCCAAAATGCCCCATGGATGCCATGGAAAAGGCCACTTAAACTAAAAATGTCTCTAATCGGGAAACCGACACCCCATCAATGGTGGCTAGGATGGATGGAAGAAGATGCACATCAACAGGTCTCCATCAGTCACATGGGGAGACATGCACTCAGCCCTTTAAAGCCTTCACAATAAGAATTTTTTTTTAAAAAGCATCTTATAAAAGAAAGCATTAAATGATGCCCATCCTTTCCTCAATGTCTGCGACCACGGAAAAATAATTTCCTTCTTCCCATGCCTGTTGAAAAGTTCTTAGAGTCTAGAGAACGTTCAGCTACAGTAAGCCCTCCATGCTTGATGACTTGCCAAACATAAGAGGGGTAAATCATAAATACCTCATCAACCTCAGGAGCCAAAGACTAATATCTAGCCCATTAAAACCGATACATTTAAAATATACAATATTTATTTTTTTAAGCATACAATATAACTAATATACACTGCTCAAAAAAATAAAGGGAACACTAAACTAACACATCCTAGATCTGAATAAATGAAATATTCTTATTAAATACTTTGTTCTTTACATAGTTGAATGTGCTGACAACAAAATCTTAGTCCAGGTCTGGGAGGAGATCTCTCAGGAGACCATCCGCCACCTCATCAGGAGCATTCCCAGGCATTGTAGGGAGGTCATACAGGCACGTGGAGGCCACACACACTACTGAGCCTCATTTTGACTTGTTTTAAGGACATTACATCAAAGTTGGATCAGCCTGTAGTGTGTTTTTCCACTTTAATTTTGAGGGTGACTCCAAATCCAGACCTCCATGGGTTAATAAATTTGATTTCCATTGATAATTTTTGTGTGATTTTGTTGTCAGCACATTCAACTATGTAAAGAACAAAGTATTTAATAAGAATATTTCATTCATTCAGATCTAGGATGTGTTATTTTAGTGTTCCCTTTATTTTTTTGAGCAGTGTACGTATCTAATTTCATTCTCAATCTCATTCAGTAATCGTATTCTCCACTCTGGGAACATGCTGTGCGTTAAATGTGAATTTACAACACAAGCAAATTAAAACTAGCTGCGTGAGCAAACACAAAACCAGCAGGTATGTTGGCCACTGCTGACATACAACTGAACCCCATAGAACCTGTTGCATCTTTGAATAACTCCAGCTGAAAATTGTCAGAGACTGGGGCTAACATAATTGAACACTAATAAATTCCATGAGAAACAAGATCCAAACGTACAGTCTAGCTTAATCTCCAATGCCAGCTGAATCAAATAGTGAGGCCTAGACACCCCCTATTTCCACTGCGGGGCCTGTGGCACATATCCCAAGCACAGGCTGATCATGGAACCAACTGTGAGCAGACGATGGACTAGAGTTGTGTCACATCCTGGGTCCCAGTGAACTCAGCTGATGATATGTGAGAGAGAGTTACTGGGTTGGAATGCCACAACAAAATGAGGCGGACAAATTATTTTTTTATTATTTATTATTTATTACCAGTTATTTATATAGCACACACATATTCCGCAGCGCTTTACACAGAATATTTGGCCAATCACATCAGTCCCTGCCCCAGTGGAGCTTACAATCTATATTACCTATCACATGTACACACAGACACATTTACACTAGGGTCAATTTTTGTTGGAAGCCAATTAACCTACCAGTATATTTTTGGATTGTGGAAAAAAACCGGAGTACCCGGAGGAAACCCACGCAAGTACGGGGAGAATATACAAACTCCTCACAATTAGAGCCATGGTGGGAATCAAACCCATGACCTCAGTGCTGTGAGGCAGTAATGCTGACCATTACACCATCCGTACTGCCCCAAATGTAGGATCTCCTCATGTACTGCTAATACCGGATGTTGATTAGACCTGATCAGAGGTGCGGAGTCTAAGCAACTGTAAGGTTTTCAGTAGTTACCCCCTCCAATGGGGATTTGGGTTTCCCAGCTCCTGATAAGCAGGTTGCAGTCCCTTGGCCGGGTACCCAGTAAGAGCTGAGGAGTTGGAGGATAGATAACTAGTGGTAGTCTGTGGTATATGAATAAGTCTTTGATGAATCTGTCAAAAACTAGATGCTGAGTACTAATTGCTGGGAAGACCAGAGAGCGTCAAGAAATAGAAAAGATGATACAAAGAATGACTGATAATACTTGAAGTTCTGAAGTACTGGAAGTTACTTGAAGAAACAAACAATGTTAACCGATGGCACACAGTGCTTGAGAACCTAGAACTAGAAAATACTTGAAGAAACAATCGATGGTGACAGATGGCACTCGGGATATGAAGAAGCAATTGATGGTGAAAGATGGTACTCAGTATCTGAAGAAGCAATTGATGGTTACTGATAGCACTCAGTGCTTGAAACACTAGAGAACTAGAAGATACTTGAATAAGCAATCACTAGTGACCAATGGCACTCAGTATCTAAAGAAGCAATCAATGGTAACTGATAGTACTCAGTACTTGAGACAATGAAGAACTAGAAGACACTTGAAGAAGCAATTGATGGCGACCGATGGCACTAAGTACTTGAGACTCTGGAGAACTAGAAGACACTTGAAGAAGAAATTAATGGTAACCGATAGCATTTGGTACTTGTGACACTGAAGAACTAGAAGACACTTGAAGAAGCAATCAATGTTAGATAAGTCTGAGCAATGATTACAATTGGTTGAATCAATGCTGAATCACTCTGAGCAGTGATTCAAATTGAAATTATGTTAAATCTATGTTCAATAACTCTGAGCAATAATTAATACTGAAACGATCCTGAATCGATGCGGAATAACTCTGAGCAATGATTAACATTGGAATGCTCTGGGAAACACATGGAGACAAAGAGTGGAGCCTGGAACCTGAAGCATCAACACACAGCAGCATGCACTGAAGAAGGAAGTTGTTCAGGCACCTTCCTGTTCCCAGGATCCCACTTATATACCCTGAGCCAGTCTGCTATTGGTGAGAATAATCAGCTGAGCAATTCCAGGATTCCCATTGGGCATTACTGTGGTCAGCTGACTCTGTAACATGGCTGCCCAGTGTCCTGTATATTCCTGAGGACTCTATTACAGTGTACCCTAATACAGGACAGAAGCATGTATCACAGCCGATATCAGACAGCACCCCTGACCTGCAGAAGCCAGTGTCATGGTGAGTAACCGTTGGCTCGAGGCTGGATCCTGACAAGAAGCAGCTCTCACCAGAGGTGGGGACACAGAAGCAAGAGCATCGTGGGTAAGGCTCACTATGCATGGCAGCTCCAGAGCCATACGCCACTGTTGTCACTGTATGCCACGCATCATCCAAGACAGGTACAACTGTGGCTGCAGTAGGGGTATCAGAGAGGGTACTGGTGACATTATGGAAGCATTCTGATTGGCAGCAATTAAAAGTAAATAAACAGAAAGGGAATAAAAAAGGGGGGGATAGCTGAAAATAAAGGGAATGAGAGATATACAAGACACAGAAGCAAGAAGAAAGAAGGGGTAGAGTGGAAAAAGAGAAAATAAAGTACTGTCAAAGGAAAGACAGTAAATAAAAACACAAAAAAGCACTGAAAGTGCACTGGGTACTTAAAGTAGCTCAGTCTCTGTTGGAATACTGTAAACAAAGATGCTTTGGCCTATAACACTTAAATAAACTTTCACAAAAAGCACACCCCTACATAGGCTACCAATAAGAGTTATCTGCACCCATGCCACTCCCATCCTTGATGTTTAAAACACCTATTGTTTTATGTGAATCATTCGATTTTTTTTTCCCAGAGTACCTGAATTTATTTGATCATTGTGTAATACTAATTCTAATGTAACCAATTACTGAAATAGTCCTCCTGCGTGAGTGTTTGGAGGGCTTGTAACAGAAACAAAGAAAGACTGCTAAGGGCAGTGTCGGACTGAGGCATGAAGGGCCCACCGGGGATCCAGTGATAGGGGCCCATACTTATGGGAGTGGACAGCCTACAAAGGGCATGAGGATAGCCTCCACAGAGGCTTGAAATACACAATTGTCTGTTGTAGTGTAATGCAACATATCTACCATGTATAATACAAGGGCACAGTCTGGCACCTGATCCCTAGAGGAAGGAGTGGGCCCTAAGACAGTGGTTTCCCCTGTACCCCTGTGGGCCAGTCCGACCCTGGCTAAGGGTGTCAGATACTCCCTTGCCTCACCTAACATTCTGCTGCAGCTAATCAGCAGGGAGGAATTCTTGGTTTAGTAAGTAATTGCAAATCCTCTTCCTTCCAACAAGTTTACTGATATTGACATGCCAGTCATTACTGATATTGAAGGTGCCAGTTATCAGTCATTGGCTGATACTTCTTCAATGGGAATATATATCTCTAGATGCAATTCTATCAATGTACTAAAAACAATCAAATATGCGGTTCAAAATGTGACACATGAAGACAAATTAAGGTATTCCATTTGTACCTTACTCTTATGAAGCATTTAAAATAGGAATAAAGCAAATAATTTAAGTATATTAGTCCACACTGCGGAAAAGCTTTTTCGTATTTTAAATAAATAATATATTGTTCAGAATGATTTTGTTGTATGGACAGTGGCCAGCTCTGTTGGCTGAAGCATGGGCTGCGGTGTAATGGACACACACCCGTTTAGAAAATAATATGCTGAAAGGCTACTTACAAATAATTGGCTGATTTCAATAGGCATTTTTATTCCCTTAAGATATGGATGCCTAATTATAACATTTTAGCAGAAAGTATACCTTCAGGCTAAAGTTTTGTCTCACGCTTGTCAAAGTGCTGTTTTAAAAGAAAATACAACTTAAAAGAAAAACAACTTACAAAAGAAAAATAGCTTATAAGAAATATGAATTTATGTATATTGGATATGTATATTAGTTATGTAATATGCTTGAAAAAATAAATATTGTATATTTTCTAAATAAAAAGTATTTTAAGATTGTAAAATTTTCCCAACTAGCCACACTCCCCCTTGGCAAAAAATAAAGATATTATTTTTCAATGGTTCTTTGTTGTTTTTTTTCCATACGGCTAATGATCACAAGCAGGGCAATAACTATTACTATACCCCTTTTCCACTGCTGCAAAAACCCAGGTTATTGTTGTGATAACCCGGCTTGTGGCTCAGTGGTAAAGGGTTAATATGGATCCAGTGAGCCAGGAATCCAACCCAGCTAGCTTGCAGGGTTGGCCCTGGAAGGCCTAGGTTAATGGGCAGTGTAAACTAGGGCTGTATTATTGTATGGACTCAATAGGCAGTTTCCCAAGGGCCCCATGAGTATAAGGGCCCTAGACTGATAGCTGAGCATCCCCTTTTTCCAGGGGTATCAGAATTTAGAAAATCGGCCTTTGGGAACCCGAGATATCTGTCTTCAAAGCAGTAGTCCCCATCCGAGCCTGCTAATTGCTCTTCCCAACAGGATATCTCCGATTCTGTCTAATTTAGAGTTTTTCTGAGGGTATATTCCAAAAGCTGGGACTCTCCCCTTTTGGTGGACACTGGCAGCTTGTCTCTACTATGCCGTGAACCAGAGGGGTGGTCTTCAGTATGCCGGCGGTCGGGATCCCGGCGACCAGCATACCGGCGCCGGGAGCCCGACAGCCGGCATACCGACACTTATTCTCCCTCGTGGGGGTCCACGACCCCCCCTGGAGGGAGAATAAAATAGTGTGCCCGTAGCGTGGCGAGCGCAGCTAGCCCGCAAGGGGCTCATTTGCACTCGCCACACTGTCGGTAAGCCGGCGGTCAGGCTCCCGGCGCCGCTATGCTGGTCGCCGGGAGCCCGACCGCCGGCATATCGTAGTGAACCCAACCAGAGATATCAGCTTTCCAGGCAGCTGGTCCCTGCTCCAGCTCCACATGCCTGGTATGCAGGTTTATATTTTCTTTGGTGGATTGCTCTGGCTCTTGAACTGTGATCCCCAAGTCCCCAGTACCTCCTGACACATTTAGGTCTTTAGTTTTATATTCCATTGAAAGCTAAGAAATCTATTTCCAGGAACTGGAGATATCTGCAGTCAAGTATGCTGCCCTCCCACCAGTAAATGATGAATACTAAGCCCACTCTAATATCCACACCTCCCCTGCATATGAAACACCCCCTACCACCCTGAAAGTCATGAACCGGGGCCCCTTCATTCAGCCTAATACTCCCTTCTACAGTTTATTTTCTCCCTCACGCTCCATCTCCCACCATCTGTGCAGAAAAGGAGTAATTAGCAGAAATTACTGCTCCAGGTCCTACATGCTGATCGGAAGATAGAACACCTGCGAGACATGAAAGCTGCCGCTGATAGCACCACCCACCTTTACCGCTGGAGGATGGGTAGGGGGCTCAGTGCATTGATTTGCCAAGGGGCCTATGCTGGTGTTAAGAAGGCCCTGGTGTAAACGGCTAAGCCAGGTCATCCAACCTGGCTCCCGTTTACAGCATGAGGAGATCCATGGGGATGCTGCTTCTTGAACTGATCCAGGGACATAGCCAGTGACATCAGGGGGTGAAAGCATAGTCTCTACTGCTGCTGATACTCACGGCACTACTGTACCCACGTGCAGTGTAAGTGTTTCCAACCAAGGAATAATCCAGGTAGGAGTCGTGGTGGAAAGGGGTCAGTCCAGGGTCTGACCTGGTTTGGAACTGTGTCCCAAATCTTGGGTCAATCCCTGGACTTAAGTGTAAAAGGGGTATTAGCGTCTAGCACAATATTGTAACTGCTAACATGTATAGGCTAAACTTTGCTCCATAGGATAAGGCACGATAAATACAAATGTTAGTTCTTGTGTACCCTGTTTTGAATTAGTTTAGCTTAAAGCAGCCCATACTCAATCATTGGAATATTCAAATCAACACAACTGAGCAGTGCAGAGGGGTGCTACTTTGGGCCAGTCTGCCAGAGTTTGATTAAACGAGAGATGTGCGACGGGCACTTTTCGGGTATTGTGTTTTGGTTTTGGTTCTGGATCTCTGCTCGTGTTTTGGATCTGGATTGGTTTTGCCAAAACCACCTTTTCGGGTATTGGTTTTGGGTTTGGTTTTGGATCTGGATGTTTTTTGAAAAAAACATAAAAACGGCTACAATCACAGGATTTGGGGGTAATTTTGATCCTATGGCATTATTAACCTCAATAACATTCATTTACACTAATTTCCATTCTATTCTGAACACCTAACACCTCACAATATTCTTTTTAGGCCAAGGTTGCACTGAGGTAGCTGGATGACTAAGCTAAGCGACACAAGTGTGTGGCACAAACACCTGGCCCATCTAGGAGTGGCACTGCAGTGGCAGACAGGATATGCCCCAAAGAGCACATCTTGCAGAAAAAAAAGAGCCACAAGATGGAATTGTCCTTGGGACCCCCCACCCACCCATGGAATTGTCCTTGGGACCTCCTACTCACCCTTATGTTGTTTAAACAGGATATGCACAGTTTAATAAACCCATCATTTCAGCGACAGGGTCTGCCAGATGACTGTGGCTGAAATGATTGCTTTGTTTGGGCCCCCACCAAAAAAGAAGCAAGTTATCCCCCCACCAAAAAAGAAGCAATTAATCTCTCCTTGCACAAACTGGCTCTACAGAGGCAAGATGTCATCCTCATCCTCATCCTCATTTCCTCACCCCTTTCAGTGTGTACATCCTCCTCCTGATAGAGTATTAATTCGTCCCGACTGGAATCCACCATCACAGGTCCCTCTCTGTATTTTCTGGAGGCAATTGCTGGTAAATGTCTTCCTGGAGGAATTTATAATTCATTTTGATGAACATCATCTACTCCACATTTTGTGGAAGTAACCTCCTACGCCGATTGCTGACAAGGTTACCGGCTGCACTACACCCTCTTTCAGAGTACACACTGGAGGGGGGGGGGGGGGGTAACTTAGGTAAAATAAAGCCAGTTTGTACAAGGGCCTCCAAATTGCCTCTTTTTCCTGCCAGTATACATACGGACTGTCTGACATGCCTACTTGGGTTCTGTCACCGATATAATCCTCCACCATTCTTTTAATGGTGACAGCATCATATGCAGTGAAATTAGACATGTCAGTAATCGTTGGCTGGTCCTTCATGTCAACACGTGCTCATGACTGCCCTGCATCACCGCAAGCGGGTGGGCTAGGAAATTTTATCCTTTTCCTTGCAGCCCCAATTGTGGGAGAAAATGAAGGAGGAGCTGTTGATGGGTCACATTCCCACATACTTAGCGGATCGCTCCATCTTAGCTCCTCCTTCAATTTCTCCAGCTGCTTCTGCAAAAGCCTGATGAGGGGAATGACCTGACTCAAGCTGGCAGTGTCTGAACAGACTTCACGTGTGGCAAGTTCGAAGGGTTGGAGAACTTTGCACAATATGGAAATCATTCTCCATTGCACTTGAGTCAGGTGCATTCCCCCTCCTTTGCCTATATCGTAGGTGGATGTATAGGCTTGAATGGCCTTTTGCTGCTCTTCCATCCTCTGAAGCATATAGAGTATTAAATTCCAACTCGTTACCACCTCTTGCTTCAGGTAATGGCAGGGCAGGTTCAGGAGTGTCTGCTGGCGCTCCAGTCTTCGGCACGCAGTGGCATAATGTCAAAAGTGGCCTGCAATTTTTCGGGCCACTGAGAGCATCTCCTGCACGCCCCTGTCATTTTAAAAAAAAATCTGCATCACCAAATTAATTGTATGTGCAAAACATGGGACGTGCTGGAATTTGCCCAGATGTAATGCACACACAATATTGGTGACGTTGTCCGATATCACAAATCCCCATGAGAGTCTAAGTGGGGTAAGCCATTGTGCAATGATGTCCCTCAGTTTCCATAAGAGGTTGTCAGCAGTGTGCCTGTTACAGAAAGCGGTGATACACAGCATAGCCTGCCTAGGAATGAGCTGGCATTTGTGAGATGCTGCTACTGGTGCCGCTGCTGCTGTTGTTGCTGCGGGAGGCAACACATCTACCCAGTGGGCTGTCACAATCATGTAGTCCTTATTTTGCCCTGCTCCACTTGTCGACATGTCCGTGGCTAAGTGGACACTGGGTACAACTGCATTTTTCAGGACACTGAGGACACTTTTCTTAATGTCCCTGTACAGGCCAGAAATCGCTTTCCTAGTGAAGTGAAATCTAGATGGGATTTGGTACCGGGGCCACACAACCTCCATCAATTGTCAAAATCCCACTGCACTAATGGCGGATACCCGACGCACGTCTAACACCAATGAAGGAGTCAAGGCCTCAGTTACCCGCTTTGCAAAGGATGACTGCTGCCATATGTCATCTTCCTCACAAAGGACTGCTGGACAGTCAATTACTTAGCTAAAGTAGTACAAGAGGTCTTCCGACTTCCCCTCTGGGATGACGATCGACTCCCAGCAGCAACAACAGCAGCATCAGTAGTAGGCATATCACTCAAGGAACCTCCGGAGGAATCCCGGTTAGGAAAGGCCTCGTCAGTCATGCCAGTGACATGGCCTGCAGGACTACTGACGTTCCTGACTGAGGAGGAAATTGATGCTGAGGAAGTTGGTGGGGTGGCTTACAGGAGCTTGGGTACAGGAGGAATAAGGGATTTAGGTGTCAGTGGACTGCTTATGCTCTTACCAAAAGTTTCACAACTTGACACTGACTTATGATGAATGCGCTGCAGGTGAAGTATAAGGGAGGATGTTCCTAGGTGGTTAACATCCTTACCCCTACTTATTACAGATCAACAGAAGCAACACACGGCTTGACACCTGTTGTCTGGATTTGTGGAGAAATAATTCCACACCGAAGAGGTAGCTTTTTTGGTAGTTTGCCCAGGCATCACAATGGGCTTCTTCATCCCACGGATATCAGGTGTCTCCCCCAGTGCCTGACTTAAACAAACCACATCACCATCAGAATCCCCATCGTTAACTTCCTCCTCAGCACCAGCAACACCCATATCCTCATCCTGGTATACTTCAACAGTGACATCTTCAATTTCAATATCAGGAACTGGACTGTGGGTGCTCCTTCCAGCACTTGCAGGGGGCGTGCAAATGGTTGAAAGAGCCACCACTTCCCGTCCAGTGTCGGGAAGGTCAGGTATCGCAACCACCAACACAATTGGACTCTCCTTGGGGATTTCTGATACCATCTCAGAACGCACAGTTCTTTTATGTGCTTTTTCCAGCTTAACTCTTTTAATTTTTCTAGTGGGATGATGAGGGCTTCTATCGTCATGTGAAGCTGAGTCACTAGTCATGAACATAGGCCAGGGCCTCAGCCGTTCCTTGCCATTCCGTGTCATAAATGGCATATTGGCAAGTTTACATTTCTCCTCAGACCATTTCAATTTCTTTTTTTGGGTCTTTTTACTGAACTTTGGCATTTTGGATTTTACATGCACTCCACTATCACATTGGAAATAGGCCTTGGCAGACGACAATGACATTTAATCATCTATGTCATGGCTAGTGGCAGCAGCATCAGCACTAGGAGGAAGTGGTTCTTGATTTTCCCTATTTAATCCTCAAAATTTTTGTTCTCAATTATGTTTCTGGAATTATATAACACAATATGCGGCACAGGAATGACTGATGGCTTATGGCCAGGACACTACCACTAGTCTGATGCAGCACAACACAGCAATACTGTAAGGGACTTGTTATTATTATAAAATGGCAGCAGTGGACATATAGCAGCAGCGTATACCACTGTGACTGCCTGGTCTTTGGAATGACTGATGGCCAGGACACTACCACTTGTCTGATGCAGTACAACACAGCAACACTGTAAGGGACTAGTTGTTGTTGTTGTTGTTATTATTATTATTATTATTATTACTATAATACGGCAGCAGTGGACATATATCAGCAGCGTATACCACTGTGACTGCCTGGTTACTGGAATGACTGATGGCCAGGACACTACCACTGGTCTGATGCAGCACAAAACAGCAAAACTGTAAGGGACTTTTTGTTGTTGTTGTTGTTATTATTATTATTATTATTGTAATCCTTCAGTAGTGGACATATAGCAGCAGCAGCGTATACCATTGTGTCTACCTGGTCCTTGGAATGACTGATGGCCAGGACACTACCACTTGTCTGATACAGTACAACACAGCAACATTGTAAGGGACTAGATGTTGTTATTATTATTATTATTATTATTACTATAATACGGCAGCAGTGGACATATATCAGCAGCGTATACCACTGTGACTGCCTGGTTACTGGAACGACTGATGGCCAGGACACTACCACTGGTCTAATACAGCACAACACAGCAACACTGTAAGGGTCTTGTTGTTGTTATTATTATTCTTATAATACGGCAGCAGTGGACACATAGCAGCAGCGTATACCACTGTGACTGCCTGGTCACTGGAATGACTGATGGCTAGGACACTACCACCGGTCTGGTGCAGCACAACATAGCAACACTGTAAGGGTCTTGTTGTTGTTATTATTATTATTATTATTACTATTATTATTATTATTATTATTATTATACGGCAGCAGTGGACATATAGCAGCAGCGTATACCACTGTGACTGCCTGGTCACTGGAATGACTGATGGCTAGGACACTACCACCGGTCTGGTGCAGCACAACATAGCAACACTGTAAGGGTCTTGTTGTTGTTATTATTATTATTATTACTATTATTATTATTATTATTATTATTATTATTATAATACGGCAGCAGTGGACATATAGCAGCAGCGTATACCACTGTGACTGCCTGGTCACTGGAATGACAGATGGCCAGGACACTACCACTATGACTGATGCAGCACAACACAGCAACACTGTAAGGGACTTGTTGTTATTATTAGTGATGTGTACCGGAAATTTTTCAGGTTTTGTATTTTGGTTTTGGGTTCGGTTCCGCGGCCGTGTTTTGGGTTCGAACGCGTTTTGGCAAAACCTCACCGAAATTTTTTTGTCGGATTCGGGTGTGTTTTGGATTCGGGTGTTTTTTTCAAAAAACCCTAAAAAACAGCTTAAATCATAGAATTTGGGGGTCATTTTGATCCCATAGTATTATTAACCTCAATAACCATAATTTCCACTCATTTTCAGTCTATTCTGAACACCTCACACCTCACAATATTATTTTTATTCCTAAAATTTGCACCGAGGTAGCTGTGTGACTAAGCTAAGCGAACCAAGTGGCCGACACAAACGCCTGGCCCATCTAGGAGTGGCACTGCAGTGTCACGCAGGATGGCCCTTCAAAAAAATACTCCCCAAACAGCACATGACGCAAAGAAAAAAAGAGGCGCAATGAGGTAGCTGTGTGACTAAGATAAGCGACCCAAGTGGCCGACACAAACACCTGGCCCATCTAGGAGTGGCACTGCAGTGTCAGACAGGATGGCACTTGAAAAAAATACTCCCCAAACAGCACATGACGCAAAGAAAAAAAGAGGCGCAATGAGGTAGCTGTGTGACTAAGATAAGCGACCCAAGTGGCCGACACAAACACCTGGCCCATCTAGGAGTGGCACTGCAGTGTCACGCAGGATGGCCCGTCAAAAAATTACTCCCCAAACAGCACATGACGCAAAGAAAAAAAGAGGCGCAATGAGGTAGCTGTGTGACTAAGATAAGCGACCCAAGTGGCCGACACAAACACCTGGCCCATCTAGGAGTGGCACTGCAGTGTCACGCAGGATGGCCCTTCAAAAAAATACTCCCCAAACAGCACATGACGCAAAGAAAAAAAGAGGCGCAATGAGGTAGCTGTGTGACTAAGTTAAGCGACCCAAGTGGCCGACACAAACACCTGGCCCATCTAGGAGTGGATAATACGGAGATCTTAGTTGCGTATATCTGCAGATATAGGGTTAAGCCCCCAGGCCGATCGACAAGGCTTCTCCGTCACTGGGGGTCCCTAATACTAGGTATGGGCCTGGGGTGCAGGACCCCACAATGTCGGCACAGGTCGGCCACCCCAGGTCAGCACACAGGTGAAAATTAATAGGGGTTAATAAGAAGCACAGAAGTGCTATGTAAGTGGTGTGATTAAAATAATATATACAAAGTGATAGGAAAAATAATGAGTGTTAATAAAGTGTTAGGGTGTGCCAACCTGCAGCAGCCCAACCATACCGACACAGGGGCCACTGCACCCCACACCCACCCCATAAATAATTACATATATATATCTGGGTTAAATTCCCAGTGTAAGGCCACATGGTAATGGCACCTACAGCATCTGAGAGCCAGCTTACCTGGGGATACCAGGGGTGGGTGTGGGGTGCAGTGGCCCCTGTGTCGGTATGGGTGGGCTGCTGCAGGTCGGCACACCCTAACACTTTATTAACACTCATTATTTTTCCTATCACTTTGTATATATTATTTTAATCACACCACTTACATAGCACTTCTGTGCTTCTTATTAACCCCTATTAATTTTCACCTGTGTGCTGACCTGGGGTGGCCGACCTGTGCCGACATTGTGGGGTCCTGCACCCCAGGCCCATACCTAGTATTAGGGACCCCCAGTGACGGAGAAGCCTTGTCGATCGGCCTGGGGGCTTAACCCTATATCTGCAGATATACGCAACTAAGATCTCCGTATTATCTGACTATTATTATATAGTAATATTATTCACTCGGTGTGCATTAGGGAACACAGTTTTTTTCCTACACAGAATTACCCCTCCCCTTTTAGCACCTGAGTGACATTACAATCTGATTGAGCAGCTTTCCACTTTGTGTATTGTATATAGAGAGGCACAAATGGGTCAGCATTAGGAGGGATTGCTGACTCTAGTAGTGCCATAGGGGAAGCCAGGGGTATCCCCAGGTAAGCTGGCTCTCAGATGCTGTAGGTGCCATTACCATGTGGCCTTACACTGGGAATTTAACCCAGATATATATATGTAATTATTTATGGGGTGGGTGTGGGGTGCAGTGGCCCCTGTGTCGGTATGGGTGGGCTGCTGCAGGTCGGCACACCCTAACACTTTATTAACACTCATTATTTTTCCTATCACTTTGTATATATTATTTTAATCACACCACTTACATAGCACTTCTGTGCTTCTTATTAACCCCTATTAATTTTGACCTGGGGTGGCCGACCTGTGCCGACATTGTGGGGTCCTGCACCCCAGGCCCATACCTAGTATTAGGGACCCCCAGTGACGGAGAAGCCTTGTCGATCGGCCTGGGGGCTTAACCCTATATCTGCAGATATACGCAACTAAGATCTCCGTATTATCTGACTATTATTATATAGTAATATTATTCACTCGGTGTGCATTAGGGAACACAGTTTTTTTCCTACACAGAATTACCCCTCCCCTTTTAGCACCTGAGTGACATTACAATCTGATTGAGCAGCTTTCCACCTTGTGTATTGTATATAGAGAGGCACAAATGGGTCAGCATTAGGAGGGATTGCTGACTCTAGTAGTGCCATAGGGGAAGCCAGGGGTATCCCCAGGTAAGCTGGCTCTCAGATGCTGTAGGTGCCATTACCATGTGGCCTTACACTGGGAATTTAACCCAGATATATATATGTAATTATTTATGGGGTGGGTGTGGGGTGCAGTGGCCCCTGTGTCGGTATGGGTGGGCTGCTGCAGGTCGGCACACCCTAACACTTTATTAACACTCATTATTTTTCCTATCACTTTGTATATATTATTTTAATCACACCACTTACATAGCACTTCTGTGCTTCTTATTAACCCCTATTAATTTTCACCTGTGTGCTGACCAGGGGTGGCCGACCTGTGCCGACATTGTGGGGTCCTGCACCCCAGGCCCATACCTAGTATTAGGGACCCCCAGTGACGGAGAAGCCTTGTCGATCGGCCTGGGGGCTTAACCCTATATCTGCAGATATACGCAACTAAGATCTCCGTATTATCTGACTATTATTATATAGTAATATTATTCACTCGGTGTGCATTAGGGAACACAGTTTTTTTCCTACACAGAATTACCCCTCCCCTTTTAGCACCTGAGTGACATTACAATCTGATTGAGCAGCTTTCCACCTTGTGTATTGTATATAGAGAGGCACAAATGGGTCAGCATTAGGAGGGATTGATGACTCTAGTAGTGCCATAGGGGAAGCCAGGGGTATCCCCAGGTAAGCTGGCTCTCAGATGCTGTAGGTGCCATTACCATGTGGCCTTATACTGGGAATTTAACCCAGATATATATATGTAATTATTTATGGGGTGGGTGTGGGGTGCAGTGGCCCCTGTGTCGGTATGGGTGGGCTGCTGCAGGTCGGCACACCCTAACACTTTATTAACACTCATTATTTTTCCTATCACTTTGTATATATTATTTTAATCACACCACTTACATAGCACTTCTGTGCTTCTTATTAACCCCTATTAATTTTGACCTGGGGTGGCCGACCTGTGCCGACATTGTGGGGTCCTGCACCCCAGGCCCATACCTAGTATTAGGGACCCCCAGTGACGGAGAAGCCTTGTCGATCGGCCTGGGGGCTTAACCCTATATCTGCAGATATACGCAACTAAGATCTCCGTATTATCTGACTATTATTATATAGTAATATTATTCACTCGGTGTGCATTAGGGAACACAGTTTTTTTCCTACACAGAATTACCCCTCCCCTTTTAGCACCTGAGTGACATTACAATCTGATTGAGCAGCTTTCCACCTTGTGTATTGTATATAGAGAGGCACAAATGGGTCAGCATTAGGAGGGATTGCTGACTCTAGTAGTGCCATAGGGGAAGCCAGGGGTATCCCCAGGTAAGCTGGCTCTCAGATGCTGTAGGTGCCATTACCATGTGGCCTTACACTGGGAATTTAACCCAGATATATATATGTAATTATTTATGGGGTGGGTGTGGGGTGCAGTGGCCCCTGTGTCGGTATGGGTGGGCTGCTGCAGGTCGGCACACCCTAACACTTTATTAACACTCATTATTTTTCCTATCACTTTGTATATATTATTTTAATCACACCACTTACATAGCACTTCTGTGCTTCTTATTAACCCCTATTAATTTTCACCTGTGTGCTGACCTGGGGTGGCCGACCTGTGCCGACATTGTGGGGTCCTGCACCCCAGGCCCATACCTAGTATTAGGGACCCCCAGTGACGGAGAAGCCTTGTCGATCGGCCTGGGGGCTTAACCCTATATCTGCAGATATACGCAACTAAGATCTCCGTATTATCTGACTATTATTATATAGTAATATTATTCACTCGGTGTGCATTAGGGAACACAGTTTTTTTCCTACACAGAATTACCCCTCCCCTTTTAGCACCTGAGTGACATTACAATCTGATTGAGCAGCTTTCCACCTTGTGTATTGTATATAGAGAGGCACAAATGGGTCAGCATTAGGAGGGATTGCTGACTCTAGTAGTGCCATAGGGGAAGCCAGGGGTATCCCCAGGTAAGCTGGCTCTCAGATGCTGTAGGTGCCATTACCATGTGGCCTTACACTGGGAATTTAACCCAGATATATATATGTAATTATTTATGGGGTGGGTGTGGGGTGCAGTGGCCCCTGTGTCGGTATGGGTGGGCTGCTGCAGGTCGGCACACCCTAACACTTTATTAACACTCATTATTTTTCCTATCACTTTGTATATATTATTTTAATCACACCACTTACATAGCACTTCTGTGCTTCTTATTAACCCCTATTAATTTTCACCTGTGTGCTGACCTGGGGTGGCCGACCTGTGCCGACATTGTGGGGTCCTGCACCCCAGGCCCATACCTAGTATTAGGGACCCCCAGTGACGGAGAAGCCTTGTCGATCGGCCTGGGGGCTTAACCCTATATCTGCAGATATACGCAACTAAGATCTCCGTATTATCTGACTATTATTATATAGTAATATTATTCACTCGGTGTGCATTAGGGAACACAGTTTTTTTCCTACACAGAATTACCCCTCCCCTTTTAGCACCTGAGTGACATTACAATCTGATTGAGCAGCTTTCCACCTTGTGTATTGTATATAGAGAGGCACAAATGGGTCAGCATTAGGAGGGATTGCTGACTCTAGTAGTGCCATAGGGGAAGCCAGGGGTATCCCCAGGTAAGCTGGCTCTCAGATGCTGTAGGTGCCATTACCATGTGGCCTTACACTGGGAATTTAACCCAGATATATATATGTAATTATTTATGGGGTGGGTGTGGGGTGCAGTGGCCCCTGTGTCGGTATGGGTGGGCTGCTGCAGGTCGGCACACCCTAACACTTTATTAACACTCATTATTTTTCCTATCACTTTGTATATATTATTTTAATCACACCACTTACATAGCACTTCTGTGCTTCTTATTAACCCCTATTAATTTTCACCTGTGTGCTGACCTGGGGTGGCCGACCTGTGCCGACATTGTGGGGTCCTGCACCCCAGGCCCATACCTAGTATTAGGGACCCCCAGTGACGGAGAAGCCTTGTCGATCGGCTTGGGGGCTTAACCCTATATCTGCAGATATACGCAACTAAGATCTCCGTATTATCTGACTATTATTATATAGTAATATTATTCACTCGGTGTGCATTAGGGAACACAGTTTTTTTCCTACACAGAATTACCCCTCCCCTTTTAGCACCTGAGTGACATTACAATCTGATTGAGCAGCTTTCCACCTTGTGTATTGTATATAGAGAGGCACAAATGGGTCAGCATTAGGAGGGATTGATGACTCTAGTAGTGCCATAGGGGAAGCCAGGGGTATCCCCAGGTAAGCTGGCTCTCAGATGCTGTAGGTGCCATTACCATGTGGCCTTACACTGGGAATTTAACCCAGATATATATATATGTAATTATTTATGGGGTGGGTGTGGGGTGCAGTGGCCCCTGTGTCGGTATGGGTGGGCTGCTGCAGGTCGGCACACCCTAACACTTTATTAACACTCATTATTTTTCCTATCACTTTGTATATATTATTTTAATCACACCACTTACATAGCACTTCTGTGCTTCTTATTAACCCCTATTAATTTTCACCTGTGTGCTGACCTGGGGTGGCCGACCTGTGCCGACATTGTGGGGTCCTGCACCCCAGGCCCATACCTAGTATTAGGGACCCCCAGTGACGGAGAAGCCTTGTCGATCGGCCTGGGGGCTTAACCCTATATCTGCAGATATACGCAACTAAGATCTCCGTATTATCTGACTATTATTATATAGTAATATTATTCACTCGGTGTGCATTAGGGAACACAGTTTTTTTCCTACACAGAATTACCCCTCCCCTTTTAGCACCTGAGTGACATTACAATCTGATTGAGCAGCTTTCCACCTTGTGTATTGTATATAGAGAGGCACAAATGGGTCAGCATTAGGAGGGATTGCTGACTCTAGTAGTGCCATAGGGGAAGCCAGGGGTATCCCCAGGTAAGCTGGCTCTCAGATGCTGTAGGTGCCATTACCATGTGGCCTTACACTGGGAATTTAACCCAGATATATATATGTAATTATTTATGGGGTGGGTGTGGGGTGCAGTGGCCCCTGTGTCGGTATGGGTGGGCTGCTGCAGGTCGGCACACCCTAACACTTTATTAACACTCATTATTTTTCCTATCACTTTGTATATATTATTTTAATCACACCACTTACATAGCACTTCTGTGCTTCTTATTAACCCCTATTCATTTTCACCTGTGTGCTGACCTGGGGTGGCCGACCTGTGCCGACATTGTGGGGTCCTGCACCCCAGGCCCATACCTAGTATTAGGGACCCCCAGTGACGGAGAAGCCTTGTCGATCGGCCTGGGGGCTTAACCCTATATCTGCAGATATACGCAACTAAGATCTCCGTATTATCTGACTATTATTATATAGTAATATTATTCACTCGGTGTGCATTAGGGAACACAGTTTTTTTCCTACACAGAATTACCCCTCCCCTTTTAGCACCTGAGTGACATTACAATCTGATTGAGCTGCTTTCCACCTTGTGTATTGCATATAGAGAGGCACAAATGGGTCAGCATTAGGAGGGATTGCTGACTCTAGTAGTGCCATAGGGGAAGCCAGGGGTATCCCCAGGTAAGCTGGCTCTCAGATGCTGTAGGTGCCATTACCATGTGGCCTTACACTGGGAATTTAACCCAGATATATATATGTAATTATTTATGGGGTGGGTGTGGGGTGCAGTGGCCCCTGTGTCGGTATGGGTGGGCTGCTGCAGGTCGGCACACCCTAACACTTTATTAACACTCATTATTTTTCCTATCACTTTGTATATATTATTTTAATCACACCACTTACATAGCACTTCTGTGCTTCTTATTAACCCCTATTAATTTTCACCTGTGTGCTGACCTGGGGTGGCCGACCTGTGCCGACATTGTGGGGTCCTGCACCCCAGGCCCATACCTAGTATTAGGGACCCCCAGTGACGGAGAAGCCTTGTCGATCGGCCTGGGGGCTTAACCCTATATCTACAGATATACGCAACTAAGATCTCCGTATTATCTGACTATTATTATATAGTAATATTATTCACTCGGTGTGCATTAGGGAACACAGTTTTTTTCCTACACAGAATTACCCCTCCCCTTTTAGCACCTGAGTGGCATTACAATCTGATTGAGCAGCTTTCCACCTTGTGTATTGTATATAGAGAGGCACAAATGGGTCAGCATTAGGAGGGATTGCTGACTCTAGTAGTGCCATAGGGGAAGCCAGGGGTATCCCCAGGTAAGCTGGCTCTCAGATGCTGTAGGTGCCATTACCATGTGGCCTTACACTGGGAATTTAACCCAGATATATATATGTAATTATTTATGGGGTGGGTGTGGGGTGCAGTGGCCCCTGTGTCGGTATGGGTGGGCTGCTGCAGGTCGGCACACCCTAACACTTTATTAACACTCATTATTTTTCCTATCACTTTGTATATATTATTTTAATCACACCACTTACATAGCACTTCTGTGCTTCTTATTAACCCCTATTAATTTTCACCTGTGTGCTGACCTGGGGTGGCCGACCTGTGCCGACATTGTGGGGTCCTGCACCCCAGGCCCATACCTAGTATTAGGGACCCCCAGTGACGGAGAAGCCTTGTCGATCGGCCTGGGGGCTTAACCCTATATCTGCAGATATACGCAACTAAGATCTCCGTATTATCTGACTATTATTATATAGTAATATTATTCACTCGGTGTGCATTAGGGAACACAGTTTTTTTCCTACACAGAATTACCCCTCCCCTTTTAGCACCTGAGTGACATTACAATCTGATTGAGCAGCTTTCCACCTTGTGTATTGTATATAGAGAGGCACAAATGGGTCAGCATTAGGAGGGATTGCTGACTCTAGTAGTGCCATAGGGGAAGCCAGGGGTATCCCCAGGTAAGCTGGCTCTCAGATGCTGTAGGTGCCATTACCATGTGGCCTTACACTGGGAATTTAACCCAGATATATATATGTAATTATTTATGGGGTGGGTGTGGGGTGCAGTGGCCCCTGTGTCGGTATGGGTGGGCTGCTGCAGGTCGGCACACCCTAACACTTTATTAACACTCATTATTTTTCCTATCACTTTGTATATATTATTTTAATCACACCACTTACATAGCACTTCTGTGCTTCTTATTAACCCCTATTAATTTTGACCTGGGGTGGCCGACCTGTGCCGACATTGTGGGGTCCTGCACCCCAGGCCCATACCTAGTATTAGGGACCCCCAGTGACGGAGAAGCCTTGTCGATCGGCCTGGGGGCTTAACCCTATATCTGCAGATATACGCAACTAAGATCTCCGTATTATCTGACTATTATTATATAGTAATATTATTCACTCGGTGTGCATTAGGGAACACAGTTTTTTTCCTACACAGAATTACCCCTCCCCTTTTAGCACCTGAGTGACATTACAATCTGATTGAGCAGCTTTCCACCTTGTGTATTGTATATAGAGAGGCACAAATGGGTCAGCATTAGGAGGGATTGCTGACTCTAGTAGTGCCATAGGGGAAGCCAGGGGTATCCCCAGGTAAGCTGGCTCTCAGATGCTGTAGGTGCCATTACCATGTGGCCTTACACTGGGAATTTAACCCAGATATATATATGTAATTATTTATGGGGTGGGTGTGGGGTGCAGTGGCCCCTGTGTCGGTATGAGTGGGCTGCTGCAGGTCGGCACACCCTAACACTTTATTAACACTCATTATTTTTCCTATCACTTTGTATATATTATTTTAATCACACCACTTACATAGCACTTCTGTGCTTCTTATTAACCCCTATTAATTTTCACCTGTGTGCTGACCTGGGGTGGCCGACCTGTGCCGACATTGTGGGGTCCTGCACCCCAGGCCCATACCTAGTATTAGGGACCCCCAGTGACGGAGAAGCCTTGTCGATCGGCCTGGGGGCTTAACCCTATATCTGCAGATATACGCAACTAAGATCTCCGTATTATCTGACTATTATTATATAGTAATATTATTCACTCGGTGTGCATTAGGGAACACAGTTTTTTTCCTACACAGAATTACCCCTCCCCTTTTAGCACCTGAGTGACATTACAATCTGATTGAGCAGCTTTCCACCTTGTGTATTGTATATAGAGAGGCACAAATGGGTCAGCATTAGGAGGGATTGCTGACTCTAGTAGTGCCATAGGGGAAGCCAGGGGTATCCCCAGGTAAGCTGGCTCTCAGATGCTGTAGGTGCCATTACCATGTGGCCTTACACTGGGAATTTAACCCAGATATATATGTAATTATTTATGGGGTGGGTGTGGGGTGCAGTGGCCCCTGTGTCGGTATGGGTGGGCTGCTGCAGGTCGGCACACCCTAACACTTTATTAACACTCATTATTTTTCCTATCACTTTGTATATATTATTTTAATCACACCACTTACATAGCACTTCTGTGCTTCTTATTAACCCCTATTAATTTTCACCTGTGTGCTGACCTGGGGTGGCCGACCTGTGCCGACATTGTGGGGTCCTGCACCCCAGGCCCATACCTAGTATTAGGGACCCCCAGTGACGGAGAAGCCTTGTCGATCGGCCTGGGGGCTTAACCCTATATCTGCAGATATACGCAACTAAGATCTCCGTATTATCTGACTATTATTATATAGTAATATTATTCACTTGGTGTGCATTAGGGAACACAGTTTTTTTCCTACACAGAATTACCCCTCCCCTTTTAGCACCTGAGTGACATTACAATCTGATTGAGCAGCTTTCCACCTTGTGTATTGTATATAGAGAGGCACAAATGGGTCAGCATTAGGAGGGATTGCTGACTCTAGTAGTGCCATAGGGGAAGCCAGGGGTATCCCCAGGTAAGCTGGCTCTCAGATGCTGTAGGTGCCATTACCATGTGGCCTTACACTGGGAATTTAACCCAGATATATATATGTAATTATTTATGGGGTGGGTGTGGGGTGCAGTGGCCCCTGTGTCGGTATGGGTGGGCTGCTGCAGGTCGGCACACCCTAACACTTTATTAACACTCATTATTTTTCCTATCACTTTGTATATATTATTTTAATCACACCACTTACATAGCACTTCTGTGCTTCTTATTAACCCCTATTAATTTTCACCTGTGTGCTGACCTGGGGTGGCCGACCTGTGCCGACATTGTGGGGTCCTGCACCCCAGGCCCATACCTAGTATTAGGGACCCCCAGTGACGGAGAAGCCTTGTCGATCGGCCTGGGGGCTTAACCCTATATCTGCAGATATACGCAACTAAGATCTCCGTATTATCTGACTATTATTATATAGTAATATTATTCACTCGGTGTGCATTAGGGAACACAGTTTTTTTCCTACACAGAATTACCCCTCCCCTTTTAGCACCTGAGTGACATTACAATCTGATTGAGCAGCTTTCCACCTTGTGTATTGTATATAGAGAGGCACAAATGGGTCAGCATTAGGAGGGATTGCTGACTCTAGTAGTGCCATAGGGGAAGCCAGGGGTATCCCCAGGTAAGCTGGCTCTCAGATGCTGTAGGTGCCATTACCATGTGGCCTTACACTGGGAATTTAACCCAGATATATATATGTAATTATTTATGGGGTGGGTGTGGGGTGCAGTGGCCCCTGTGTCGGTATGGGTGGGCTGCTGCAGGTCGGCACACCCTAACACTTTATTAACACTCATTATTTTTCCTATCACTTTGTATATATTATTTTAATCACACCACTTACATAGCACTTCTGTGCTTCTTATTAACCCCTATTAATTTTCACCTGTGTGCTGACCTGGGGTGGCCGACCTGTGCCGACATTGTGGGGTCCTGCACCCCAGGCCCATACCTAGTATTAGGGACCCCCAGTGACGGAGAAGCCTTGTCGATCGGCCTGGGGGCTTAACCCTATATCTGCAGATATACGCAACTAAGATCTCCGTATTATCTGACTATTATTATATAGTAATATTATTCACTCGGTGTGCATTAGGGAACACAGTTTTTTTCCTACACAGAATTACCCCTCCCCTTTTAGCACCTGAGTGGCATTACAATCTGATTGAGCAGCTTTCCACCTTGTGTATTGTATATAGAGAGGCACAAATGGGTCAGCATTAGGAGGGATTGCTGACTCTAGTAGTGCCATAGGGGAAGCCAGGGGTATCCCCAGGTAAGCTGGCTCTCAGATGCTGTAGGTGCCATTACCATGTGGCCTTACACTGGGAATTTAACCCAGATATATATATGTAATTATTTATGGGGTGGGTGTGGGGTGCAGTGGCCCCTGTGTCGGTATGGGTGGGCTGCTGCAGGTCGGCACACCCTAACACTTTATTAACACTCATTATTTTTCCTATCACTTTGTATATATTATTTTAATCACACCACTTACATAGCACTTCTGTGCTTCATATTAACCCCTATTAATTTTCACCTGTGTGCTGACCTGGGGTGGCCGACCTGTGCCGACATTGTGGGGTCCTGCACCCCAGGCCCATACCTAGTATTAGGGACCCCCAGTGACGGAGAAGCCTTGTCGATCGGCCTGGGGGCTTAACCCTATATCTGCAGATATACGCAACTAAGATCTCCGTATTATCTGACTATTATTATATAGTAATATTATTCACTCGGTGTGCATTAGGGAACACAGTTTTTTTCCTACACAGAATTACCCCTCCCCTTTTAGCACCTGAGTGACATTACAATCTGATTGAGCAGCTTTCCACCTTGTGTATTGTATATAGAGAGGCACAAATGGGTCAGCATTAGGAGGGATTGCTGACTCTAGTAGTGCCATAGGGGAAGCCAGGGGTATCCCCAGGTAAGCTGGCTCTCAGATGCTGTAGGTGCCATTACCATGTGGCCTTACACTGGGAATTTAACCCAGATATATATATGTAATTATTTATGGGGTGGGTGTGGGGTGCAGTGGCCCCTGTGTCGGTATGGGTGGGCTGCTGCAGGTCGGCACACCCTAACACTTTATTAACACTCATTATTTTTCCTATCACTTTGTATATATTATTTTAATCACACCACTTACATAGCACTTCTGTGCTTCTTATTAACCCCTATTAATTTTCACCTGTGTGCTGACCTGGGGTGGCCGACCTGTGCCGACATTGTGGGGTCCTGCACCCCAGGCCCATACCTAGTATTAGGGACCCCCAGAGGCGGAGAAGCCTTGTCGATCGGCCTGGGGGCTTAACCCTATATCTGCAGATATACGCAACTAAGATCTCCGTATTATCTGACTATTATTATATAGTAATATTATTCACTCGGTGTGCATTAGGGAACACAGTTTTTTTCCTACACAGAATTACCCCTCCCCTTTTAGCACCTGAGTGACATTACAATCTGATTGAGCAGCTTTCCACCTTGTGTATTGTATATAGAGAGGCACAAATGGGTCAGCATTAGGAGGGATTGCTGACTCTAGTAGTGCCATAGGGGAAGCCAGGGGTATCCCCAGGTAAGCTGGCTCTCAGATGCTGTAGGTGCCATTACCATGTGGCCTTACACTGGGAATTTAACCCAGATATATATATGTAATTATTTATGGGGTGGGTGTGGGGTGCAGTGGCCCCTGTGTCGGTATGGGTGGGCTGCTGCAGGTCGGCACACCCTAACACTTTATTAACACTCATTATTTTTCCTATCACTTTGTATATATTATTTTAATCACACCACTTACATAGCACTTCTGTGCTTCTTATTAACCCCTATTAATTTTCACCTGTGTGCTGACCTGGGGTGGCCGACCTGTGCCGACATTGTGGGGTCCTGCACCCCAGGCCCATACCTAGTATTAGGGACCCCCAGTGACGGAGAAGCCTTGTCGATCGGCCTGGGGGCTTAACCCTATATCTGCAGATATACGCAACTAAGATCTCCGTATTATCTGACTATTATTATATAGTAATATTATTCACTCGGTGTGCATTAGGGAACACAGTTTTTTTCCTACACAGAATTACCCCTCCCCTTTTAGCACCTGAGTGACATTACAATCTGATTGAGCAGCTTTCCACCTTGTGTATTGTATATAGAGAGGCACAAATGGGTCAGCATTAGGAGGGATTGCTGACTCTAGTAGTGCCATAGGGGAAGCCAGGGGTATCCCCAGGTAAGCTGGCTCTCAGATGCTGTAGGTGCCATTACCATGTGGCCTTACACTGGGAATTTAACCCAGATATATATATGTAATTATTTATGGGGTGGGTGTGGGGTGCAGTGGCCCCTGTGTCGGTATGGGTGGGCTGCTGCAGGTCGGCACACCCTAACACTTTATTAACACTCATTATTTTTCCTATCACTTTGTATATATTATTTTAATCACACCACTTACATAGCACTTCTGTGCTTCTTATTAACCCCTATTAATTTTCACCTGTGTGCTGACCTGGGGTGGCCGACCTGTGCCGACATTGTGGGGTCCTGCACCCCAGGCCCATACCTAGTATTAGGGACCCCCAGTGACGGAGAAGCCTTGTCGATCGGCCTGGGGGCTTAACCCTATATCTGCAGATATACGCAACTAAGATCTCCGTATTATCTGACTATTATTATATAGTAATATTATTCACTCGGTGTGCATTAGGGAACACAGTTTTTTTCCTACACAGAGTTACCCCTCCCCTTTTAGCACCTGAGTGACATTACAATCTGATTGAGCAGCTTTCCACCTTGTGTATTGTATATAGAGAGGCACAAATGGGTCAGCATTAGGAGGGATTGCTGACTCTAGTAGTGCCATAGGGGAAGCCAGGGGTATCCCCAGGTAAGCTGGCTCTCAGATGCTGTAGGTGCCATTACCATGTGGCCTTACACTGGGAATTTAACCCAGATATATATATGTAATTATTTATGGGGTGGGTGTGGGGTGCAGTGGCCCCTGTGTCGGTATGGGTGGGCTGCTGCAGGTCGGCACACCCTAACACTTTATTAACACTCATTATTTTTCCTATCACTTTGTATATATTATTTTAATCACACCACTTACATAGCACTTCTGTGCTTCTTATTAACCCCTATTAATTTTCACCTGTGTGCTGACCTGGGGTGGCCGACCTGTGCCGACATTGTGGGGTCCTGCACCCCAGGCCCATACCTAGTATTAGGGACCCCCAGTGACGGAGAAGCCTTGTCGATCGGCCTGGGGGCTTAACCCTATATCTGCAGATATACGCAACTAAGATCTCCGTATTATCTGACTATTATTATATAGTAATATTATTCACTCGGTGTGCATTAGGGAACACAGTTTTTTTCCTACACAGAATTACCCCTCCCCTTTTAGCACCTGAGTGACATTACAATCTGATTGAGCAGCTTTCCACCTTGTGTATTGTATATAGAGAGGCACAAATGGGTCAGCATTAGGAGGGATTGCTGACTCTAGTAGTGCCATAGGGGAAGCCAGGGGTATCCCCAGGTAAGCTGGCTCTCAGATGCTGTAGGTGCCATTACCATGTGGCCTTACACTGGGAATTTAACCCAGATATATATATGTAATTATTTATGGGGTGGGTGTGGGGTGCAGTGGCCCCTGTGTCGGTATGGGTGGGCTGCTGCAGGTCGGCACACCCTAACACTTTATTAACACTCATTATTTTTCCTATCACTTTGTATATATTATTTTAATCACACCACTTACATAGCACTTCTGTGCTTCTTATTAACCCCTATTAATTTTCACCTGTGTGCTGACCTGGGGTGGCCGACCTGTGCCGACATTGTGGGGTCCTGCACCCCAGGCCCATACCTAGTATTAGGGACCCCCAGTGACGGAGAAGCCTTGTCGATCGGCTGGGGGCTTAACCCTATATCTGCAGATATACGCAACTAAGATCTCCGTATTATCTGACTATTATTATATAGTAATATTATTCACTCGGTGTGCATTAGGGAACACAGTTTTTTTCCTACACAGAATTACCCCTCCCCTTTTAGCACCTGAGTGACATTACAATCTGATTGAGCAGCTTTCCACCTTGTGTATTCCATCTAGGAGTGGCACTGCAGTGTCAGACAGGATGGCACTTGAAAAAAATACTCCCCAAACAGCACATGACGCAAAGAAAAAAAGAGGCGCAATGAGGTAGCTGTGTGACTAAGATAAGCGACCCAAGTGGCAGACACAAACACCTGGCCCATCTAGGAGTGGCACTGCAGTGTCACGCAGGATGGCCCTTCAAAAAAATACTCCCCAAACAGCACATGACGCAAAGAAAAATGAAAGAGAAAAGAGGTGCAAGATGGAATTGTCCTTGGGCCCTCCCACCCACCCTTATGTTGTATAAACAGGGCATGCACACTTTAACGAACCCATCATTTTAGCGACAGGGTCTGCCACACGACTGTGACTGAAATGACTGGTTGGTTTGGGCCCCCACCAAAAAAGAAGCAATCAATCTCTCCTTGCACAAACTGGCTCTACAGAGGCAAGATGTCCACCTCATCATCATCGTCCGATTCATCACCCCTTTCACTGTGTACATCCCCCTCCTCACAGATTATTAATTCGTCCCCACTGGAATCCACCATCTCAGGTCCCCGTGTACTTACTGGAGGCAATTGCTGCTGGTGAATGTCTCCACGGAGGAATTGATTATAATTCATTTTAATGAACATCATCTTCTCCACATTTTCTGGAAGTAACCTCGTACGCCGATTGCTGACAAGGTGAGCGGCAGCACTAAACACTCTTTCGGAGTACACATTGGAGGGAGGGCAACTTAGGTAGAATAAAGCCAGTTTGTATAATCCTCCACCATTCTTTCAATGGTGAGAGAATCATATGCAGTGACAGTAGACGACATGTCAGTAATCGTTGGCAGGTCCTTCAGTCCGGACCAGATGTCAGCACTCGCTCCAGACTGCCCTGCATCACCGCCAGCGGGTGGGCTCGGAATTTGTAGCCTTTTCCTCGCACCCCCAGTTGCGGGAGAATGTGAAGGAGGAGATGTTGACGGGTCACGTTCCGCTTGACTGGACAATTTTCTCACCAGCAGGTCTTTGAACCTCTGCAGACTTATGTCTGCCGGAAAGAGAGATACAACGTAGGTTTTAAATCTAGGATCGAGCACGGTGGCCAAAATGTAGTGCTCTGATTTCAACAGATTGACCACCCGTGAATCCTGGTTAAGCGAATGAAGGGCTCCATCCACAAGTCCCACATGCCTAGCGGAATCGTTCTGTTTTAGCTCCTCCTTCAATGTCTCCAGCTTCTTCTGCAAAAGCCTGATGAGGGGAATGACCTGACTCAGGCTGGCAGTGTCTGAACTGACTTCACGTGTGGCAAGTTCAAAAGGTTGCAGAACCTTGCACAACATTGAAATCATTCTCCACTGCGCTTGAGTCAGGTGCATTCCACCTCCTTTGCCTATATCGTGGCCAGATGTATAGGCTTGAATGGCCTTTTGCTGCTCCTCCATCCTCTGAAGCATATAGAGGGTTGAATTCCACCTCGTTACCACCTCTTGCTTCAGATGATGGCAGGGCAGGTTCAGCTGTTTTTAGTGGTGCTCCAGTCTTCTGTACGCGGTGCCTGTACGCCGAAAGTGGCCCGCAATTCTTCTGGCCACCGACAGCATCTCTTGCACGCCCCTGTCGTTTTTTAAATAATTCTGCACCACCAAATTCAAGGTATGTGCAAAACATGGGACGTGCTGGAATTTTCCCAGATGTAATGCACGCACAATATTGCTGGCGTTGTCCGATGCCACAAATCCCCAGTAGAGTCCAATTGGGGTAAGCCATTCTGCGATGATCTTCCTCAGTTGCCGTAAGAGGTTTTCAGCTGTGTGCGTATTCTGGAAAGCGGTGATACAAAGCGTAGCCTGCCTAGGAACGAGTTGGCGTTTGCGAGATGCTGCTACTGGTGCCGCCACTGCTGTTCTTGCAGCGGGAGGCAATACATCTACCCAGTGGGCTGTCACAGTCATGTAGTCCTGAGTCTGCCCTGCTCTACTTGTCCACATGTCCGTGGTTAAGTGGACATTGGGTACAACTGCATTTTTTAGGACACTGGTGACTCTTTTTCTGAGGTCTGTGTACATTTTCGGTATCGCCTGCCTAGAGAAATGGAACCTAGATGGTATTTGGTACCGGGGACACAGTACCTCAATCAAGTCTCTAGTTGGCTCTGAATTAACGATGGATACCGGAACCACGTTTCTTACCGCCCAGGCTGCCAAGGCCTCAGTTATCCGCTTTGCAGCAGGATGACTGCTGTGATATTTCATCTTCCTCGCAAAGGACTGTTGGACAGTCAATTGCTTACTGGAAGTAGTACAAGTGGTCTTCCGACTTCCCCTCTGGGATGACGATCGACTCCCAGCAGCAACAACAGCAGCGCCAGCAGCAGTAGGCATTACACTCAAGGATGCATCGGAGGAATCCCAGGCAGGAGAGGACTCGTCAGACTTGCCAGTGACATGGCCTGCAGGACTATTGGCTTTCCTGGGTAAGGAGGAAATTAACACTGAGGGAGTTGGTGGTGTGGTTTGCAGGAGCTTGGTTACAAGAGGAAGGGACTTAGTGGTCAGTGGACTGCTTCCGCTGTCACCCAAAGTTTTTGAACTTGTCACTGACTTATGATGAATGCGCTGCAGGTGACGTATAAGGGAGGATGTTCCGAGGTGGTTAACGTCCTTACCCCTACTTATTACAGCTTGACAAAGGCAACACACGGCTTGACACCTGTTGTCCGCATTTCTGTTGAAATAATTCCACACTGAAGAGCTGATTTTTTTTTTTTGTATTTTGACCAGGCATGTCAATGGCCATATTCGTCCCACGGACAACAGGTGTCTCCCCGGGTGCCTGACTTAAACAAACCACCTCACCATCAGAATCCTGCTTGTCAATTTCCTCCCCAGCGCCAGCAACACCCATATCCTCATCCTGGTGTACTTCAACAGTGACATCTTCAATTTGACTATCAGGAACTGGACTGCGGGTGCTCCTTCCAGCACTTGCAGGGGGCGTGCAAATGGTGGAAGGTGCAAGCTCTTCCCGTCCAGTGTTGGGAAGGTCAGGCATCGCAACCGACACAATTGGACTCTCCTTGGGGATTTGTGATTTCGAAGAACGCACAGTTCTTTGCTGTGCTTTTGCCAGCTTAAGTCTTTTCTTTTTTCTAGCGAGAGGATGAGTGCTTCCATCCTCATGTGAAGCTGAACCACTAGCCATGAACATAGGCCAGGGCCTCAGCCGTTCCTTGCCACTCCGTGTCGTAAATGGCATATTGGCAAGTTTACGCTTCTCCTCAGATGCTTTTAATTTTGATTTTTGGGTCATTTTTTTACTGATCTCTTGTGTTTTGGATTTTACATGCTCTGTACTATGACATTGGGCATCGGCCTTGGCAGAATATGTTGATGGCATTTCATCGTCTCGGGCATTACTAGTGGCAGCAGCTTCAGCACGAGGTGGAAGTGGATCTTGATCTTTCCCTATTTTTTTAACGTCCACATTTTTGTTCTCCATATTTTAATGCGCACAACTAAAAGGCACCACAGGTATACAATGTAGATGTATGGATAGTATACTTTATGTATGACGACGAGTGACTGAAGACATAGAGGTAGGTACAGCAGTGGCCTACCGTACTGCTATATACAGTATAATGGACCTGGTGGACACTGTCAGCAGACTGCGTTTATAGTATAAAGAAAAAAAGACACCACAGGTATACAATGTAGATGGATGGATAGTATACTTTATGTATGACGACGAGTGACTGAAGACACAGAGGTAGGTACAGCAGTGGCCTACCGTACTGCTATATACAGTATAATGGACCTGGTGGACACTGTCTGCAGACTGCGTTTATAGTATAAAGAAAAAAAGACACCACAGGTATACAATGTAGATGGATGGATAGTATACTTTATGTATGACGACAAGTGACTGAAGACACAGAGGTAGGTACAGCAGTGGCCTACCGTACTGCTATATAAAGTATAATGGACCTGGTGGACACTGTCAGCAGACTGCGTTTATAGTATAAAGAAAAAAAGACACCACAGGTATACAATGTAGATGGATGGATAGTATACTTTATGTATTACGACGAGTGACTGAAGACACAGTGGTAGGTAAAGCAGTGGCCTACCGTACTGCTATATACAGTATAATGGACCTGGTGGACACTGTCAGCAGACTGCGTTTATAGTATAAAGAAAAAAAGACACCACAGGTATACAATGTAGATGGATGGATAGTATACTTTATGTATGACGACGAGTGACTGAAGACATAGAGGTAGGTACAGCAGTGGCCTACCGTACTGTTATATACAGTATAATGGACCTGGTGGACACTGTCAGCAGACTGCGTTTAAAGTATAAAGAAAAAAAGACACCACATGTATACAATGTAGATGGATGGATAGTATACTTTATGTATGACGACGAGTGACTGAAGACACAGAGGTAGGTACAGCAGTGGCCTACCGTACTGCTATATACAGTATAATGGACCTGGTGGACACTGTCAGCAGACTGCGTTTATACTTATAGTATAAAGAAAAAAAGACACCACAGGAGTGTTTTTCAGGCAGACAAACGTATACTGGTGGTCACTGTCAGCAAAACTGTGCACTGTACTCCTGCTATAGCTGCTCCCCAGTCTCCCCCACAATTAAGCAGTGTGAGCACTCAGCACAGTCAGATACATCATGCAGCACACTGAGGCTGAGCACAGATATGGTATGGAGCGTTTTTTTCAGGCAGAGAACGGATAAAAAAAAACTAGCAAAACTCTGCACTGTACTCCTCATAACAGCTGCTCCCCAATCCTCCCAACAATAAGCTAAGCAGTAGCAATCAGATCAACTAACTATATCTATATAAACGGAGAGGACACCAGCCACATCCTCTCCCTATCAATCTCAATGCACGTATGAAAATGGCGGCGACGCGCGGCTGCTTATATAGAATCCGAATCTCGCGAGAATCCGACAGCGGGATGATGACGTTCAGGCGCGCTCGGGTTAGCCGAGCCATACGGGAGAATCCGAGTATGGCTCGTACCCGTGTAAAAAGGGTAAAGTTCGGGGGGGTTCGGTTTCTTGGAAGCCGAACCCGCTCATCACTAGTTATTATTATTATTATAATATGGCAGCAGTGGACATATAGCAGCAGCGTATACCAATGTGACAGCCTGTCACTGGAATCACTGATGGCCAGGACACTACCACTGGTCTAATACAGCACAACACAGCAACACTGTAAGGGACTTTTTGTTGTTATTATTATTATCATTATTAATATTATTATAAAACGGCAGCAGTGGACATATGGCAGCAGCGTATACCACTGTGACTGCCTGGTCACTGGAATGACTGATGGCCAGGACACTGCCACTGGTCTGATGGAGCACAACACAGCAACACGGTAAGGGACTTGTTATTATTATTATTATTATTAGAATACGGCAGCAGTGGACATATAGCAGCAGCGTATACTACTGTGACTACCTGGTCACTGGAATGACTGATGGCCAGGACACTACCAGTGGTCTGATGCAGCACAACACAGCAACACTGTAAGGGAATTGTTGTTGTTGTTGTTGTTGTTGTTATTATTATAATAATATGGCAGCAGTGGACATATAGCAGCAGCGTATACCACTGTGACTGCCTGGTCATTGGAATGACTTATGGCCAGGAAACTACCACTGGTATGATGCAGCACAACACAGCAACACTTTAGGGAATTGTTATAATTATTATAATAATACGGCAGCAGTGGACATATAGCAGCAGCGTATACCACTATGACTACCTGGTCACTGGAATGACTGATGGCCTGGACACTACCACTGGTCTGATTGAGCACAACACAGCAACACTGTAAGGGATTTATTATAAAGCAGCACTGGACATATGGCAGCAAAGGACACCACCACTGTGAATTGTCACTGGATTGACTGATGCCCAGGAAACTACCACTGGTCTGATCAAGACAACACAGCAACACTGTAAGGGAATTATTATAAAGCAGCATGGGACATATGGCAGCAGAGGAAACCACCACTTTGACTGATGCGGCACAACACACCACCACTGGTCTGATGCAGCACAACACAGCAAAAGTGTAAGGGCCTTGTAGTTGTTATTATTATAATACGGCAGCAGTGGACATATAGCAGCAGCATATACTACTGTGACTGCCTGATCACTGGAATGACTGATGGCCAGGACACTTCCACTGGTCTGATGCAGCACAACACAGCAACACTGTAAGGAACTAGTTGTGTTGTTATTATTATTATTATTATTATTATTATACGGCAGCAGTGGACATATAGCAGCAGCGTATACCACTGTGACTGCCTGGTCACTGGAATGACTAATGACCTGGACACTACCACTGGTCTGATGCAGTACAACACAGCAACACTGTAAGGGACTATTTGTTGTTGTTATTATTATTATTATTATTATTATTATTATAACACGGCAGCAGTGGACATATAGCAGCAGCGTATACCACTGTGATTGCCTGGTCAGTGGAATGACTGATGGCAAGGACACTACCACTGGTCTGATTGAGCACAACACAGCTACACTGTAAGGGACTTATTATACAGCAGCACTGGACATATGGCAGCAAAGGACACCACCACTGTGAATGGTCACTGGATTGACTGATGCCCAGGAAACAACCACTGGTCTGATGCAAGACAACACAGCAACACTGTAAGGGACTTATTATTAGAGATGAGCGGGTTCGGTTCCTCGGAATCCGAACCCGCCCGAACTTCATGTTTTTTTTCACGGGTCCGAGCGACTCGGATCTTCCCGCCTTGCTCGGTTAACCCGAGCGCGCCCGAACGTCATCATGACGCTGTCGGATTCTCGCGAGGCTCGGATTCTATCGCGAGACTCGGATTCTATATAAGGAGCCGCGCGTCGCCGCCATTTTCACTCGTGCATTGAGATTGATAGGGAGAGGACGTGTCTGGCGTCCTCTCCATTAGAATAGAGATAGATTAGATAGAGAGAGAGAGATTGTGCAGAGTCGCAGACAGAGTTAGTTTACCACAGTCAGTGACCAGTGCAGTTGCTAGTTAACTTTTATTTAATATAATATATCCGTTCACTTCTCTCTGCTATATCCGTTCTCTGCCTGAAAAAAAAAACGATACACAGCACAGTCAGTCACACAGTGTGACTCAGTCTGTGTGCACTCAGCTCAGCCCAGTGTGCTGCACAGTCATCAATGTATAAATTAAAAGCTTATAATTAATTGTGGGGGAGACTGGGGAGCACTGCAAGTTGTTAGCAGGAGCCAGGAGTACAATTATATTAATTAACAGTGCACACTTTTGCTGCAGGAGTGGTGACCAGTGCCTGACCACCAGTATAGTATTGTTGTATACTACTAATATCTCTTTAAATATCAACCAGTCTATATTAGCAGCAGACACAGTACAGTGCGGTAGTTCACGGCTGTGGCTACCTCTGTGTCGGCACACGGCAGGCAGTCCGTCCGACCAGAATTGTATTATTTATTATTATATACCTACCACCTAACCGTGGTTTTTTTTTCATTCTTTATACCGTCATAGTGTCATCCTAATTGTTACGAGTATACTACTATCTCTTTATCAACCAGTGTACAGTGCGGTAGTTCACGGCTGTGGCTACCTCTGTGTCGGCACACGGCAGGCAGTCCGTCCGACCAGAATTGTATTATTTATTATTATATACCTACCACCTAACCGTGGTTTTTTTTTTCATTCTTTATACCGTCATAGTGTCATCCTAATTGTTACGAGTATACTACTATCTCTTTATCAACCAGTGTACAGTGCGGTAGTTCACGGCTGTGGCTACCTCTGTGTCGGCACACGGCAGGCAGTCCGTCCGACCAGAATTGTATTATTTATTATTATATACCTACCACCTAACCGTGGTTTTTTTTTTCATTCTTTATACCGTCATAGTGTCATCCTAATTGTTACGAGTATACTACTATCTCTTTATCAACCAGTGTACAGTGCGGTAGTTCACGGCTGTGGCTACCTCTGTGTCGGCACACGGCAGGCAGTCCATCCGACCAGAATTGTATTATTTATTATTATATACCTACCACCTAACCGTGGTTTTTTTTTCATTCTTTATACCGTCATAGTGTCATCCTAATTGTTACGAGTATACTACTATCTCTTTATCAACCAGTGTACAGTGCGGTAGTTCACGGCTGTGGCTACCTCTGTGTCGGCACACGGCAGGCAGTCCGTCCGACCAGAATTGTATTATTTATTATTATATACCTACCACCTAACCGTGGTTTTTTTTTCATTCTTTATACCGTCATAGTGTCATCCTAATTGTTACGAGTATACTACTATCTCTTTATCAACCAGTGTACAGTGCGGTAGTTCACGGCTGTGGCTACCTCTGTGTCGGCACACGGCAGGCAGTCCGTCCGACCAGAATTGTATTATTTATTATTATATACCTACCACCTAACCGTGGTTTTTTTTTTCATTCTTTATACCGTCATAGTGTCATCCTAATTGTTACGAGTATACTACTATCTCTTTATCAACCAGTGTACAGTGCGGTAGTTCACGGCTGTGGCTACCTCTGTGTCGGCACACGGCAGGCAGTCCATCCGACCAGAATTGTATTATTTATTATTATATACCTACCACCTAACCGTGGTTTTTTTTTTCATTCTTTATACCGTCATAGTGTCATCCTAATTGTTACGAGTATACTACTATCTCTTTATCAACCAGTGTACAGTGCGGTAGTTCACGGCTGTGGCTACCTCTGTGTCGGCACACGGCAGGCAGTCCGTCCGACCAGAATTGTATTATTTATTATTATATACCTACCACCTAACCGTGGTTTTTTTTTCATTCTTTATACCGTCATAGTGTCATCCTAATTGTTACGAGTATACTACTATCTCTTTATCAACCAGTGTACAGTGCGGTAGTTCACGGCTGTGGCTACCTCTGTGTCGGCAGTCGGCAGGCAGTCCGTCCATCCATAATTGTATTATTATTATAATATATACCACCTAACCGTGGTTTTTTTTTCATTCTTTATACCGTCGTCATAGTGTCATACTAGTTGTTACGAGTATACTACTATCTCTTTATCAACCAGTGTACAGTGCGGTAGTTCACGGCTGTGGCTACCTCTGTGTCGGCAGTCGGCAGGCAGTCCGTCCATCCATAATTGTATTATTATTATAATATATACCACCTAACCGTGGTTTTTTTTTTCATTCTTTATACCGTCGTCATAGTGTCATACTAGTTGTTACGAGTATACTACTATCTCTTTATCAACCAGTGTACAGTGCGGTAGTTCACGGCTGTGGCTACCTCTGTGTCGGCAGTCGGCAGGCAGTCCGTCCATCCATAATTGTATTATTATTATAATATATACCACCTAACCGTGGTTTTTTTTCCATTCTTTATACCGTCGTCATAGTGTCATACTAGTTGTTACGAGTATACTACTATCTCTTTATCAACCAGTGTACAGTGCGGTAGTTCACGGCTGTGGCTACCTCTGTGTCGGCAGTCGGCAGGCAGTCCGTCCATCCATAATTGTATTATTATTATAATATATACCACCTAACCGTGGTTTTTTTATACCACCTAACCGTGGCAGTCCGTCCATAATTGTATACTAGTATCCAATCCATCCATCTCCATTGTTTACCTGAGGTGCCTTTTAGTTCTGCCTATAAAATATGGAGAACAAAAAAGTTGAGGTTCCAAAATTAGGGAAAGATCAAGATCCACTTCCACCTCGTGCTGAAGCTGCTGCCACTAGTCATGGCCGAGACGATGAAATGCCAGCAACGTCGTCTGCCAAGGCCGATGCCCAATGTCATAGTACAGAGCATGTCAAATCCAAAACACCAAATATCAGAAAAAAAAGGACTCCAAAACCTAAAATAAAATTGTCGGAGGAGAAGCGTAAACTTGCCAATATGCCATTTACCACACGGAGTGGCAAGGAACGGCTGAGGCCCTGGCCTATGTTCATGGCTAGTGGTTCAGCTTCACATGAGGATGGAAGCACTCAGCCTCTCGCTAGAAAACTGAAAAGACTCAAGCTGGCAAAAGCACCGCAAAGAACTGTGCGTTCTTTGAAATCCCAAATCCACAAGGAGAGTCCAATTGTGTCGTTTGCGATGCCTGACCTTCCCAACACTGGACGTGAAGAGCATGCGCCTTCCACTATTTGCATGCCCCCTGCAAGTGCTGGAAGGAGCACCCGCAGTCCAGTTCCTGATAGTCAGATTGAAGATGTCAGTGTTGAAGTACACCAGGATGAGGAGGATATGGGTGTTGCTGGCGCTGGGGAGGAAATTGACCAGGAGGATTCTGATGGTGAGGTGGTTTGTTTAAGTCAGGCACCCGGGGAGACACCTGTTGTCCGTGGGAGGAATATGGCCGTTGACATGCCAGGTGAAAATACCAAAAAAATCAGCTCTTCGGTGTGGAGGTATTTCACCAGAAATGCGGACAACAGGTGTCAAGCCGTGTGTTCCCTTTGTCAAGCTGTAATAAGTAGGGGTAAGGACGTTAACCACCTCGGAACATCCTCCCTTATACGTCACCTGCAGCGCATTCATAATAAGTCAGTGACAAGTTCAAAAACTTTGGGTGACAGCGGAAGCAGTCCACTGACCAGTAAATCCCTTCCTCTTGTAACCAAGCTCACGCAAACCACCCCACCAACTCCCTCAGTGTCAATTTCCTCCTTCCCCAGGAATGCCAATAGTCCTGCAGGCCATGTCACTGGCAAGTCTGACGAGTCCTTTCCTGCCTGGGATTCCTCCGATGCATCCTTGCGTGTAACGCCTACTGCTGCTGGCGCTGCTGTTGTTGCCGCTGGGAGTCGATGGTCATCCCAGAGGGGAAGTCGTAAGCCCACTTGTACTACTTCCAGTAAGCAATTGACTGTTCAACAGTCCTTTGCGAGGAAGATGAAATATCACAGCAGTCATCCTACTGCAAAGCGGATAACTGAGTCCTTGACAACTATGTTGGTGTTAGACGTGCGTCCGGTATCCGCCGTTAGTTCACAGGGAACTAGACAATTTATTGAGGCAGTGTGCCCCCGTTACCAAATACCATCTAGGTTCCACTTCTCTAGGCAGGCGATACCGAGAATGTACACGGACGTCAGAAAAAGACTCACCAGTGTCCTAAAAAATGCAGTTGTACCCAATGTCCACTTAACCACGGACATGTGGACAAGTGGAGCAGGGCAGGGTCAGGACTATATGACTGTGACAGCCCACTGGGTAGATGTATGGACTCCCGCCGCAAGAACAGCAGCGGCGGCACCAGTAGCAGCATCTCGCAAACGCCAACTCTTTCCTAGGCAGGCTACGCTTTGTATCACCGCTTTCCAGAATACGCACACAGCTGAAAACCTCTTACGGCAACTGAGGAAGATCATCGCGGAATGGCTTACCCCAATTGGACTCTCCTGTGGATTTGTGGCATCGGACAACGCCAGCAATATTGTGTGTGCATTAAATATGGGCAAATTCCAGCACGTCCCATGTTTTGCACATACCTTGAATTTGGTGGTGCAGAATTTTTTAAAAAACGACAGGGGCGTGCAAGAGATGCTGTCGGTGGCCAGAAAAATTGCGGGACACTTTCGGCGTACAGGCACCACGTACAGAAGACTGGAGCACCACCAAAAACTACTGAACCTGCCCTGCCATCATCTGAAGCAAGAAGTGGTAACGAGGTGGAATTCAACCCTCTATATGCTTCAGAGGTTGGAGGAGCAGCAAAAGGCCATTCAAGCCTATACAATTGAGCACGATATAGGAGATGGAATGCACCTGTCTCAAGTGCAGTGGAGAATGATTTCAACGTTGTGCAAGGTTCTGATGCCCTTTGAACTTGCCACACGTGAAGTCAGTTCAGACACTGCCAGCCTGAGTCAGGTCATTCCCCTCATCAGGCTTTTGCAGAAGAAGCTGGAGGCATTGAAGAAGGAGCTAACACGGAGCGATTCCGCTAGGCATGTGGGACTTGTGGATGCAGCCCTTAATTCGCTTAACAAGGATTCACGGGTGGTCAATCTGTTGAAATCAGAGCACTACATTTTGGCCACCGTGCTCGATCCTAGATTTAAAGCCTACCTTGGATCTCTCTTTCCGGCAGACACAGGTCTGCTGGGGTTGAAAGACCTGCTGGTGACAAAATTGTCAAGTCAAGCGGAACGCGACCTGTCAACATCTCCTCCTTCACATTCTCCCGCAACTGGGGGTGCGAGGAAAAGGCTCAGAATTCCGAGCCCACCCGCTGGCGGTGATGCAGGGCAGTCTGGAGCGACTGCTGATGCTGACATCTGGTCCGGACTGAAGGACCTGACAACGATTACGGACATGTCGTCTACTGTCACTGCATATGATTCTCTCAACATTGATAGAATGGTGGAGGATTATATGAGTGACCGCATCCAAGTAGGCACGTCACACAGTCCGTACTTATACTGGCAGGAAAAAGAGGCAATTTGGAGGCCCTTGCACAAACTGGCTTTATTCTACCTAAGTTGCCCTCCCACAAGTGTGTACTCCGAAAGAGTGTTTAGTGCCGCCGCTCACCTTGTCAGCAATCGGCGTACGAGGTTACATCCAGAAAATGTGGAGAAGATGATGTTCATTAAAATGAATTATAATCAATTCCTCCGCGGAGACATTGACCAGCAGCAATTGCCTCCACAAAGTACACAGGGAGCTGAGATGGTGGATTCCAGTGGGGACGAATTGATAATCTGTGAGGAGGGGGATGTACACGGTGATATATCGGAGGGTGAAGATGAGGTGGACATCTTGCCTCTGTAGAGCCAGTTTGTGCAAGGAGAGATTAATTGCTTCTTTTTTGGGGGGGTCCAAACCAACCCGTCATATCAGTCACAGTCGTGTGGCAGACCCTGTCACTGAAATGATGGGTTGGTTAAAGTGTGCATGTCCTGTTTTGTTTATACAACATAAGGGTGGGTGGGAGGGCCCAAGGATAATTCCATCTTGCACCTCTTTTTTCTTTTCTTTTTCTTTGCATCATGTGCTGATTGGGGAGGGTTTTTTGGAAGGGACATCCTGCGTGACACTGCAGTGCCACTCCTAGATGGGCCCGGTGTTTGTGTCGGCCACTAGGGTCGCTAATCTTACTCACACAGTCAGCTACCTCATTGCGCCTCTTTTTTTCTTTGCGTCATGTGCTGTTTGGGGAGGGTTTTTTGGAAGGGACATCCTGCGTGACACTGCAGTGCCACTCCTAGATGGGCCCGGTGTTTGTGTCGGCCACTAGGGTCGCTAATCTTACTCACACAGTCAGCTACCTCATTGCGCCTCTTTTTTTCTTTGCGTCATGTGCTGTTTGGGGAGGGTTTTTTGGAAGGGACATCCTGCGTGACACTGCAGTGCCACTCCTAGATGTGCCCGGTGTTTGTGTCGGCCACTAGGGTCGCTAATCTTACTCACACAGTCAGCTACCTCATTGCGCCTCTTTTTTTCTTTGCGTCATGTGCTGTTTGGGGAGGGTTTTTTGGAAGGGCCATCCTGCGTGACACTGCAGTGCCACTCCTAGATGGGCCCGGTGTTTGTGTCGGCCACTAGGGTCGCTTATCTTACTCACACAGCGACCTTGGTGCAAATTTTAGGACTAAAAATAATATTGTGAGGTGTGATGTGTTCAGAATAGGCTGAAAATGAGTGTAAATTATGTTTTTTGAGGTTAATAATACTTTGGGATCAAAATTACCCCCAAATTCTATGATTTAAGCTGTTTTTTAGGGTTTTTTGAAAAAAACACCCGAATCCAAAACACACCCGAATCCGACAAAAAAAATTCGGTGAGGTTTTGCCAAAACGCGGTCGAACCCAAAACACGGCCGCGGAACCGAACCCAAAACCAAAACACAAAACCCGAAAAATTTCCGGCGCTCATCTCTACTTATTATAATGCAGCATTGGACATATGGCAGCAGAGGAAACCACCACTGTGACTGATGCGGCACAACACACCACCACTGGTCTGATGCAGCACAACACAGCAACACTGTAAGGGACTAGTTGTTGTTGTTATTATTATAATACGGCAGCAGTGGACATATAGCAGCGTATACCACTGTGACTTCCTGGTCACTGGAATGACTGATGACCAGGACACTACCACTGGTCTGATGCAGCACAACACAGCAACATTGTAAGGGACTATTTGTTGTTGTTATTATTATTATTATAATACGGCAGCAGTGGACATATAGAAGCAGCATATACCACTGTGATGCCTGGTCAGTGGAATGACTCATGGCAAGGACACTACCACTGGTATGATGCAGCACAACACAGCAACACTGTAAGGGAATTGTTATTATTATTATTATAATAATAAGGCAGCAGTGGACATATAGCAGCAGCGTATACCACTATGACTGTTTGGTCACTGGAATGACTGATGGCCAGGACACTACCACTGGTCTGATTGAGCACAACACAGCAACACTGTAAGGGACTAATTATACAGCAGCACTGGACATATGGCAGCAGAAGTCACCACCACTGTGAATGGTCACTGGATTGATTGATGCCCAGGATAGTACCACTGGTTTGATGCAAGACAACACAGCAACACTGTAAGGGACTTATTATAAAGCAGCAGAGTACATATGGCAGCAGAGGAAACCTCCACTGTGACTGATGTGGCACAACATACCACCTCTGGTCTGATGCAGCACAACACAGCAAAAGTGTAAGGGACTTGTATTTGTTATTATTATAATACGGCAGCAGTGGACATATAGCAGCAGCGTATACCACTATGACTGCCTGGTCACTGGAATGACTGATGGCCAGGACACTACCACTGGTCGGATTGAGCACAACACAGCAACACTGTAAGGGACTTATTATAAAGCAGCACTGGACATATGGCAGCAAAGGACACCACCACTGTGAATGGTCACTGGATTGACTGATGCCCAGGAAACTACCACTGGTCTGATGCAAGACAACACAGCAACACTGTAAGGGAATTATTATAAAGCAGCATGGGACATATGGCAGCAGAGGAAACCACCAGTTTGACTGATGCGGAACAACACACCACCACTGGTTTGATGCAGCACAACACAGCAAAAGTGTAAGGGCCTTGTAGTTGTTATTATTATAATACGGCAGCAGTGGACATATAGCAGCAGCATATACTACTGTGACTGCCTGGTCACTGGAATGACTGATGGCCAGGACACTACCAATGGTCTGATGCAGCACAACACAGCAACACTGTAAGGAACTAGTTGTTGTTATTATTATTATTATTATTATTATTATAATACGGCAGCAGTGGACATATAGCAGCAGCGTATACCACTGTGACTGCCTGGTCACTGGAATGACTAATGACCAGGACACTACCACTGGTCTGATGCAGCACAACACAGCAACACTGTAAGGGACTATTTGTTGTTGTTGTTATTATTATTATTATTATTAATATTATTATAACACGGCAGCAGTGGACATATAGCAGCAGCGTATACCACTGTGACTGCCTGGTTAGTGGAATGACTGATGGTAAGGACACTACCACTGGTCTGATTGAGCACAACACAGCAACACTATAAGGGACTTATTATAAAGCAGCACTGGACATATGGCAGCAAAGGACACCACCACTGTGAATGGTCACTGGATTGACCGATGCCCAGGAAACAACCACTGGTCTGATGCAAGACAACACAGCAACACTGTAAGGGACTTATTATAATGCAGCATTGGACATATGGAAGCAGAGGAAACCACCACTGTGACTGATGCGGCACAACACACCACCACTGGTCTGATGCAGCACAACACAGCAACACTGTAAGGGACTAGTTGTTGTTGTTATTATTATAATACGGCAGCAGTGGACATATAGCAGCGTATACCACTGTGACTTCCTGGTCACTGGAATGACTGATGACCAGGACACTACCACTGGTCTGATGCAGCACAACACAGCAACACTGTAAGGGACTATTTGTTGTTGTTTTTATTATTATTATTATTATTATAATACGGCAGCAGTGGACATATATCAGCAGCGTATACCATTGTGACTGCCTGGTCAGTGGAATGACTCATGGCAAGGACACTACCACTGGTATGCTGCAGCACAACACAGCAACATTGTAAGGGAATTGTTATTATTATTATAATAATACGGCAGCAGTGGACATATAGCAGCAGCGTATACCACTATGACTGCCTGGTCACTGGAATGACTGATGGCCAGGACACTACCACTGGTCGGATTGAGCACAACACAGCAACACTGTAAGGGACTTATTATAAAGCAGCACTGGACATATGGCAGCAAAGGACACCACCACTGTGAATGGTCACTGGATTGACTGATGCCCAGGAAACTACCACTGGTCTGATGCAAGACGACACAGCAACACTGTAAGGGAATTATTATAAAGCAGCATGGGACATATGGCAGCAGAGGAAACCACCAGTTTGACTGATGCGGCACAACACACCACCACTGGTCTGATGCAGCACAACACAGCAAAAGTGTAAGGGCCTTGTAGTTGTTATTATTATAATACGGCAGCAGTGGACATATAGCAGCAGCATATACTACTGTGACTGCCTGGTCACTGGAATGACTGATGGCCAGGACACTACCAATGGTCTGATGCAGCACAACACAGCAACACTGTAAGGAACTAGTTGTTGTTATTATTATTATTATTATAATACGGCAGCAGTGGACATATAGCAGCAGCATATACCACTGTGACTGCCTGGTCACTGGAATGACTAATGACCAGGACACTACCACTGGTCTGATGCAGCACAACACAGCAACACTGTAAGGGTATTGTTAATATTATTATAATAATACGGCAGCAGTGGACATATAGCAGCAGCATATACCACTATGACTGTCTGGTCACTGGAATGACTGATGTCCAGGACACTACCACTGGTCTGATTGAGCACAACACAGCAACACTGTAAGGGACTTATTATACAGCAGCACTGGACATATGGCAGCAGAAGTCACCACCACTGTGAATGGTCACTGGATTGACTGATGCCCAGGAGAGTACCACTGGTCTGATGCAAGACAACACAGCAACACTGTAAGGGAATTATTATAAAGCAGCATGGGACATATGGCAGCAGAGGAAACCACCAGTTTGACTGATGCGGCACAACACACCACCACTGGTCTGATGCAGCACAACACAGCAAAAGTGTAAGGGCCTTGTAGTTGTTATTATTATAATACGGCAGCAGTGGACATATAGCAGCAGCATATACTACTGTGACTGCCTGGTCACTGGAATGACTGATGGCCAGGACACTACCACTGGTCTGATGCAACACAACATAGCAACACTGTAATGAACTAGTTGTTGTTATTATTATTATTATTATTATTATTATTATTATTATAATACAGCAGCAGTGGACATATAGCAGCAGCGTATACCACTGTGACTGCCTGGTCACTGGAATGACTAATGACCAGGACACTACCACTGGTCTGATGCAGCACAACACAGCAACACTGTAAGGGACTATTTGTTGTTGTTATTATTATTATTATTATTATTATTATTAAATAACACTGCAGCAGTGGACATATAGCAGCAGCGTATACCACTGTGACTGCCTGGTCAGTGGAATGACTGATGGCAAGGACACAACCACTGGTCTGATTGAGCACAACACAGCAACACTGTAAGAGACTTATTATAAAGCAGCACTGGACATATGGCAGCAAAAGATACCACCACTGTGAATGGTCACTGGATTGACTGATGCCCAGGAAACTACCACTGGTCTGATGCAAGACAACACAGCAACACTGTAAGGGAATTATTATAAAGCAGCATGGGACATATGGCAGCAGAGGAAACCACCACGTTGACTGATTCGGCACAACACACCACCACTGGTCTAATGCAGCACAACAAAGCAAAAGTGTAAGGGCCTTGTAGTTGTTATTATTATAATACGGCAGCAGTGGACATATAGCAGCAGCATATACTACTGTGACTGCCTGGTCACTGGAATGACTGATGGCCAGGACACTTCCACTGGTCTGATGCAGCACAACACAGCAACACTGTAAGGAACTAGTTGTTGTTATTATTATTATTATTATTATTATTATACGGCAGCAGTGGACATATAGCAGCAGCGTATACCACTGTGACTGCCTGGTCACTGGAATGACTAATGACCAGGACACTACCACTGGTCTGATGCAGTACAACACAGCAACACTGTAAGGGACTATTTGTTGTTGTTATTATTATTATTAATATTATTATTATTATTATAACACGGCAGCAGTGGACATATAGCAGCAGCGTATACCACTGTGACTGCCTGGTCAGTGGAATGACTGATGGCAAGGACACTACCACTGGTCTGATTGAGCACAACACAGCTACACTGTAAGGGACTTATTATACAGCAGCACTGGACATATGGCAGCAAAGGACACCACCACTGTGAATGGTCACTGGATTGACTGATGCCCAGGAAACAACCACTGGTCTGATGCAAGACAACACAGCAACACTGTAAGGGACTTATTATAATGCAGCATTGGACATATGGCAGCAGAGGAAACCACCACTGTGACTGATGCGGCACAACACACCACCACTGGTCTGATGCAGCACAACACAGCAACACTGTAAGGGACTAGTTGTTGTTGTTGTTGTTATTATTATTATAATATGGCAGCAGTGGACATATAGCAGCGTATACCACTGTGACTTCCTGGTCACTGGAATGACTGATGACCAGGACACTACCACTGATCTGATGCAGCACAACACAGCAACACTGTAAGGGACTATTTGTTGTTGGTATTATTATTATTATTATTATTATTATTATAATACGGCAGCAGTGGACATATATCAGCAGCGTATACCACTGTGACTGCCTGGTCAGTGGAATGACTCATGGCAAGGACACTTCCACTGGTATGATGCAGCACAACACAGCAACACTGTAAGGGAATTGTTATTATTTTTTATAATACTACGGCTGCAGTGGACATATAGCAGCAGCGTATACCACTATGACTGTCTGGTCACTGGAATGACTGATGGCCAGGACACTACCACTGGTCTGATTGAACACAACACAGCAACACTGTAAGAGACTTATTATACAGCAGCACTGGACATATGGCAGCAGAGGTCACCACCACTGTGAATGGTCACTGGATTGACTGATGCCCTGGATAGTACCACTGGTTTGATGCAAGACAACACAGCAACACTGTAAGGGACTTATTATAAATCAGCAGAGTATATATGGCAGCAGAGGAAACCTCCACTGTGACTGATGCGGCACAACATACCACCACTGGTCTGATGCAGCACAACACAGCAAAAGTGTAAGGGACTTGTAGTTGTTATTATTATAATACGGCAGCAGTGTACATATAGCAGCAGCATATACCACTGTGACTGCTTGGTCACTGGAATCACTGATGGCTGATATACCCTGATATACCACTGGTCTGATGCAACACAACACAGCAACACTGTAAGGGACTAGTTGTTTTTATTATTATTATAATATGGCAGCAGTGGACATATAGCAGCGTATACCACTGTGACTGCCTGGTCACTGGAATGACTGATGGCCAGGACACTACCACTGGTCTGATGCAGCACAACACAGCAACACTGTAAGGGACTTTTTGTTGTTATTATTATTATTATTATTATTATTATATGGCAGCAGTAGACATATAGCAGCTGCATATACCACTGTGACTGCCTGGTTACTGGAATGACTGATGGCAAGGACATTACCACTGGTCTGATGCAGCACAACACAGCAACACTGTAAGGGACTTGTTGTTGTTGTTATTAATATTATTATTATTATTATTATTATAAGCCAGCAGTGGACATATAGCAGCAGCGTATACAACTGTGACTGCCAGAGCCGGCCCTAGGCATAGGCAAACTAGGCAAATACCTAGGGCATTTGATATGCCTAGGGGCACAAGCAGCTTCTACTGATTAAAATGATGTGCGGCTTGCCTATGTTCTCTGTGTGACTGCGGCTGTATCTGCATAGGCAATGCTACATTACACTGTATTCCTGGAAATAATTGTAACATAGCATTTCGTATGCAGATACAGCAACTGTCGAACACAGAATAATTGCATGCTGCATATCATTTTAATCAGCAGAAGCTGCTTGTGCATCCTAGCCACATAGTAATGCAAATAAGAGGCATTTTCATCAAATAAAGGTGCCCATCTTTAGCAGAGGTGCCAGCTGACTCACGACAGGCATCTCCAGCTGCATGGCGTATTGAGGCAAGATGTATGAGAAGTTGAGAACACATCTGTATCCAAGCAGAGGCAGAGGTCACAGTGTTAGCGGCCATGTGAGTGCTGTGTGCGGGTGGGTTACTTGTGCAGTACTGTTCGGCATATGTGTAAGGGGCATTATGTGTATAAGGGCATTAATAAAGGTTGGAATAATGTGTAAGAGGCTTTATGTTTATAAGGACATTAACAATGTGTGTCATATCTGTAAGGGGCCTTTCTGTGTGGTATTATGTGTATAAATGCATTACTAATGTGTGGCATTATGTGTATAAGATGCTCTACTGTGTGTCGTAACGTATAGAAAGGCACTACTGTGTGGTCTAATGTGAATAAAGAGCAATAAGATGTGGTATAATATGAATAAGGAGCAATTCAGTGTAATGTAATGTGAATAAGGGTCACTACTGTGAGGAGTAACGTATATAAAGTAAAGTGGTACTACTGCATGAGGTAACGTGAATAAGGGACCCTATAGCATGATAAAATGTGAATAAAGTTGCACTACTGAGTGGCGTAATTTGAATTGGGGGTACTATTGTATGGCCATGCCCCTTCCCAGCAAGAATACGCACCTTTCTGAGCTGTGTGCCGATTGTGAGCACTGTTCCTATGTAAAATATAGTGAGTAGGAGCACCAAAATGAGCATAAAGAAAAAATAATTTCTGAGTGGTTTTTGGAAAAAATATTAATCAATTAAGTGGTTAAAGGAGAAAACCATAAGGACTGTTACAAGTGAGTACATGTCGGATATTATACTATCCAGGGTTGGACTGGCCCACAGGTGTACAAGGGAAACCCCAGTGAGCCCCACTGCCTGGAGGCCCACCTCCTCCTCTAGGGATCAGGTTCCAGATTGTGCATTTGAATTATAAATTATACATACTGTATATTACCTTATACTGCACAGGACTATGGTGTATTCTCTACAGTGCATTGTTGTTATTAATCTGGTACATTATCCTGCATGCGTTAGTGAAGTGCCTGAGCATGGGGGTCATTCTGAGTTGATCGCTAGCTGAAAATGTTCGCTGCGCAGCGATGATGAGAAAAAATGCACTTCTGCGCATGCGGCGCAATGCGCACGCGCGACATACTTTCACAATGGCTGATGTAGTTTCACACAAGGTCTAGTGAAGCTTTTCAGTTGCACTGCTGGCCGCAGAGTGATTGACTGGAAGTGGGCGTTTCTGGGTGTCAACTTCAGGGAGTGTTCGGAAAAACGCAGGCGCGCCAGGAAAAATGCAGGCATGGCTGGGCGAACACAGGGCGTGTTCATGACGTCAATACAGGAACTGAATGGTCTGAAGTGATCGGAAGCGCTGAGTAGGTCTGAAGCTACTCTGAAACTGCACAAAATTATTTTGTAGCCGCTATGCGAGCCTTTCGTTCGCACTTCTGCTAAGCTAAAATACACTCCCAGTGGGAGGCGGCATAGCGTTTGTATGGCTGCTAAAAACTGCTAGCGAGCGAACAACTTGGAATGACCACCCATGTACTCTCTAATGGTTAGCCATGCTTCTGTGGAAGTTGGTCACACCCACTCTGGAGACTAGCCACACCCCTAAACATGTGTCTTTACCACTACATTTCCCCGGTGGGCCATTCATGCCCCAGTCCGACACTATCATCCAGTATGTGGATGGAAGAAAAATTTCATAGCAATCATACGGCAACATATTGTACAGCCAGTACATTTGTACTCTTCCTTTTCCACGCTTCCTTTAAATCACACTTTTTATAGTCATATGTACTGTAATGTCAGAATGTACTGCCAGTCATGAGTATTTTTTTCCCCTCGTAAAGTAGGGCATGATGTTGGTTTTCTAGACATTGCCGTAACTAGACATTTTAGCGCTGTGTGCAAGAAACGGCCTCGGCGCCCCCCCCCCCCCCTCTATGCAAAACAGGGGCAGTTAATTTTACTGTGCACAGTAGCGCCACTACACCAGGTAGAGCCCCTTTTACATATTATGGCAGACAGATTCACCTTTTAACACATAACGGCAGACAGCGTCCCCCTTTTTACACATTACGGCAGACAGCGTCCCCTTATTACACATTACGGCAGACAGCGTCCCCATATTACACATTACGGCAGATTGCGTCCCCATATTACACATTACAGCAGATTGCGTCCCCTTATTACACATTACGGCAGACAGCGTCCCCTTATTACACATTACGGCAGACAGCGTCCCCTTATTACACATTACGGCAGACAGCATCCCCTATTACACATTACGGCAGACAGCGTCACCCTTTTTACACATTACGGCAGACAGTGTCCCCCTTATTACACATTATGTCAGACTGCGTCCCAATATTACATATTACGGCAGACAGCGCCCCCTTATTACACATTACGGCAGACAGCGTCCCCTTATTACACATTATGGCAGACAGCGTCCCCTTATTACACATTACGGCAGACTGCGTTCCCATATTACACATTACGGCAGACAGCGTCCCCTTTTTACACATTACGGCAGACAGCGTCCCCTTATTACACATTACGGCAGACAGCGTCCTCTTATTACACATTACGTCAGACAGCGTCCCCATTTTACCCGTTACGGCAGACAGCAACCCCCTTATTACACATTACGTCAGACTGCGTCCCCATATTACATATTACGGCAGACAGCGTCTCCTTATTACACATTACGGCAGACAGCGTCCCCTTATTACACATTACGGCAGACAGCGTCCCCTTATTACACATTACGTCAGACAGCGTCACCCTTTTTACACATTAAGGCAGACAGTGTCCCCCTTATTACACATTATGGCAGATTGCGTCCCCATATTACACATTACGGCAGACAGCGTCCCCTTATTACACATTACGGCAGACAGTGTCCCGTTATTACACATTACGGCAGACAGCGTCCCCTTATTACACATTACGGCACACTGTGTCCCCTTATTACACATTACGTCAGACAGCGTCACCCTTTTTACACATTAAGGCAGACAGTGTCCCCCTTATTACAGATTATGGCAGATTGCGTCCCCATATTACACATTACGGCAGACAGCGTCCCCTTATTACACATTACGGCAGACAGCGTCCCGTTATTACACATTACGGCAGACAGCGTCCCCTTATTACACATTACGTCAGACAGCATCTCCTTTTTACACATTACGGCACACAGCGTCCCCCTTATTACACATTACGTTAGACTGCGTCCCCATATTACATATTATGGCAGACAGCGTCTCCTGTTTTACACATTACAGCAGACAGCGTCCCCATATTGCACATTACGGCAGATAGCGTCCCCTTATTACACATTACGGCAGACAGCATCCCCATATTACACATTACGGCAGATAGCGTCCCTTTATTACACATTACGGCAGCCAGCGTCCCCCTTTTTACACATTATGGCAGACAGTGTCCCCTTATTACACATTATGGCAGACAGTCCCTACACACACACACCTTGTCACCTCCAGTCACACCACACACACACACACACACACACACACACACACACACATCCTTCCCCCCCTGCCCTCCCCTCGTGCCAACTTTACCTCCAGGAGAGCTGCAACAGAGATGGACAGACACAAATAGACCAAACAGCAAAGTCGGGGGGCGTGGCCTAACCGTGGACCCGTGGCCACGCCCCCTTTCAGCACTGACAGGCGGCCTGGGAGATGAGGAGGCGCAGGACCGGACACAGGGCAATCACATCCAGCGTCCTGATCTGCCGCTGCAGCTACTGTGCTACTGCAGACAAGCCCTGAGCAGCGCGGACCAGCAGGTGTTGCCGGCGGTCCTGCGCCCTCAGTGCACATGCGCTGTGTGCCAGGCACCGCCGGCACACACCTAGTTACGGCACTGTGATAGGCCATAAAGACTTAGTTGTATCCTGAATCTCCTGTGTATTGAAACATTGTACCCTGTAACTTATTAATTTTTTGTTCTACACAGACATTGATGAATTTCTCAGTCATATCATCTAGGCTGGTACTGAAAACCTATTTGTCACTAGTAAGTTTTTTTCTACTCTCAAATACTGCAAATAAGGTACTAGGCCTCTTTTAGTTGCTGGAGGGTAGAAGCTTTCTGCCCAAAGGATCATATTCTGTATACCTCTCAACTATTCCAATTCCAGTTGAGGGAGCCTTTGATCACCCGCTGCTCTGCAAACCAGAGAGTGATCTCTGAATACATGCTGTGCACACACACATGGCATGTATTCAGTGCTGAGAGGTGAGCGGAGGGCTGGCCAGCAGCTCATGAAGTGCTGGGCATGCCCCCAAAATGAAGGAAAATAAGTCATCACAGCGAGGTCATGTCCACTAAGCAGAAGCCACGCCCATCCCCCAAAGGCCACACCCCTTTCCGATCCCAAGTCTCAACAATGAAAAGTTGGGAGGTATGTATGGGTTTGGTATACTGTATATCCAGTGGTACAAGTAGAAAAAAATTCTTAGTGGCACTGTGTGTGCGCGCACCAAAAAATGGGTGTGGCCAAATGGGGCATGTCCAATGAATATAGGGGATGTAATACACATATGGGGGCCCAGATACACATAGGACCCCAATAGCGCAGTGCCAGATAATCAGATATACATATGCCCCCAATAGTGGCACATACACATACGCCCCAAATAGTGGAGTACCAGATACACATATGCCACCCAAGTGCAAGGTACACATATGCCCCCAGTGCCACATATGCCACCATAGTGCCAGATATGTTCCCACAGTACAGATACACATATGCCCCCCAAGTGCAAGGTACACATATGCCCTCAGTGCCACATATGCACCCATAGTGTCAGATACGTCCCTACAGTGCCAAATACACCCCCCTGCCACTCACCTCTACTGTGTGAGGGGAGCAAAGCACAGCCCATGCCACTCCTACCCCTCAGTGATCATCTGGTCTCCATCGTCGTCGGCATGTCTCTCAAATGAGGCGCCAGTTTGTGAGTTAATCAGAGCTCATGGACCGGCAGCCAATCAGGAGCTTCAACTGCTGGCCCATGAGCTCTGATTGGCTCACAAGCCGGCACCTCCTTTGAGAGATACGCCGCCGCCGGAGAGTAGACCAGATGATCACTGAGGGACACAGGAGAGGCACGCGCTGGCTGCTCTCCTTCCCTTACACACACAGCACTGCAGTGGGCTGCAAGCAAGGCAGTTGGCCTGGAAATTTCTTACCGGTACGCAGTGGCGTAACTAGAATTTTTTCTCCCCCAAGCCAAAAAATCCTTCGGCGCCCCCCATAACCCCCGTAATTGTCACTAGCAAAGGTAGAAAAATGCGGGCGCCGCAGGCGTGCGCCGGCAAAAAGGGGTGTGGCTTTGTCGAAATCGGCGTGGCTTTGCGTGGAGGGCGTGGCATTGTAGGAAAAGACTACCTTATACCCCAGTTTTGCAACCTGCACGCCCAGACGTTGGCCACCACAGGAAAGAAAAAAAATCCTGATTCATGCCCCTTACATTATTTGTCATTTTTCCTCCTTATAGTAATGCCCAGTATACATTATTCCACATACTGAAAAGGCCCTTAGACATTATTCCACACACAATAATGCACATGACACAATATGCACACACTGTAATGCCCCAGACACATTATGCCACACACCGTAATGCCTGTGACACATTATGACAGGAATCGCAATGCCCGTTATACATTATGCTACACACTGCAATGCCCCTGATACATTATAGCACATACAATGTCTGTGACACAGTATGACACACACCACAATGATCCTGAGACATTATACCACATACCACAATGCCCGTGATATAGTATACAACACATCGTAATGCCTGATACATTATGACACACACCGCAATGTCCGTGATACATTATGCCACACACCATAATGCCCATTACACATTAAGTTCTACAGTAAGGCTTCTAATTACTTTTAAATTACCTGCTCGTTGCCAGGGGTTTCATGCTCTTGGTTCCATGCACGCTGCCAGGGGTTTTCATGCTCAGGGTGTCATGCTCGTTGCCAGGGGTTTCATGCACTGGGTGTCATGCTCGTTGCTAGGGGGTAGTGCTTGTTGCTAGGGCCATGCTCCCAGTGCCACATATGCCCCCAGTGCCAGATATTCCCACACAGTGCCAGGTATATGCCCCTAGTGCCAGATATTCCCCCACAGTGCCAGGTACATGCCCCCAGTGCCACATATACCCCCCCCCCCCAGTGCCACATATGCCCCCTCAGTGCCTGCTCCCCCCCAGTGCCAATTATTCCCCCACAGTGCCAGGTATATGCCCCCAGTGCCAGATATTCCCCCACAGTGCCAGGTATATGCCTCCAGTGCCAGATCTTCCCCCCACAGTGCCAGGTATATGCCCCCAGTGCCAGATCTGCCCCCACAGTGCCAGGTATATGCCCCCAGTGCCAGATCTGCCCCCACAGTGCCAGGTATATGTCCCCAGTGCCAGATCTTCCCCCCACAGTGCCAGGTATATGCCCCCAGTGCCAGATCTGCCCCCACAGTGCCAGGTATATGCCCCCAGTGCCAGATCTCCCCCCCCCCCACAGTGCCAGGTATATGCCCCCAGTGCCAGATCTTCCCCCCACAGTGCCAGGTATATGCCCCCAGTGCCAGATCTGCCCCCACAGTGCCAGGTATATGCCCCCAGTGCCATATCTGCCCCCACAGTGCCAGGTATATGCCCCCAGTGCCAGATCTGCCCCCACAGTGCCAGGTATATGCCCCCAGTGCCAGATCTTCCCCCCACAGTGCCAGGTATATGCCCCCAGTGCCAGATCTTCCCCCCACAGTGCCAGGTATATGCCCCCAGTGCCAGATCTGCCCCCACAGTGCCAGGTATATGCCCCCAGTGCCAGATCTTTCCCCCCCCCCACAGTGCCAGGTATATGCCCCCAGTGCCAGATCTTCCCCCCACAGTGCCAGGTATATGCCCCCAGTGCCAGATCTGCCCCCACAGTGCCAGGTATATGCCCCCAGTGCCAGATCTGCCCCCACAGTGCCAGGTATAAGCCCCCAGTGCCAGATCTGCCCCCACAGTGCCAGGTATATGCCCCCAGTGCCAGATCTGCCCCCACAGTGCCAGGTATATGCCCCCAGTGCCAGATCTTCCCCCCACAGTGCCAGGTATATGCCCCC